>NC_140965.1:15382015-15424515 GCF_056783735.1 Eptatretus burgeri | reverse complement strand
TACCACCACACTTCACAGCACTCTCAGTACCAGAGTAGAGTTCAGACATCAGATCGATCAGTTTCGGTGGCACCCCACGAAGACCAAGAATCCTCCAGAGGACATCCCGATTCACTGAATCGAACGCTTTACAGAGATCAACATAGGCTGCAAGCAGCCCCTGCCGAAACTCTCGTCTGCGTTCGGTGAGGACACGAAGTGCAAGGATACGGTCAATCGTTGACCTCTTTGGTGTAAAGCCTGACTGCTCTGGACGCTGGTGCTCAAGCAGATGGTGGCGAACCCTATCAAGAATTATCCGAGCAAAGACCTTGCCCGGCACTGAGAGCAGCATCACCCCTCGGTAGTTGTTGCAGTCTTGGCGATCACCCTTCCCTTTCCAGAGAGGAACAGCAAGGCCCCTCTTCCAATCAGTTGGGATGATGCCTTTGTTCCAGGCAGAGCACAAAACTGCATGCAACGGCACAAGTGCAGCATTTCCACCAGCCTTGAGAAGTTCAGCATGGATGCCACAGATCCCTGGAGCTTTGCCCCGTTTCAACTGGTTCACCGCAGCCCGTGTTTCCACAAGCGAAGGTGGACCACAGTTGATTCGAGGGTCAGCAACAGGGATTGTAACACCCTTGACGTCCAACTCGACAGCTGGGGGATCAGCCTGGTACAACCGCTCAAAGTAACCGGCCCAGTGGGCCTTCACTTCAGACTCCTCTGTCAAGAGCCTACCACTCTCTGCTCTAACTGCAGTGCTCCGAGGGATGGGCTTGGATGAACGCAATGCGTGAATTCTCCTGTAAGCGGGACGAGAATCACCTGTCCACAGGTGATGCTCTACCCTCTCACAGATTCCTCGCACATAGGCCTCCTTTTCCACCTTCAGTGCACGTACAGTTTTACGCCTCAGCTCCCTGAACAGCTCAGCTCTGCCATTCAGCCTGGCCCTGCGACTGGTCAATGGTATCCAGTGTCCCTTGAGAGAAAAAATTCTTCTTTGCCCTGCGGTGAGTTCCAAGACATCCACCGGCAACATCAAGGACGATGGTCTTGAAGGCACTCCACAACTCTTCAGGAACCCCCAGAGCACCCAGACCCCCCAAGTGTCCACTCACCCTGTTCGCAAACTCCTCAGCTACTCTCTCATCCCTGAGCTTGCCAACATCCAGGCTAGGCTGGGATGGTACCATTCTCCAGGATTTAAGGTGCAGCTTTAGAGTTGCTACAACAAGCCTGTGGTCAGTATTGAGGAACTGAGCACTCCGGTAGACCCTGCAGTTCTGGATCATCCTCCAACGACCGTCAATGAGGACATGGTCAATCTCCTTTGCCGCACTGCCAGCGTTGGAATACCAAGTCCAGTGATGAGCTTGTGGGTGCTGAAACCATGAATCAGCCACCCTCAGTCCATGACTTCTTGCAAAGTCAAGTAACTTAGTGCTATTCTGGTTCATAGTTCCTGACCCATGGGGACCAACACACACTTCATAACCATCCCTATCAGTTCCAGTCGATGCATTGAAATCCCCCAAGACTAGAAGTGTATCTCGTCTGGGGCACTGATCAACCACAGACTCGAGTGTGGCGTAGAATGTGTCCTTCACGGTGAGATCACTCGCCTCAGTCGGAGCATAAATAGAGACCAGGGAAATGACACCCAAGGAGTGACGAATCCTTAATCTCATAATACGCTTGTTGACCGGTGTTACCTCAATTATCATTGGGGTCAGCTTATTGGACACAGCTACAGCAACTCCTTGGGAATGGTAACCATCAGAGCGACCAGACCAATAGTAGGTGTAACCACCCACCATTATCTCGCCGCAATCTGGTCTCCGAACCTCAGAGAGAGCTGCAATCCTGATGTCCAAACGCTTGAGCTCAGATGATAACAGAGACAAGTGATCATCCTCTTTTAGGGATAGGACATTCCAGGCACCCACCCGAAGGGACCGCCTCAGGTTAACCCAAGGAGACCGCCGTCTGGTGGACGACACCTCAGCACCACTCCGACACACTCTCCCGCAATCTGACCCAGGGATGTTACGCCGTGGTTTCCCTCCTATCATCAAAGCTTGGGGGTCCCAAAGGCTTTGCCCCAATCCCGTCATCCGGTGAGCTGCCCTGCGAAGGGAAGCTGCACAGGAGGTACTCCCACGGAGTGGGTTTTCAGATTTTTTTGCGTTTTTGTGTTTTGCGGAATGAAGGGTTTTACGGTGGGCAGAGTGCAAATCCTGCCACCAACCTCCTCATAAAAAAGTAATCCAACTGCAGGAGGACGTCCGCAGACACAGTTGGGCACTGGATATGGATGGCCGTTGGCTCACAAGGAGCTCCTCCGCCCTTTATCAGATTTTGTTTTTAATCCTGCTGGGTGTCCATATCCAAACACCCTCCTCACCAGAAAACCTGGTGGGGGAGACGGTTTAGTCACCGACAACCCGACCATGGAACAGGTTAGTACAGGTTTACATGGTACCTGTAGCAGGTCACAGATCTAACCTGACCTGACCTGACCTGACCTTCAGAACCTGACCTGCAGAAAGGAGTGAGATAATATTCTTCCTCTGTCTGCTTGGCAGTCAAACAAAATAGAAAATCATTTCAAACAGGAAACTTCCTTTTTTAAAGACGTTATAAAGGACACAAACAACAAGCATGAAGAACGAATGTAACGTGTTAAATAAGGTGGTGTAAAACACACTGCAGCAAGTGGTAAACTTCAGAAATTTTTTTGTGTTCTTCAGGGTAATGTGTTTGAACTCTAGTTATCTATTGAATTATCTGATGATCTAATGATTGACTTACCTTTTCAAATTTAGTTTTGTAGAAATTGGCGAAGGCTTCATCCCGAAGCCTTAAATGCGGGTCCCTAAACCATCGTCTAACTGGCCTGTGCCTTAATCCAGCCCTCGTCATGGGATGTCCACATTGGGAACCACCATGCATGCATCCGTGGGGCCAATGGGGGCTTACTTTGGCTCCACCAATAATTGAGACAGGTGCCTGGGTCACCCAGACGGCCAAGCAATGGCCATGACACAGCCAACAGTGTGCACATAACACATGAGGATCACCCATGTTAGTGTGTAACCACCATTTTACAACACTGACCCTGGTCTGATTCTGATCCAATTCAGACGAGACATTCTTACCCGATCTGAGATCTAAATTGGACCATGCCCATTCCACAAGCAGGCTATGAATGAGACAATTATACTCCAAAGATAGACTAATACGGGAAATGCTTGTAGATCTGACACAAGGACATCAAAAGTAGTAAAGTCTTTCCCCACCCTTGAATGTAACTAAATATATATATATATATATATATATATATATATATATATATATATATATATATATATATATACACTGTCACAATGGAAAGTGGGACAAATTAGGTAGCATTTTGGTTAGCGTGGTCATGGTCCGTGTGATATTGTAGGTTCGAGTATTTTCTGTAACCAGGGACCCGTTTGAGTGAAGTTGTCCTATTCCTATGTATGCTGTAAGGGGCGGTATTGTTGACATAGGCATTTGGGAGGAAAGTGTAATTTGTATGTGTCCGAAACCAAGCATGGAGACTTAACAAAATGTTTTTGGATGAATCTGCATCCCATGGGTGGTTTATAAAACCTCCCCACGACCTGCAATGTTTCGAGAGTTGCCGTGACACCAGTCTGCTCACATTATGCCACTGCACCGGCAACTGTGTGCTGCATGATTGGCAGGAACGGTATGGGATGAGAGATACCTTGGGTTTTGTGGGTGTAGCCATGAGCGAGGTGTTAAAAAGGATAAGCACATCAGGCGGGCAGTGAGTTGGAGTGAGAAGAGTCAGTAACAACCAGAAGCTCATTGGAGCTGATGCAGTGAGCCACGAGCTTGCGACACCATTGCTCTCTCTGCCCTCCTCACGCTCTGTTTCACCCTGCTGGATGCTTTTTCACATCTGCTGGGTGCTGCGGCTGTGGGGCTGGTCCGTGCTGGTTGCAAGAGAAACCTGCTCCCCTTGGAGCTGTTTCGATCTCGTATCCTTTGAAAGACCAAATCTCAGTGTACTACGGACCTTTGTAGTGCAGGCATGGACTGTGTTATCTTCCAAATTGATGCAAGTACAGAAATATGATTAGTAAGAGGTGTCCTACTTAATAATGGGTTGAGTATCGTCATACCCAAAATGGCAGAACGGAAGGAACGAGACATGCTTGGACTCTATATGCTGCCATACTACCCGGTTCTTTCAGAAAGGATTGGCATGATAGTACACAGCATACAGATTAGTATAGCATACAAACCTCTACACACAATTGGTTATGTCTTCACCAAGCTAAAGGACAAGATATCAACTGTTGACAAAGTGGGAGTAGTTTTTTCCAAGAGTAATACCACATGCAGTGGATGTGACCAATTCTACATTGGTTGAACTTGGAGAAATATTTGAAACAAAAGCTGGACAAACATGATGGAGCAATTAGATTAGGGAAGTTGACACAGTCAGCCGGATCATGCCATTGCCTGCAGTCTGGCCACAAGTTATTTGGCGAGATAGGACCCATGTCCGAGACATGATATCCAACAAATGACAGATTGATTCTGGAGGCATGGCATGTCAAGAGCCGAGAGGGTGGTCTAACTGGAGAGACCCTGAATATACCCACACAGTACACTCCTATGATGCAAATGGCAAAAAATGGATGGTGCATCCAATTGGACAAGGTGAGCAAAACACAATGCCTGACCCCAACACCACACCCACACAGGCACAACACTCAAAGGTACCCACACAAATCACGCAACCTTCATATTACCACATCGAACCCAGACATGCAGACTGCCATATTATTGCCCTGGAAATACAAAAACAAGAATGAACACACATTTACTCACCGCCATGCAAACAACACGAGATCATGACTGAATAAAAGAGCAGACAAGACCATCGATGATGTGATTGGCATTTTTGCTTAAGGTTCGACACCAAAAAAAAAAAACACTCCTCAATTGACCCTTTGCACCGGCATGTGACCTTTTATATCAGGGTGTAGGGTGTGGCCCAGTACACCTCGACTGTGAGGAGGTGGACTGGAATTTATAACTGGTGGAGGAGTGGAGGGTGGAGTCATCAGCAAAATAATGCACGGAGTTGTTAGGATCTGTGCGGATGTCACTGGTGAAAAGAAGAAAGAGGGAGGGTGAGATGACAGAACCTTCAGGGTCACCATAATTAAAGTAGTAGGGCCAAAGAGGACACCATCAATGCAGATAGAGATCAGTTGTCCAGCGAGGAACCTTGAAAACCAGGAGATTAGCTGAGGCTGAATATCATATATTGAGACCTTTGCTCAGAGCCCTTTGTACCAGACTCTGTCGAAGCTTTGCTGATGTCGAGTGCAACAACTCTACTTTCTCTAAAGTGCTCAAGAGCTGAAGACCATTCATTGGCAACATAATCCAGAAGGTCAGCGTTGGACTTGGCTTTGTGAGACTTGAAGTGGGTTTAAAGTGTATTGATCGAGACTCCATTACAGTGTTTCTCAACAGGGGTTCCCTGGAACCCTAGGGTTCCGCAAGAGGTCGCTAGGGGTTCCGCGAGAAACAGTAATAAATAGGCTAATGTATTTTTGAGGAGTTTTTCTTTGATTTAATATTCGTAATTTTACTAAACACGTACGGCATATTGTTGGAAACTCCTTGGTTATTATAATAGAGGCTTCAACCTCTTATATTATTTACAATTATAACAACCATAGGGATGTATTTAACGATGTCTATATGGCACCAGTGTGAAACCGCCCTCACTGGTTAGTGGACGTCCTGTACGCGGCGGATTCGTGTATCATTGAGTGACTGACTCAAGTACGGGACGCATGCACGGTGTCCATCTATCTTCTCTGTGCTTCCCAGCACGAAGTCTCTCTCTCAAGGTTAGTTCTTCTGTTTACCTTTATTGCTTCAACTTTATTTGTTTAAGTTTTGTTGATCAAGTTGCATGAGGTGTGTTTTTTAATTGTCAAACAGACTCGGGGTTGACAACCACTTTCAAAAATGACGTTTTCAAACAAAACAAAACAAACAAAATTTTTTTTTGTGAATTCAAACCTCGGTGTGAGGTCTCATAAATGAGCAGTATGTTTTGTTTTTTTTCATTGCCAATAAATTTGACAAAAAGGGGGTCATTTTTTCCTTAAACCAGGTATCCTGAAAAAAATATTATATTTACCACGTGAACTATGATCATATAAAAGAGCTAGATATTAATAATGGTATATAATAATTTTTATGCAGGGGTTCCCTGAGACATGAAAACTATTTCAAGGGTTCCACAAGGGTAAAAAGGTTGAGAAACGCTGCTCCATTACTTTGGAGATAGTGAAGATCAAGGCAATCGGACAGTAATTGGTGGGATCAGACATGTCGACCTTTTTGGGGACAAGGCAAACATCGGTGTGCTTCCAGGAGGTTGGATAAATACAAGTACAGTAGGACAGATTGAAAAGCTTGGAGAAAATAGGAACATGTTCAGGTGCACACCATTTGAGAACAATAGTGGGAATGCCATCCAGACCATTCACTTTGTTGGTGACAAGGGATAGCAGGGTCTGGTGAAGTTTGAGAATGGCAAATTTGATAACAGGAAAAATGGAATTGGATTTAGGAAAAGCAGGAGTTATTTTGGAGTCATCAACAGTAGAGTTGGCTTCAAATTGAGAGACAAACTTGTTGGCTTTGGATATAGGAAAGCTGGAGACAGAATAATCAGGGTTGTTGAGAGGAGGAAAAGGTGACTCACAAAAATTTGTAGAGCTGCACTTGGCCAAAGACCAGAAGGCACGACTGCTGCTGGGGAGAGAGAGTAGAGTTTGTCAGAGGTCTGCTGGATAAAGGTGGCTTTGGCTGCAGAGATGATGCGGTGGTAGTTGTTGCAGGCAGCCACGTAAGCATTATGACTATGATGTGAAGGTGAAGTTTTCCAGGCTTTGAAGAGGTGGCTTTTCAAAGAGACAGAGGAAGCACAACGATAAGAGAACCACTTGGGGGCGAAGCTTTTCCACATTTGGATGAGTGAGGTATGTGAAAAGACTACCTCGAAGCATTATTTCAGTGATTTGGTCCACCACAGTGAAAGGATCAGCAGAGAAACAGGAGTCTCACCATGGGTGATCTGCAAAAAATGGCATTGGCCATCCCAGTTGGCAAAGTCATCATGCCAAAGGATTTGGTAGGTAGACTGATAATACGGAAGGGATGGCAGCAACGTGGATGAAGATTTGTGTAAAAATGATGTTTGGAAGTGAGAAAAAGATCCAGTTTTGCATCAACTGGAGGAGTAGACAGGAATACAGACTGTGGGATCAGAGATGAGTTGGCAGAGGTCATTGAGGATAACAAAGGCTTCGGCTTCGGCTTCAGCCTCAGCTTGATCAGTGCGGGTAAAGCAGAAAAGCCAGGAGGAGTTGTGAATGGTGAAACCCCCAAGAATGTTGATTTCAGAAGATGGAAGGGATTGTTGGATTTGCTAAATACATGTAGCGAGGTGGTCAAAAAGTGCTGCATTTGATTGTCAGAGTTGGGAGAGTGGTGGAGGCAGCAGATTAATTTATTTTGACATTGAGGAGTGACAGTTTGAGCCAGAGAAGGTGAAATTCATGGTTGGAAAGCTCAAAATGGAGAATGCGAGTAACAGATATTGAAGCAGACGTCGGTGCATATGCCAGCATTGGAGTGGAAACTGTGGTCGAGGTTTTAGCCATTGCATTGGACGTGGTTAGTGGAGATCGATTCAACAATACAAGTCTCAGTATGGAAGAGGAGATCTGACCGAGACAATTGCAGCAGATGGTGGATAGGGTTGAAGTGGGAATGGAGACCTCAGATGTTGGTTGGTAAAGGAGATAGTGAACTGATTAGATAAAGATGTAAGTGCCACAGACGGTTGGCCAACAGTAAATTTTTAATTATTAGTCTCGCCCTGAAGGGGATGCAATACTATTGGTGTGTGTGTGTGTGTGTGTGTGTGTGTGTGTGTGTGTGTGTGTGTGTGTGTGTGTGTGTGTGTGTGTGTGTGTGTTTCATTTTTTAAGCCTTTGTGGCACAAATGCCTTCAGGTTGACTGGCTCTGGATTCGGATTTACACCGAAGTGGGATTTTATGAGTGTGTATGTACAAGGTTTCACATTTTGGAGTGGGAGAGTTTTTCATAAATTCCAACAATCGTGTGTGTGTGTGTGTGTGTGTGTGTGTGTGTGTGTGTGTGTGTGCGTGTGCGTGTGCAGTGCATGTGTGCGTGTGCATGTGCGGTGTGTGCGTGCGTGTGCGTGTATCTATTGTATATATTTTCACTGTAAAAATGGTTTTCTCTGCAACCGCTTGTCCGGTCAATGCAAAACTTTAAACAGAGGGACTCCCCATGGAGAATATTTTATTGCGAACTCTGACATCAGAGGTCACATGGTATGGCAGCCATGTTGAATTAAAGTAACAAAAAAATTGGACATTTTCTCCAAAACCTCTCAACTAAAAAAATTGAAACTTGGCATTTGTCATCAACTCACCACGTGGTATATAGGGAGATAATGATGATGTCATCGGTGAAGTGGTATACCAGCCATAATTGGTTGAATTGAAATCCTTATCCAAAATGTTTTTCTCTGCAACCGCTAGTCTGATCGATGCGAAACTTTAAACAGAGGGACTCCCCATGGAGAATATTTTATTGCTAATTCTGACATCAAAGGTCACATGGTTTGGAATCCATATTGAAGGAGAGGAAAAAAAATTGGATTTTCGATTTTCGAATAATTTCGATTTAGAGGATTTCGAAGAAAAAATTTTTTTCTTCGAAACCGCTCAACAAAAATAATTGAAACTTGGCATTTGTCATCAACTCTCCACGGGGTATATAGGGTAATAACGATGATGTCATCGGTGATGTGGTTTTCCAGCCATAATTGTTGGAATTGAAATCTTTATCTGAAAAATATGAAACTTCATATATCTGATCTATGAACTGAGGTGAGGGAAGAATTAAATTTATGACCTTCATAAACCATGCCAAGAAACTATGTGACATATTTAGGAGCATGTAGATGTGGTTACTTATTTGGTTAGATGTGACTATTGTCTGTCTGTGAGCAGAATATATCTCAAAAAGTTATAAACAGATTCAGACGAAATTTTGTGGACATGGATGATGTGCATGGATGAAACGAGTATATGGGTGCATGGATGACATGGGTACATGGGCCATAATAACAGCTTGTTCAGTTAACGATGGTAGTTGTGTTCAGAATGAACACGCAAGGTGAGACTATGTGCTGTGTGAGTACTGTTCTAGTTTTTGTTGTCATGCATAATGGGAGAAAAAAATGAAAAGAGAGGGGAAGAGGCTTCTGAAGACTTTTCAGAAAAACAAGCATTCCAAATGGCACCAACAGTGTAACTCCTGGCCTCGGAAGGACCTCACAGTTCCAGGAGTCCCATTTTCAGTACTGCTCCAGACACAAACGGGCAGAGAAGGGGACCTGAGATTGTGCACCAGATGATGAGGCAGCCTCCAGGGATTTCACCCAGGTTTGGACCTCTATCTTTCTGGCTGCAAGCCTGTGGGAACACCGACTCCAACGGTACCCTCGAGCAGGCATTGCAGAACCAGAACCACATCCCATAAGGCAGCGAGAACCTTCCCAAACCCCACAACCACTCCCCCACCCCCATTGGCAGCCTGCCCCAAGAGCTTGAAACAGAACTAATGTTCTGCAGGAAATTCCTAAGAGCCAGGAATGGAGATTGTGAGCCCTCGTCTCACACCAACATTTGCTGCAAGGGTTCTGACCAATAGGGGGTGCCTGTCACACAGCCACCCTCCTTTGGCGTCTATTGCACAGTTCACAAGCATTTTTTTGCAGCTGGGGAAATAATATTTTTTATCGTTGCAAAGGTACTTTTGGCTTCAGCTGCAGTCTGTGAGACAAAACCATCCACTGCAAACAAACAGTTTGTCAGCTGTACCTTTGTAACTGTAAAATCTTATTTCCCAGCTGAAAAAAAATACTGATAAACTGTGCAATTATTGGCAATGGTTCGGAATACCACAAGGGGAGAAAATAAAAGAGCTGCAGACATGTTTCACAATCATGAGAGCTCATCAATACATCTTCTTCCAGTCTACCCTCTTTTAGGGGTGTTTTGCCCTGCCCTGCTTCTGCCTTGCCTTGGACACGAGACTCCTCCGCTTCCCTCTGTCCTCAGCCAACTCTCTCCACTCTCCAACCACCCCCACCTTACCAATATCCCTCCTCACACAATCTTCCCATCTCAACTGTGGTCCACCTCTTTTGCTCCTACCTCACACCCTCAACCATGCAGCCTACTTATTTTTCTCCTACCTCGCTTCCTCAACCGGTCTGCTTTCTTTGCCATTCTCTCTTCCTCCATCCGCACCACATGTCCAGCTCACTTGAGCTGGGTTTTTCTCCCCATCAAGCTCATTTGCACACCATTAACAATCTCCTCCCTCAGTTCTTCCATCCTCTTATCCAACCTATTTACTCCCACACTACTCCTGACCCAGTTGTTCTCATAGATGTGCAGCCTCTGTTGTTACCCTGGGCACACGGAGCAAAAAACGGGGTTAAGCAATTGATTCATGTCTGAAAATCCGTCTGTCCATCTGTCTACAAACGTCAGTTTATGATCGAGGGACGACTTATTCAAATTCAATGTTATATTTTGAACATGAATCGGAAAATGAACCTGTAGTTGAGCAGTACTTTGGCTCTGAATTCGTCCCAGTCACACATGCACAGAGAGAAGTGAGATAATATTCTTCCTCTGTCTGCCTGGCAGTCAAACAAAATTGAAAATCATTCCAAACAGGAAACATACTATAGTTTTTAAGGATGTTATAAAGCAAACAAACAACAGGCCAGAATACCAAATGTAAAGTGTTAGATAGGGTGGTGTCATAGAAACTGCGTAAAAAATGACAGATCCACCAGGTCAGGTCAGGGAGCATGCGCCAGAGCAGCCCGTCGCTGCATCCACTTTCCGCCGGTACTCCAGGAGCCTCCATCTGGCCATCCCTCAGGCAGATGCCTGGCCCATCCCCATCTCCTTGAGATGCCGATCAACCTGCTGCAACCACAAGGCACGTGGTCGGCTCATTGGCCTCCTCCACTCACGAGGCTCCCTCACTCAGAGACTCTGGTGAGCAGGATCAGCGTCAGGAAAACGAGCCACATGTCCATACAGCCGCAGCTGACGCTCACGGACTATGCAGGTAACAAATCTCATTTGAGTCTCTCTCAGCAACGCTCGTTGGACACAAAATCCGACCAGCGAGAGCCAAGGATTCTCCGAAGAGACCTGGTACCAAATGAATTAAGTCTCCATCTCAGATCCCTGGTCAGAGTCCAAGTCTCAGAACCATAGAGCAAGACTGGAAGCACCAAGAACCTGAAGACGCAGACTTCCGTTGTCCTGCACAGGTAGTGACAGCACCACACCCGATGATCCAGTGAATCCATGACTCGAAAGGCCTGATCCACACTCTATTGACCTTTAGCACACAGCCAGCAGAGACATGAATATCACTGCCAAGGTAAGTGAATCTCTCTGTGACCTCAACATCCTCGCCAAAACAGTAACAGACAGAACAGCCGTATCCAAGATGTCATTGAAAGCCTGGATCTTAGTTTTGACCCAGGAAACCCGTAATCCCAGCGGCTCCAACTCCTCATTCAGCACCTTGAGGGCCCCCAAAAGGATATCTAAAGTCTCCGTAAAGATGACTGCATCATCTGCGAAATCAAGGTCAGAGATCTTGACATTCCCAATCAATGCACCGCAGCTTGATCTCTCCGACATCCTCCCCATAATCCAGTCCATACAAATGCTGAAAAGTGTGGAGGCCAGTACACACCCCTGACGAACTCCAGTCGCAACTGTAAATAAGTCAGAGATGGTGTCACCACCACATCTCACATCACTCTCAGTACCAGAGTAGAGTTCAGACATCAGATCGATCCGTTTTGGTAACACCCCACGCAGACCAAGAATCCTCCAGAGGGCATCCCGATTCACTGAATCGAACGCTTTACAGAGATCAACATAGGCTGCAAGCAGCCCCTGCCGAAACTCTTGTCTGCGTTCGGTGAGGACCCGAAGGGCAAGGATACGGTCAATCGTTGACCTCTTTGGTGTAAAGCCTGACTGCTCTGGAGGCTGGTGCTCAAGCAGATGGTGGTAAACCCTATCAAGAATTATCCGAACAGGGAAACGACGCCCAAGGAGTGATGAATCCTTCGTCTCATAATACGCTTGTTGACCGGTGTTACCTCAATTATCATTAGTCAGCTTATTGGACACAGCTACAACAACTCCTTGGGCATGGTAACCATCAGAGCAATAGGTTCAAATTGAGGAAGAAGAACGAACATCGGAGCTGCACAGTTTACAACTTGTGGATAAATTGATTTGTAAAAATTATGCACATTCTATTGTTATACCCCAATCTTCATTATTCCTTCAAAAAAAATATATATATATATTTGTATATATATATATATATATATATATATATATATATATATATATATATATATATATATATATATATATATATATACACACACACACAGTAAACATTTTTGTTTTCCAACTTACTGCCATCACAGTTCTCGGTCTACCAATGGCCCCTAACTGTTTACTATTCTCTCCTGGTTCCACCACTGACTGTTCCATGAAGATCAGTACAGGTAAAACTGTAACAGGGGAGATACAGGCAGACATGGCAATAAACGTGGGACAACAAACTTGGAAAAAGGCTTTCTGGTCTGGTAAACCATACCTCCCAGAGGTGTAACTTTCAAAGATCATCATTAGTGGTGTTCCCTTTATGTGCTTTGACAGTTGCTATATCATGTGAGTTGGGACATACTGTAGTTAGGAATGAAACTTGTCTGAGCTCGCCTTGCACTTTCTGACACAGATCTGAGCCTGAGATGGCTGAGCTTCTTTCTCAAAATTGGGCACTTGGTGCATACTGGTGGGCATGAACTGGCCCATTGAGACTGGTCTTCTTGGACTGGTGTGCATGAACTGGCTCAGTTTGACAACCATGGTTCATGGGTGGACTTCTTTCGAATGCAGCTCATGGCTGCGGGTAGAATCATTGACTGGAGAGCAGAATGGGGGGTGGGAAGTGACTGGGTGGGCACTCCTGTTTCCTCTGATGCAGTGCCCCATGTAGGTTAGAGCAGGAATTTGTAATTTGTTCAGGATGCCGGTGTTAGCTTGCCTGTTCTTCGCGAAGGACATCATTGGATCTATAAGTCCACCAACTCATGGCAGCATCCGGGAGGTCCGTTTAGCGTCCTTCCGAGGGACACATTGATGAATCAACCTGCCTGTGAAACACCGAGATGACAGGTTATATAGCTGGGTCGGGATTCGAACCCAGGCTCGGCAAGCTTAGATTCGAGTGTGCGTGGACTGGCCCTCATGGGTTATGCACACATCAGCAAAATGGGAATTCCTGAGTGGAGAAGAAGATACCTGATACACCATTAACAAGAATAGAATAATTCGTAATTTGCTTTCCTTATTATTCCTGTGCAGGTGTGCACCAGGTACTCACAACACACCACAGTTCTGGAGTCTGCGAAAGGTTCAATTTGACCGCAAAGCCCATAAATGATGAAGACGCATGAGAAGATGTGATTGCGGCACGAGACGCAGTTTTGCAATCTTGAGAAGTTCGAGCATTGCCTTGAAAGTTCTCATAGGGATTTGTCCAATTCAGACAAGGTCATAATTTCATCCCTAATTGTATCCAAGCATAAAAGCCATAATTATATTTCTCCCTTCTGTTAACGCAGACTGTAGATGACTCACCTTCGGTTTGTACCTGTTCATGGTTAAGATGGCTCGTTCAGACATTGACATCATTGAATTTGGTGTGAGGGAAAAGGATCGATGAGGAAACATCATTGTAAGTGAAATTGCAACCGATCTAAAAACCAACAAGCTCAAACAGCGAAGTCATGACAAACTCTTTGTTGCTATGGTAATTTCAATGTCCCTGAGCCAACCTTTTTGTAAGACAGGTATTTCCTCCCCGACAGCTGCAGGTAAAGCAGTGAGAACGTTTGGGATTCAAACACATACTCGTGTTGTGGAAAAGCTAGATGTCAAATCCTGGATTGCTAACTCCCATTAAAGGTAAGTTGGCCTGACAAGCTCGATGATAATCCCCATTATTGCTGCTTATATGGCATGGCGATAATGCAGGTTGTCACTTTGCGTTGCTTCAGCGAGGTCTACAGGTGTGTGCGGAGATGATCCAAGGTGAGACGAGCAAAGCCTCGACGTCTTCTTCTTTCATGGGGTCCAATTGTCAGTCATTTAAGATGTAAAACCAGCATACCTCAACCATTCTCGGGCCTGTTGATCAAGCTGTGCAAGAGCGTTCCAACCTCCTTCCAATCAGTTGATGGGACACTCTTCCACCAAGTGTTCTGCAGTTTGGTCCTCTCTGCAATCACAGCTTGCTGTGTCAGTCAGGTTCCAGGTCTACATGCAAGCCTTAAAGCATCCAATGCCTGTTCAGGTGGCACCGGTTGCAGTCTGTTCAGGTGGCACCACTCCTTTCTTGGAAGTCTGCAGCCAGTTGGAGAGGTGGAAATGGGTGGCAGATGCTGCAGTCTGCCTTCAGCTTGCCTCCATTTCCATTGTGAGAGGAACCGCTGTTGTCTGCTCTCTGAGCTATGGGCCTCGATGTAAGACTGGGCTGCCATGTTGAAAGCTTTCTGACTTCCGACCGAAAAGGTTTGAGTCGTTGAGTTTGCAGTGCTTCATGTATCTTGTTGTGGAGGGTATGAACTTCAGTCAGAAGCTTTAAGTGTAACATGACTGGTTGCTGCTTCTCGCCTTCGGTGGTGAGGAGGGATGCCAGCGAGAAAAGGTAGGTGATGGGTGGATGTCAGTCTGAGGCAGCCATTGATGACTCTTAGGGCAGAATTGAGCTGAACATCCGTCTACCCCAAGCAGCAACACAGTACTTTGCTGGACTGTGCACCAATGCCAGTGTGGTGGAGTGTCGGGTAATGAAATCTGCTCCCCAGTCACGGCTTGCTAGTTTCCTTATCAGGATGGCCCGTGCTGCCATTTTTCCAGCCACATCCTCAGCATGGTTGCGTAAAGTTAGGGCCCTGTCCACCTTAGCACCAAGGTAGGTCATTGTGTTAGTTAAAGTAATTAGAGTACCATTCAATCAAACTTGTAGTTGTCTATTGATGCACTTATTGCTCAGGTGAAAAGCTGAGCAGATAGTCTTCTGCACATTAAGATGGAATCACTATTGATGATCATAGGTGTGCATTGTGTAAATATCATGCGACAAGGCCTGCTCTACACCCTGAAAAGTGTCACAGGTCTTTAGGGTGGCTAAGTCATCTGCATAGGCCAGTTTCATACCAGGTTAGGTCAAGTATGGGAGCATGTGTCGGAACAACGCGTCGTTGAGTCCACTTTCCGCCGGTACTCCAGGGGCCTCCATCTGGCCATCCCCCACGTAGATGCCAGGCCCATCCCCATCTCCTTGAGATGCCGGTCAACCTGCTGCAACCACGAGGCACGTGGTCGGCCCACTGGCCTCCTCCACTCACGAGACTCCCTCGCTGAGAGAATCTGGTGAGCAGGATCAGCGTCAGGAAAATGAGCCACATGTCCATATAGCTGCAACTGACACTCACGGACTATGCAGGTCACAAATCTCATCCGAGTCTCTCTCAGCAACCGCTCGTTGGACACAAAATCTGACCAGCGATAGCCAAGGATTCTCCGAAGAGACCTGGTACCAAAGGAATTAAGTCTCCGTCTCAGATCCTTGGTCAGAGTCCAAGTCTCACAACCATAGAGCAAGACTGGAAGCACCAAGAACCTGAAGACGCAGACTTCCGTTGTCCTGCACAGGTACCGGCAGCGCCACACCCCATGATCCAGTGAATCCATGACTCCCAAGGCCCAACCCAGACGTCTATTGACCTCTGACTCACAGCCAGCAGAGACATGAATATCACTGCCAAGGTAAGTGAATCTCTCCACGACCTCAACATCCTCACCACAAACAGACACAGACAGGACAGCAGCATCCAAGATGTCACCGAAAGCCTGGATCTTAGTTTTGACCCAAGAAACCCGTAATCCCAGCGGCTCCGACTCCTCATTTAGCACCTCGAGGGCCCCTAAAGGGATATCGAAAGATATCTTTTCTCTTCACACTTTTTCTCCTCACACTTTTTATCCTCACGCTTTTTCTCCTCACGCTTTTTATCCTCACACCTTTTCCCCTCACACTTTTTCTCCTCACACTTTTCTCCTCACACTTTTTCTCCCTTGAACGTACCCCTCGCTCGTTTTATATCCCCAGGCCATCTCCGTGGGGTGCCATCTGCCCCATGCTCACCCCGCCCCACTGAGGCATGGTTACCATGACGATCCGTGCGCTCTCAAAAAATGCGGGCGTCAGAGCTCGCGAAAGAAATGTGTGTAAACGTCTGTCGTAAAGAAAAAAAAGGTTCCCATAAGAGAGGGGATCTATCCTTTACCCTTGTCAACGAATCACATTTAAGATCCCATTAGACATGGGGATGGGGCTAATCTGAACATGCATTTAAGGAAATAACTGTCTGAGGACCTGGATGTGTGGATACATTCATCGACCGGATTCTGAAATCCGTAACAATAGGTTGGAGCCAACTTGATGGAGTACTGCTCTCCCATTTGGGCTGGTGCCCCTACCTCACATATTGCTCACCTTGACACCATGGAAACCAAGACCTTCAAGATCACTGGAATGACGAAGCTGAGTCGATGGGCCTATTACTCTCTCGGTCGTCTCTCTGTCTTCTAAAGTCTCCTTTCTGGTCTTGCACCCTCTGCTATTTTCATGCTTTGTACCCCCCCCCCCCAGGTTTCTGCCGGTTACACACTGTCGACCATAACCCCCCTTCTGGTGAAAGTATCTAAATCCAGGATCGCTGCTCAACTCCACTCATTTGTTCCTCTTTTTTTCCACCTGTGGAATCAATTATTCAATCTCATTCTTCCCCTCCAGGTCTTCAAGACAGCTGTTCACGACCATCTCAGATCATCCTCAATCCAAAACCATGATCTTTTCTACCCCGCTAACCCACACTCCCAAACCCACCCCCTTCCAAATGTCCACTTTTTCCCTCCTGTGAGTTTCCTCCTGTATCCATCTTGTTCACCCCCTGCATCGTCCTCTACCCCTCATTCCTCCCCACATCCTTTATTTGTCCAAGTCTCCCTCTATTTTTCTCCATTAGTCCTGCTGTTGGTGTTTCCCCCCTCTCTTTCTACTGTTCCTTGTCTTATGTTGCGTCCTGATCCATTGGGGGTTCTCACTTTTCCACGAGCCTCGACTACATTCATCCCAGGGGTGAATCCTATGGGTCCAGGATGTATCGGTCAGATGGTTTTTATCTGAAGCAAGTTTGTAACCTCAGATTCTAACTCATCTTCGATATTATTTAAAAATGGAGATGAAAATTCCATGTTCTGAAATGAAAGTTCCTCATTCATCAGGCTTGTGCAGAACAAGTTGAAAAACAGGACGATGGCCGGACAGCACCTCTACAGATATCGAGTTGTTACAGGATTCCTTGCATTGATACTTAATGGTTGTCCAAAACCATCTTCCTCTGTGGAATTCCTGCCAAAAAAAAAAAAAAGAAAACCAGACTTCAACTTTCACACAAGACTTTTTGTCCAACATTGTGTGGTCAAATATAGATGCAAGCTTTCTGAAATAGCTCGCTCTCATTTCCCAGCCAGGAAATCTGGAGCAGCAGCAATGGAATATCTTCCAGTCAATGGATCGTGACTGTTCAGATTTTGGATCAAGATACAAAACATGTCTGCTCTTGCAGCATTGTGCAGGCCTCGCTCATTCAACCAGCAAAGCCGGTTGTCCTGTTTGGTGAAGTATGTTCTTCTCATGGATACAGAGAGCATCGTTCCAAATCGACATTGGTGAGGAGGCCTGGGTGAGTTGGCGAAGTCACTCCCGATCCTCAAATTCGGGAGGTTTAAAGCAGAGATTGCGTAAAGAATAATGGCTGCGGGGAGGGGTGACGGAGGAGAGAGGCGAGCAGAGGGATTGGTGAGATGATTGGAGAAGGGGACGGGTGGGAAGGGCCAGTCGGGGTTATTCACCCTGAATTCTACATCTCCAAAAATGGGAATGTCGGAAAAACGAGCAAGCAATGGAGTATTGCTGATGTGCCGTCGGGCATGGCTCTTCCAAGAATCCCAAAAATGTAGGCCACGCCACAGCACTTCAACAGGCCTTATCTGGACCCCAGCCCTGCAGTTGGGAGGAGTTGGGAGGGGTGAATTACTGTGCCACGTTCATTTGTATGATGTTTAATTATTTAATAGGTGTTTTTTTGGTGCGGGGGGGGGGGGGGGAGGGGTAGGGTTAGAAGGTGAAGTGGGGGGAGCTTAATTTCCATGAAAGCTGGTTTGGAGAGGGCATAGAGTTGAGGTGGCTGGTTGTAAGATGAAGATGTGGGCGGTTTCCAGAGGGCTGGGCAACGTACTTGGTTTTAGAACGTGGTTGGTATGAACAGGGTGGGGTTGTGGTTCATTCTTTGTGGATGGGGGTGGTGTTTTGGAGAAGTCGCTTGTTCTGAAAACAGAAAAATTGTTGCTTTGAGGATCAGGTGATTCATTACCTCCGCCACCGAAGGTGAAGGAGGTTATGTTTTCACCCCCTCTCTGTCTGTTAGATTGTTTGATTGTGTGCAGGATATCTCAGAGTTGTGGAGGGATCTGGATGAAATTTGGTGGGCAGTTTTGGTGTGTGACAAGGACGAACTGATTAGATTTGGATGAAGATCCGTTTCTAGATCCGACTACTAGAATTTTAAAAGTGATTCTTCTCCACTGAGAGATCGGGTGAGACCGATATACTAGTTCTGTACAGCATATTTCAAAAATGTATTGGACCCCAAATGTTCTGGTGGATCAAGCATTATGTGGTGGAGGTATGCACTCCACCGAGTACCTTTCTGGTCTAGTAACCAATGGAGGGATGGGGTGCAAGAAAAGGAACACACATCCACAATGTGACACACAGAGAACATCCTGAAGAATATTGCTTCAGCTCATGGAACGAACAAGACACAACACAATGAGACAAAAAATAATGCAATCAACCACATGCTACTTCAAAGCAATGCTGCATCACAGAGACAGAGGATATAATGAGCACGACCTTTCCAGGTCAGTGTTCAGGTGAGCATTCTGAAGGTCCATTTGTGCACATGTGCATGCATCTTTTTTATTTTCTGTTTTTTGTAATACATGTTCTGAGCTTGTGGAAGAGCTGGGACCCCGAACAGATTAGGACACAACATAACAAAGGGAACAGCAGGAGAAAGGGGAAACGCCAACAACAGGGTGGCGGGAGAAAGTAGATGGAGACGGACAAACAAGGGATGCAGGTAACTATTAGGGGTAGTTGAGAACGCAAGGGGGTGGTCGGCAAAAGGGACCTGTCATCCTTCCGAGGTTGGCAAAATGAGTGCCAGCTTGCTGGCATCCTGTGTCGGAGTGACGACCTGTCCAGGATTGTGCCTAATAGCCAAGGAGACTGTTTAGGCAGCAGCAATGCTCAGCACAGGGTATGGTCCCAATGGATGAGCCCAGAGGGGAGAGCAGTATTCCATTAAGCTGTGGATGAAAACCATGTAGATGGACAGCAGCTCAGGTGTGCCAAGGAATGACTGCACGATGGAGGATGCCCAGTCAGTGTCTGGCTTTGGAGGCCAATTTTGAAATGGGGCTTGCACAAGAGAGATCATGAATGAGAGTGAGACCCAAGAGTTTGAGTGATTGAACCTCTTCGAGAGGTTGAGAAAGTAGATGGGAGGATATGTGGTACGGTCCTTTTAGAGAGACAGAGACAGAGACAGAGAAAGAGACAGAGAAAGAGAGAGAAAGAGAGAGATTTCTCAGGATTGAAAGACATATTCCAAGTGTTTGCCCAGTTTGTGATTTTGACAAGGTCTGAGGAGAGGGAGATAATGCATCCTCCCTGCTTGTCAGAAGGATGAGGGATCTCATGGCAGAGAGTGGAGTCATCAGCAAAGAGATAACGAGGATTTTCCCGGGAGTCAATGGGATCATTGATGAAGATTAGGAATAGGATGGGGCCGAGAACACTGCCTTGGGGTACTCCAGCCTTGACAGGGAGAGGAGATGAAAGGGTTCTGTTGAGAGCCACACATTCGCAACAAGCATGGATGAAGTCAGTAATCCAAGAGTGGAGTTGGCCTTGGATTCCATAGGCACTAGGCAGACAATTTGGAGAGCAAAGCAGGACGTCAGACTGTATCAAAAGCTCAATATATGTCTCGAGACATCCCTGATCTCATGTCTGATATTGACGGCCTCCATCCAATGTTGGGAGAATAGAAGCAGCATGTCTAAGGTAGAGTGACCAGGTCTGAATCCAAATTGATTAACTCAGATAAGGTTGTTGGAGAAAAGAAATGATTTTATGTCAACTGCGATGATGCATTTCATGACCTTGCTGATGATTGGAAGTAAGCTAATTGTTCTGTTGTTAAGGGGATCCACTTTTGTATCTTTTTATGCAATACTGTGATGTTGGCTGATTTGTAAGCAGATACAAGATGACCGAGGGAAAATGACAGGGTGAAAGGGCAGAGAAAGGGGAAGTGCAAGAGCAGCAGAGCAGGTTTTTAGGACATGTGAGCTGATGCATTGCATTTTATTGTCAGGTCAGGCCAGATCACATCTGTGACACTACAGGTGCCACGTAAACCTGTACTAACCTGTTTCATGGTCGGATCCTCGGTGACATAACCATCTCCTCCACCATGTCGCATGGTGAGGAGGGTGTATGATATGGATACAAAGCAGGATTAAAAACAAAACCTGTCAAAGGATGGAGGAGCTCATTGTGAGCCAACAGCCATCCATATCTGGTACCCAACTGTATCTGTGGACGTCCTCCTGCAGTATCTGTGGACAGTAACTGTATCTGTGGACAGCTGCCATGACGTCACGCCACAGGTGCGCGGCTGTGAATTGCCGCGCTGGTGCGCAGGTTGTGAGTTGCCGCGCTGGTGCTGCGCAATTAAAAAATAATAATAATAACAGCAAGCCTCGCTTTCGGGTGAACAGGATTCCCCAGGCAAGGGGTGGATGATCCCCTTGGCCTGGGCACAGGATGAAACTAGCTAGGGGGAAGGGTTAGCTTAGCTAGACCAGCTCCATGGGGCAGGGGTAAGTCCTCATGGGGCCCGTGGAATGGATTAGTTAGAGGGATTGTAGTCAGATTTAGGATTGGGAAATGATTTAGAGAGGTTTGAGGACAGTGACAGGCAGTGAATGTGTAGTGGGGACGTAGTTTAGCTACGTAGTGTTAAATGGAACGTGCTATAGTTTAAGGGACGACGTGGGAGCACGAGTTAGTTAGGGGATGTAGTTCGGAGGATGGCAGAATTCAGCGGTGTGCGTGTTGAAGAGTTGGTGAGTTGTGTTGTGCTTGGTGAGTGAGTGAGGCCAGCGGGTCTGTGTGAGTGGAGCGAATGGGGAATGCATGGTGCGATGAGTGATTGGGGGAGGAGTGACTCCCGCCCAAGGGACCCCGGGGTCAGTGTAGAGTGAGTTAGCTGGGTTAGTCAAATTGAAAAATGGAGGTCGTTTTGTTGTTGGTGGGAAAGTAGGCTCGAAACCCGTTTGGAGGGGTGCAGGAGCCCTGTTGACGGGCTGGGGGCGTGGCTGCGAAAGGTGAGTATCGCTGAGTGGGTACCCCGGGCACCAGGCTAGTCGGTCGTAGTAGGCCAAGGGCCCATGGGGGGCCGGGATAGCGTCATGGGCACGGGTGCGCCCGCTTGGTGCGGGGACCCGGGGCGCCGTTAGCCGCGTGGGCAGTGTTGTGGGCACGGGTGACCCTCGGAAAGGGGCCCGGGGAGCCACCCTGCCACGTGTGCATTTCAGGGGAAGTGCCATGGGGGGCACTCCCCGGTGTTAGGGAGCTGGTAGGCTCGGAGGCAGTGTAGTGCCCGGGGGTGCCATCGTAGGGGAATCGGCAGAGGGTCGTGCCTGCCAAAGGGAGCCACACGTCCCAGCCATGAGACCGTGTGAGGGCACGGAGAGAAAATTGGGGGGTGAGACCCGAAATTGTGAGGACACCAACACAGGCGACGGGAATCTGGGTTGTTAGAACCAATAGTTTAAGCACGAGGCGCTTGTTGAAAGCCCCGGGGTAGTTTAACAGTTAAATGGTTAGGGTAGATTAGGAAGTACCCCTCCGCACCATCCATCCCTTCGCTCTCGTGGGCCGCTGGACCCACTTTGTGTTATAGATCGCTGAACTCTGGGGAGGCCATCCTGAGGCTTCGTTGGGCCTCGACACAGGACGCTAGCTCTCCCTTATTCCCCTCCGGGAAGGGAACATAGGGGTTGGGAGTAGGCCAGGTGACAGGATAGGTTAGCCGAACAAGGACGATAAAGGGGGTTAGGGGACGATTTATAGTGGGGAAGTAAAAATAAAAACAACAACAAAAAAAAATAAGTTGGGGCTAAATTGGGGTTTGACAAATTAAGGGAGTGGGTATAGACAGTGACAGGCAAAGGTGATAGGTTGGGAGGGAGACCGTAGGGTAGGTCCGAGCCCGCCTTCTGAGTGGCCAGCACCACCGCACTCCCTCCACCAACCTGCACTGCAAGGAAAGGCCGGCCAACTTCATCGGCAGCTGTGTTTTGCTGCGAGGCCTGTACCGGCCGGATCGTCTGCAGCTGTTTACTGCAAGGCCTGTGCCGGCCAGTTCGTCTGCCGGCTGTGTTTGCCTGCAGCGGCCTTATTCTGCAGGCTGTGTTGCCTGCTCGTCTTTGCCATGCCCACTGCCCCAGTTCACCAGCCCCCGTTCAATTTTGCTTTGACCCCCTGTTCATTTCCATGTGCGCCAGGATCAAAGCAACAGTTTGCAAGCTGCAAGAACTGCCCTGTTGGCAGCTACAACACGGGCCTGCAGTGGCGGCCCGTGCACCGTGTTTGCATCCATCCATTCATCCATTAATCCATCCATCCATCCATCCATTGTACTCATTGCGTGTGCCACTTGAGCTGGCACGGAGACTGCGTTTGTGCAGCCCGTGCACCGTTTTGTTGCTTGCGTCAGTGTTCTGCAGGGACTGCCTTGCGGGCAGCCGCACCAGGAGACTGCGTTTGTGCAGCCCATGCACCGTTGTGGTTCACTGCGTTCAGTTCAAAAGGGAAGGCCTTGGACTGCGTGTGAGCAGCCGGCCACGTTCCCTGTCACCTGCATTGTTTGAGCCAGAGACTGCATGCGAGCAGCCTGGCTCCCTGCGAACTGCTTTCTTTTTGCAGAATCCATTGATCCTGGGCCATGGTTTAGTGTAAAATTTGTAAGTTAAGGTTAAGATGTACTGTACATATGAGTGCGCCCCCGGCATGTCTGTCTTAGCGCCGGCAATTTCATTTCAGTCGTCCGTGTGAGTGGGTTTGTTTAGTTAGTTACTCGGCCCTCAGGTTATTTATTTTGGGGACACGAATACCATGAATGTCGCACTCAGGGATCCGTAGGTAAAACGTACTAGGGGAGAACTACACATGATGGCACACGAAAATTTGACGACTCGGGACGAGTCTGTAAAAAGGGGAGGGGGTAGTGTTGTGATTGAGGAAATTCACAAACCACCATTCAGGTCCCGTAGGTGAGATATCTCTGTAAGTACATGTGTAGTTAGCCCAAACCCGTTGTTTAGAGGGAATAAATGTGATTCATTCGGGCTGCGACCCTTCTAGATAGCCGTTTTTCTGTTCTATCTTTATTTTGAACCAACCACGTCTCAACCGCCATCACACAACAACCACCATCCGCAACGCCGCTTCAAAAAACAACAATGCCAACAGCCACGACCTTTACCTTCGCAACTCGCTCTCGCAACCATCGCATCACCGCCATTCCAAGCGTCGTCATGGCCATCACCGCCACAATAAACCCTCCACCACCTTCACCTCTCCTTCTGCCGCCATTCCCGCACCGCTTGTGGGCACCGATCCTGGACTCGTACAGGGCGCGCGCTGAGCAGCGGGTGCAAAGAGCGGCCTTTCCGAGGGGAAGTCAGATCAGGAATGATTCACGCCCACTTCCGATCCATCCAATCATTAAGCGCGGGGCGATTTGGCCCCGCCTCCAGGCACGTCGGAGTAGAATCGCTATATGCAAATTCGAGGATCAGGAATGATTCACGCCCACTTTTCCTCCGTCCAATGGGCGAGCGTGGCTCCGCCCCGAGCCCATCCTGATCCGGAAATCTGCATATGGGTTCTCCTGTCGCACTATAAAGCGCCGAGCGCGGGGCAAATTGAGGTTAGGTTTTTCTGTTTCGGGCTCGGGCGAGTTGTGGCGGCGGCGAAGTGTGGCAGCAGCAGTCAAGACGGGTCTGGAGGAGAGTCGGTCTGTCGGGGTTCGGAGTCTGTCGGGGAGCTGCAGAGAGGAGAAGCCGGGAACGCGGTCGAGGGCGCAGTGGAGTCGCTCGTCGCGGGACCCAAGCAAGCCAGCTATCCTCTTTCCTCAGAGCATCAACAACCCCCCACCCCTGTTCCCCCCCCCCGTGCTGAGATAGTGCGAAAATGGGGGCCCCGTTCCCACCCCATTCCAGGCAATGCCAGCGAGGCCCGCGGAGGAGCGCGGAGTCGGGGCGCCGCCGCCATTTTGCGGCTCATCACAAGATGGGTAGGCTCTGCCCGGTCTCGTGCCCACAGACCACGTCTGCCCCCTTGTAGTTGAGGGTGGCCCCTTTTTCTTTTGCTTTTGAGTATATGTGTTGTCGGCGCAGTCTGTAAAGTAAAACTGTGTAAGTGTTGCCGTGTGCTCGCGTAGTCGGTAGTAGATCTGCATGGTGTTTCTTTTGTTGCAATTGCTTTTGGTGCATAATTGTTGTGTTTCTTTTACATTTGCGTTTGGTGCATAATTGTTGTAATTGTATATGTGTGCTTTCCGTTTGCCGCGGAATAAATGTGAATTATGTTGAACTGTTTTTCCCGTTTCGCTTCGTCTTTTCTTTAATTGAATCTCCATCTTACTTCACGTAAAGAGTTGGTCGTGGGCTAAATACGCCCAATAATTAATCGGAACCGTCGAGGTTGATGATAACACCACTCGGTTATCCCGATAGGACGGAACGGGTCGCTTAAAGTGGCCCGTGTCCGAAGGCGACCTGCGGCGAGGTGCGATCGCCCGGTCTACCCTCCGTGTGGGTACTTAGGTAGGTCGAATTTGGCAAACAACCCTATCCCACGTGGGGGGCCGATTGGCACGATCGTGGTGAGGCCGAAAGGCCCACCCGTGACTAGCTCCCGGCGTTAGTCCGAGAGGGTCATGACGGAATTGTCCGTCCGGTGGGCGACGTGCCGCGATTCGAGTTACGTGGCCGCTTGCATGCCGGCGGGCGCGAATTCGCAACAATACAAACAGACAGACAAACCGACAGAATAATGCACGCAACCAACCAACAAACTTGAACAATCTTAGATTTTCACAAGTAACAAACAAACAGACAGACTGACAGACAGAATGAAAAATCACTCATAGAGTGACACTCTATGAAGATCTGGTGAAGATCCGGATCCAGATCTGGATCTGATCATTTTTAAGTGATTCTTCACCATTGGGAGATCTCAAAAACGATATAGTACTATACAGCATGATATTTCAAAAATGTATTGGGCCCGATATGTTCTCGTGGATCAAGCATTACGTGGTGGAGGTATGCGCCTAACTGAGTGCACTTCTAGTTATTATTTTATCATCCATCTATCTATCCATCTATAATTCCAGGTGTGTGTGTGTGTGTGTGTGTGTGTGTGTGTGTGTGTGTGTGTGTGTGTGTGTGTGTGTGTGTGTGTGTGTGTGTGTGTGTGTGTGTGTGTGTGTGTGGTGTGTGTGTGGTGTGTGTGTGTGTGACCACTGTTTCTCAACAACCACTGGTCCGATCTAATTGAAACTTGCCAGGTATATTGCCGGGGCCCTGTGGATGTACCTTTTCAAGGTTTGATATTGTTACGGCTGTGGAAATTCGCAGAACACCATAAAGGTTCCTTAGATTAGCTATGCCGGTAAGTGAGTGTTCAGATATCTTTCCCCACCGTTGTTTAGAGGGTATTCTTCGTGTTCACCGGGCTGTGACTCTTTGAGATGGCCATTTTTCTTTACCTATCATTATTTTGAACCTACACGCAAACAACAACCGCCACCAAGTACGCCGCAACACCAAGCACGCATCAAACCTACACGCAAACAACAATCGCCATCAAGTACGCCACAACGCCAACCACGCTACAATTTCCCTCACAACAACCACAAACATCTTCGCCACTACCCCCGCTTCCGAACGCCATCCTCCACGGTCCACGCTACAACGGTTTCCGCGTCGGGAACCGTCCGAGAACGCAGGTACGATTGGCAGAACAAAAGCTCTTGCGGAGCCTGTGGGGTTTTTCCCACCTATTTTCCCCGCGCTTGGTGTGAAGGGAAGGTGGCAGGGCAGCTCGCTGCCGATTGGTGGATGCATGGTGTGAGGCGGTCGGAGTGAGGGAATGCCCTTTATCGGGAGGCTTCTCGAAGGGAGGCGGAGCCGAAAACAGGGAGGAGCAAAGGGCGGAGCCCCGTGCTATATAAGGCGGTCCGCACACGGGCTCTCGCGCTCTTGGTGGTCGAGGTCGAGTTCTATCTTCTCTTGGTGGTCGAGGTTGAGTTCTCTCTTCTCTTGGTGGTCGAGGTTGAGTTCTCTCTTCTCTTGGTGGTCGAGGTCGAGTTCTCGGCTCTTGGTGGTCGAGGTCGAGTTCTCTCTCTCTTGGTGGTCGAGGTCGAGTTCTCTCTCTCTCTTGGTGGTCGAGGTCGAGTTCTCTCTCTCTCTTGGTGGTCGAGGTCGAGTTCTCTCTCTCTTGGTGGTCGAGGTCGAGTTCTCTCTCTCTTGGTGGTCGAGGTCGAGTTCTCTCTCTCTTGGTGGTCGAGGTCGAGTTCTCTCTCTCTTGGTGGTCGAGGTCGAGTTCTCTCTCTCTTGGTGGTCGAGGTCGAGTTCCCTCTCTCTTGGTGGTCGAGGTCGAGTTCTCTCTCTCTCTTGGTGGTCGAGGTCGGGTTCTCTCTCTCTTGGTGCTCGAGGTCGAGTTCTCGCTCTCTTGGTGCTCGAGGTCGAGTTCTCGCTCTCTTGGTGCTCGAGGTCGAGTTCTCGGCTATTGGTGGTCGAGGTCGAGTTCTCTCTCTCTTGGTGGTCGAGGTCGAGTTCTCTCTCTCTCTTGGTGGTCGAGGTCGAGTTCTCTCTCACTTGGTGGTCGAGGTCGAGTTCTCGCTCTCTTGGTGCTCGAGGTCGAGTTCTCTCTCTCTTGGTGCTCGAGGTCGAGTTCTCGCTCTCTTGGTGCTCGAGGTCGAGTTCTCGGCTATTGGTGGTCGAGATCGAGTTCTCTCTCTCGTGGACGTCGGGTCGTGCTCCCTCTGCCTCCCTCTCGTCTTGGCGCTGATTTCTTCCCCTGTCTCCCGGTGGTCCTGTTGAGTGAACTGTTGGCGAAGGTGCGGGCCGGTGACAAGTCCGGGTGACGCATCGGGGACGCAGATGGGAGGCGCAGCTCTGCCGGCTGTGTGGTGCGAACCTGCGCGTCTGGCGAGGATTGCCGGAGAGAGCTTACCGCCCATCGTCGCAAGGTCCGGAGTCAGGCGCGGCCACACTAGCTGCCGTGGGGAGCAGAAGTCGCGACCTGCCCACCGAGATACCTCGAGGGTGCAGGTAACCTGCACGGTCTTGTGGGCCTTTTCGGTCATCCACGGCCCACGACCATAAAAGTCTCCGGACCCCTTCTACCCCCTTGCCTGTGAGGAGGTCTTTCCATTCCTTTTGTTTTGTATGAGTGCTGTGGCGCCGTGTCCCTGTAAGTAGAACCTGCTAAGTAACTGTGCTGTAAATACACCCTTGTTTATAGTCGGTCGTAACGTTTTCTTGTTTCTTGCTTGTACATTGCATGACTGCCTTGGCTGTATATACGTGTGCTTTATAATAAATGTCCTTGTGTGCAATGTACCCTGTTCGTCATGTCCTATTTCCCTTTTGAAAAGCCATCTTGCGTTGTGGAATGAGAAGTGGGTTTTGAACGCCCAGTAAAGAGAATCGGATCCGTCGAGGTCGGCGATAACACCGCTCGGTTATCGCTTTAGAATGGAACAGACCGCTTAAGCAGTCCGTGTCCCAAGCCGGCCTGCGGCGCGGTGCAGCCCCTCGGTAGGTTACCCGTGCGGGTATTTAGGTATATCGACATTCGGCGATTCACGCTATTTCGCACGGGTTGAATGCGGACTGGGCTGTGGTGAGGTAAAACCCCCACCCATGACTGGTTCCTGGCGATAGTTCCAGGAGGGTCACGATTGAATTGTCTGTCCGGTGGGTGACGCGGCTGCCATTTGAGGAATGCGGATGATCGCACACCGGCGGGCGCGAATTCGTAACAATATTAATCGGACAAGTTGTTCCCAAGTTATGGCTATTTATTTACCAACCAATGACAGGACACGTTGCTGCGGCCATTTATTTACCAACCAATGACAAGACATGTTGCGGGTGTCCGGACCCCACGCGGCCCGGGTGTCGGTCCGTGTGCCCCCCCCCTCTCTCGATGATGCCTCTCTCTCCATGATGCCCCTCTCTCGTCGATGTCCCTCTCTCGACGATGCCCCTCTCTCGACGATGCCCCTCTCACGACGATGCCCCTCGCTCGACGATGCCCCTCTCTCGACGATGCCCCTCTCTCGACGATGCCCCTCTCTCGACGATGCTCCTCTCTCGACGATGCTCCTCTCTCGACGATGCCCCTCTCTCGACGATGCCCCTCTCTCGACGATGCCCCTCTCTCGACGAGGCCCCTCTCTCGACGAGGCCCCTCTCTCGATGATGCTCCTCTCTCGACGATGTCCTTATCTCGACGATGTCCCTATCTCGACGATGTCCCTATCTCGACGATGTCCCTATCTCGACGATGTCCCTCTCTCGACGATGCCCCTCTCTCGTCGATGCCCCTCTCTCGTCGATGCCCCTCTCTCGATGATGCCCCTCTCTCGATGATGCCCCTCTCTCGTTGATGCCCCTCTCTCGATGATGCCCCTCTCTCGATGATGCCCCTCTCTCGATGATGCTCCTCTCTCGATGATGCTCCTCTCTCGATGATGCCCCTCTCTTGATGAGGCCCCTCTCTCGATGATGCCCCTCTCTCGATGATGCCCCTCTAAAAACTCCTCCCTCTCTCTCCCTCAGCCTCATCATGTATCCCGGATGTCCGTGTGGTCAGGGCTTTTCGCTTAACCGACCATCTTCTAGTTTCTTCGATGGAACTATTTGCAATCGTCCTAGCTATGGAATGGATAATTGAATTCAATCCTCTTAGTGCAGTTATCCTCTCGGACTCATTTTTCGGCATTAAAGGCGCTGGAATCCTTAGAGGGCGGCTGTAGGGCTATGGCTGTAGGCGAGTTTGATCAGATTTTGGTGCGTGGCATGGATAGAGCCTCCTTGGCTCTGACAGCGCCATTAAACTCTCAACAACAACAACAAAGAAGACACGTTGCTGCGTAGGCGTGGCCGATGGGGGAAGAGAACCTCAGCCGCGTTCCCCATTACAGGTTACAACGTACGGACTTCCAGATAGTGATGACTTTGTGTATTCGAATAATTTCTCGATTTCTTATGCGCATTTATAGATAAACACAATGCCCCAATCCAGTCGTCGTTTACGAGAGCGAAGGAACAGGCTGTGTGGTTGTTTGAAAGTTTTTTGTTTTTTTTTGCACGTACGTTTTTTTTCTCTTCTCTTCTCTTTGTGTTTTTCCTTGCGATGACATTGCGAAAAGGCAAAATACATTGGCGCTAATTGAATAATTGGCCATTAAAACTAAATTGCGAATAATCGTAACTGCGATATGCGAACTTCCGGACAGTGAGGACTTAACTTCGCGTTGGCCGATGCGCGGCCGGCCGACAAGACGTCACGTGCCGTGCTGGTTACGATGGGGATCGATCGGTGCCTTAGTTACCGTGGCGTAGGAGTGGCAATGGTCAATGGCAGCGAATGTCATGGCAAGCAAAGATAGGGAGGTAAACTTGATTTTAATTTGGATTTTAATTAACTCTGTGTGTGTAAGTATCACAGCAGTTGTTATTTCAATGCGAGCGATAATTTGTGGAATGCATGTGAACATTCCGTACGGGCACGCACTACTTCCGGATAGTGATGACTTACTGTATTCTAATAATTTATTATGCGATTTTATAGATAAACACAATGCCCCAATTGAGTCGTCGTTTCCGAGGGCGAAGGAACGGCCTGTGTGGTTGTTTGTGGCTCGCGGTTTGAACGTTTTTTGGGGGGGGGGAGTTGCACGTACGGGCATGCGAGAGTGAATGAATGGCCTGTGTATTTGTTCTGGCACGCGGTTTGAATTTTTTAATTTTTTTTTGCACGCACGTGCAAACGGTTTGAAAGTTTTTTTTTTGGCACGTACGGGCACGCATACCCTTTAGAACCCTGTTCGACCCTTTAGAACCCAAGACCCTTAAGACCCCCCAAAGATCCTTTATAACCCCAAGACCCTTAAGACCCTATTAGAATCCGAAGACTCTTTAGACCCCGTTAGACCCTTTAAATCCCTTTAGACCTCGTTAGACCCTTTAGACCTCATTAGACCCTTTAGAACCCTAAGACTCTTAAGACTCCGTTAGAACCCTCAGACCTCTCAGACCCTTTCGACCCCTTTTACCTTTAAAACCTTTTCAATTCCGCAGAAACCTTGAGACCCATTCACCCTTGAAGCCTCTTATACCCTGTCCCTTTAGACCTCTTAGACCTTATTACCCCTTACACCCTTGAGACCCTTGAGACCTGTTAAACAGCTTTATACCCCTATAGACTGCTTGGGCCATTAACCATTTGGAGCTTTGGACCATTTAGACCTTTTTGGACACTTTAGATGCCTTCAAACCCCTTAGACATTTACATCCTTCAGAGATGTAAATTTACACCCTTTAAAGTTTTGACCCTTTTTCAACCCTTCCGGTTCTGGGTTTGGAGCATTGGCATGTCTCCTTGGGGCTCCCTGCTGCCGATCTCAAAGTCAAGTTTCCGGTCGTTATTTGTCCCGTTTTAACTGTTTATTTTCTCACCTACACGTTACTGTGTGTTCCTAGTTCGGTTTTGTTTCAAAAATCGTGCTATTTCGTGAGATTTCGTCGAACTTGTCTTACTGGGTGCTTGAGGCCTATCCTTGAGGCTTGAGGCCTACACTTTGTTCCCCTCGGTGTACGATCGTGTTTATTTGTTTTTTTCTCCCCATTATCTTCAATTTCTATCTCTCCCACATTCTTAACGTCCCCCATCCCAACTAATCACTCTATTTCTTATCGAAAAAATAATAATAATAAAAAAACCGCGACCTTTCTCCGATTCTTCTTCTTCTTCCTCATCTCCTCTTCTTCTTCCTCGATTTTTTTTCTACAACACTTCCATGATCTAATGTGTTGAAAATCTCAAACATTAATAATAATAACAAAAACGATCTCAAAAATGCTTCATCTTCCTCTTTCACACGTGTGGTACTCTTTACTGTATCAGAATGCACTACTCTTCTGCTATTTCAACAGACTGCTCTCATTTCGAACTCTCCTTCAAACCTTGCCTAAAAAATCCAACTGTTACAGCGTTTCTTCTCTCCATTCTCTGAATTCGCCTTTATTGCATCCATAAAGAAGTGTTTAATCGCATAACTGACCTAAAACTTAAAAAAACCCCACTTTGCAATGAATGTTCGCTTTCCATCAACCATTCTTTTTTTCCAACTTCAGTGCCAACTCACTCCTCTCACCCCTCACTCTCAAAGCAACCATCCCACTCTTCTCCCTCCAAGCCCCCCTCTCACCTCTCTCAAAAACTCCCCCCTCACCTTTCTCCCACCATTCATCCCCTCACTCATCCTTCCAAAAGTTCCCCCCTCCCATCCACAAAGCTGCCTCCTTCCACTGCCCTCTCACCTCCTTCTCTTCACTCCACCTCCTCAAATCCTCAACTGCCTTCTTCCCCCTTTCTTGTCCCCCTCTCCTCCACCACCACAGAGCCTTTTCTCCTCCTCATTCGGCCCCTCCCCTAGCTATTCTGCAACCCCCCACACTCTTTCAACAACACTCCTTACCTCTCCCCCCCTCATCCCTTGTCCTACCTCCCTCTCCCCCTCCACCCCCTGCACCCAAAGCCTCCTCCCCGACCTCTTCATTAAAAGTGTGGACCTCAAAATATCCGGGGCCTTCACTCAAACCTTTCAGATCTTTCCATACAGGTTGCCACTGACAAACCAGACATAATCTGCCTAACAGAAACTTTCCTCCCCCAAGACGTGTCTGACTCCCAAGTATCTCTCCCCAGTTACTCCCTCCTCTGGTATGACAGACCTGAGCCTCGTCCTGGTGGAGGTGTTGCTCTCTTCATCAAAGACTCTATTCCTCACTCTCCATGCACTGCCCTCACTCCCCCACACCCCCAGGAATACCTCTGGCTACGGCTTCCCCTCAACTCCCACCTCATGTTTATATGTGTACTGTACCGTCCACCGAACAGTGATGACTCCATCTACACCTCACTATCTGAAAACATGGACCAACTTCTATCTTCTCATCCAAACTCTCTCTTCCTCTTATGTGACGACTTCTATTGTCATCATGCCAGTTGGCTAGGTGTGGGTACCTCTCTCACCTGTCATGGCACCTCAGAAAAAGCTTTCTGCGACTCATTGGGACTGACTCAATCGGTCAACTTCCCTACCCAGATCTCAACCAATGGTACTCCATCTCTTCTGGATCTGATTTTGACAAATTTCCCTGAAAATATCTGCTGCTATTCCTCTGCTCCAATCGGTTCTTCTGACCACGTCCTTGTCAAAGTGGACATCTCTCTGGCTATTATCAGAAAACCACCTCACCGCCGTCGAGTCTGACATTTCACTCAAGCCGACTGGCAGGGTCTCCAAGCAGCCCTCAAACTTATACACTGGTCTCCTATCTCTACTTACTCCAACATTAACTCATCCTGGGAATTCTTTCAAAGAAACTTGCTCTCCCTCATGCACAGATTTATCCCCTCTCGTCTTCAGCTGTCCTACCCTTCCTCCCGCCCTTGGTTCACTGAAGCTTGTGGTAAGGCAGTTGTCCTGAAACAACTTGCCTTTGCCTCATGGAAAGCAAACCCAACTGAGGGCAATCTCAGTTCCTTCCATAAAGCTCGGAACAAGTGTGTATCTACCCTCAGGAGGGCCAGAAAACAACATCTTTATAATCTCAAGTCTGAACTCTCAAACCTCTCTCCCTCCTCAAAATCCTGGTGGCATCTAATCAAATCTGTTTCTGGTGTATGTTCCCCCTCCATCCCCTCCCTTACCTCAAATGGCAGCACTGCTGATACCGCATGTGAAAAAGCTGAATGCCTAAACTCGGTGTTTGCAGCTAAATCTTGTGTCCAAAAACCATCACTTTCTCTACCCACCTTACCCAGTCACACCCAACTGTCCCTGGACTCTGTGTCCTTTTCTCCTGACAAGGTACAGAGCTTGCTGTCAAACCTCGACTCAGATTCTGCAACCGGTCCAGACGGAACCAGCCCACGTGTCCTCAAAGCCTGCTCTTCTGCTCTTGCTCACCCTCTCTCTGTTCTATTCATTCTCATTTGCTCAAGGTCATCTGCCATCTGCTTGGAAATCTGCAAACATCACTGCCCTGCACAAAAAAGGTGCAAAAACAGATCCCTGCAACTACAGACCAATCAGCCTTCTCCCAATCATCAGCAAAGTTATGGAATCCATCATCGCTTCAGACATCAAATCCATCCTCTTCTCCAATGGCTTGATTTCTGATCATCAATTTGGTTTCAGACCAGGTCACTCTACTCTGGATATGCTGCTTCTGCTCTCCCAACAATGGATGGAGGTCCTCAATGCCAGACAGGAAATCCGAGCCGTATCCCTGGACATATCACGTGCTTTTGACACAGTCTGGCACCCTGCCCTGCTCACCAAACTCTCTTCCTATGGTATCCAAGGCCATCTCCACTCATGGCTCACAGACTTCCTCTCTTGTCGCAGTCAACGTGTGGCCCTAAATGGAGTTCTTTCATCCCCTCTTCCTGTCCAGGCTGGAGTTCCTCAAGGTGGCGTTCTGGGCCCTGTTCTTTTTCTGGTTTTCATCAATGATCTTTCCGACTCTGGAAAATCCTCTATATCTCTTTGCTGATGACCCCACCCTCTGCGGTACCATCTGTCATCCCGCAGACTGGCAAGCAGCAGCTTCTTCGCTCACTGCTGATCTGGATAAAATCACAAACTGGTCCAACACGTGGAACATGTCTTTCAATCCGGACAAATCTCACACTCTCACTATGTCTCTTCGAAAGGACCATTTAGAGCCCCCCCCCCCATCCACTTTCTCAACAATCCTCTGGAAGAAGTACTTTCTTTCAAGCGTCTGGGTCTCACTATCTGCCATGACCTTTCCTAGGAAAGCCACATTTCAAACCTCGCCTCCAAAGCCAGTCGCCGACTGGGAATCCTCCGTCGTGCAAGGTCCTTCCTCGGCCCACCTTAGCTCGTGACCACTTACAAAGCTTTTGTCTGCAGCCTGATGGAGTACTGCTCTCCCCTCTGGGCTGGTGCTCATGCCTCCCACCTTTCTCGGCTTCACACTGTAGAAACCAAGGCATTTCGGATCGTCGGCATCTCCCGCAATGAGGCTGAGTCTTTGGGCCTCTCACTCAATCACCGCAGGTTGGTCGGTGGTCGTTCTTTCTTTCTTCTACTGTCTCCTCTCCAGCCTCGCCCCCCCCCCCCCGCCCTGCTCTCTCTCTCTCTCTCTCTCTCTCTCTCTCTCTCTCTCTCTCTCTCTCTCTCTCTCTCTCTCTCTCTCTCTCTCTCTCTCTCTCTCTCTCTCTCTCTCTCTCTGCAATTTGTCCCCACCACATTTCCGCAGGGTGCTCAAGGTCCGCCAACAACCCCCTTCTGGTAAAACTACCAAAATAACGGATCACTGCTCACCTTCACTCTTTCATTCCTCTTTTTTCCCGCCTTTGGAATAAACTTCCTCACTCTATTCATTCCAATTCTTCCCTCCAGGCCTTCAAAACAGCTGTTCACCACCACCTCTTATCATTAATCCCCATCCAAATTAACCCCCATCCAAATCCTCGATCTTTTCTACCCCCGATAATCCACCAAAGCCCACCTCCTTCAAATTGCCTGCTTTCCTTCCTGAAAGTCCCTGTAATGTCCATCTTCTATTCCCCATGTTCCCCGTCCCATCCCTCTCCCTTCCACAGATCTCCAAATGTCTCTCTTCCCCACTGTTTTCAGCAAGTAATGCGCAAAGTCTATCCACGCAGAGGGTGGGTACTCTGCTAGCTATCGATAAATCACACTTTAATCTGTGAAGTTGTTTAATACTTCATCTTGAGCAATCCAGTATGATCTGGACCAGCTTTTGTTGCTTGCTTTTTATATCGACACAATAACCATTAATTTAAATATTATTCATCCTTCCAGGCTGGCAAGATAGCCTCAAAGTTTGCACACTCACTTCTGAGCTGTCTCGTCTGGGTTTGAATATCGAATCAGCTATAAACTGTCATCCTGGTGTTTCATAGGCAGAGTGATTCATCAATGTGGTGTCGTCCCATGAGTAGACATTAAACTGGCGGTCCTGTAAGCTGACATTAGTTGGACATTAAAGATCCCACGGTGTCCTTCGTTTAGAGTCGGTGAGCTATCGCCAGCACCCTGAACAAATTCGAATTCCCTGCCCTAAGCTTAGTCGAACGTCAGGCATAGCCAGCCAGTTCGTGAAAGTCTTCGGCCAAAAACGTTCCCTGCCGACCCAATGACATGAGAATGAATGGGGCAGTTAAAGATCTCGTAGAAGTAGTACGGTAGTAGTCAAAATAGTAGTAGTAGTTGTTGTTGTAGTAACAACAATAGTTGTAGTAGTAGTAGTACCACTAATTAATCCTTCATGTTTTTTCTGTGCTGCTTGCATTTCACACGGCTGACCGCTCTCCCATTGCTCCACAGCCGCATTGTCATCCATTCCTCATGTGGAAAGTGAAGCCGGCTATCCCAAGTTCGAGAGGACATCACATTCATGAAACGTGACGTGATCGTAAAACCATTATGAGTGTCACATCCTTTCTTCAAGGCCGATGAATCACATTTTCGGCCTTCACTCGCAACACCAGCTGCTTTGTCGGACAATCGGTTCTTTATAATGTCCCATATCGTTCAATGACTGGACAGGATGTATATGTACCCTTCCTCCAGAGACGCCAAAGTGTCCACCAGTCCCATACTGTGCCAGCACTGACCCGAAGTTGTCATGAGACCGGCAAGGAAGAGGGTTTGATGGAAATATTTAAAGCGGAAAAGTACACGTTCAAATCCCGAGCACGTTGAGTTGGCAATGGCAAACCACCTAGTGTATCCCTTCGCATAGGATATAGGGGGCAGAGTAATGGCACACTCATGGTGATGCTACCTGAGATGATGCGATTTACTTATTCTACGTACGCAGCCTACGGCTGCTTGGCTGCATCATGTTATGGGGGGCACAGCTGTGCCGCTGATGCAGTGCCCCTGTTGCAAGCACGCTGGTACTAATTTTTTCCTCCATCGGAAGGATGACAGGCTCAGTTGGCCCGACAAGGGCTTCAATTCAACACCCAAGGATCTTAATTCAACACCAGACCTATCAATTGGTTGAAGGAGCAGCAGGGTAGTGTTGAATCGGGGGTCTTTGAGAGTGATGAGTTGAGGGTCGTTCATGAAGACAAACATCTAGATATACAGACATGACACACACCAAAGCACACATATGTTGTGTTACTCAACAAGTGTGTGAATCGGTGAGTGTGTGTGTGTGTGTGTATATATATATATATATATATATATATATATATATATATATATATATATATATATATATATATATATATGATTATGTCATAGAGTGAGCACCTGTACATGTGAATATGTGGATCAATAAATAGGTGAGTATTCAGGTGATTGGGTGAGTCTGTGCATGGAGAGGTAATGAAGCTACATGTTCGATTTTTCCTTCCTTTCATGCATGTGTTTACTATCGAAGAGTATATATTTTGTAGTCGAGTTGTTTTCACCTCGTTTACACCTTATTAATAAATACCACCTCATCTCGCTGTCCTGTCGAATCGAGGACTCCACGTTATCTGTAGGTTTGTCATTGTGTGCGATGAAAGAAACGACAATCCAGGAAGCTGTTTGGGGTCAGAGGTTTCAGTGAAATCCATGTGGACACCATTAACGGTTGATGACGTAGTGGGTTGATGATGTCCCTCATTGAAATACCACCAACGGATGAATACCACCGACCCCCACTCCCACCTCTCTCCCTCTCTCCCTCTCTCCCTCTCTCCTTCTCTCCCTCTCTCCCTCTCTCTCTTATTGACTTGTTTGTGCTGCATACTCACTTCCAAAAGCTCGACTCCCAAATCCATTGCAAAACGGTTTATTAAAGTGAAACCAGTGAAGAATATCCCGAACAGATTCCCTTGGGGCACCATGACACCACCCCCAAGATCCTTCGGGTTCCTGGGATTTGTGGACTAACTTGGAGATGCATATTTTTTTTTAATGAGTGGGGGGACACTTAATTTGCAACAACAAATTAATTTGCTAGGGTCGACAGGGAACGTTTTTGGCCGAAGACTTTCACGAACCGGCTGGCTATGCCTGACGTTCGACTAAACTTAGGGCAGGGATTTCGAATTTATTCAGGGTGCTGGCGATAGCTCACCTACTCTGAACGAAGGACACCATGGGATCTACACCTTAATTTGCAACAACAAAACAAATTTCGACCCCTTTTTTATTTTTTCTTATAATTTCATCTCCCTAACCCCCTTTCTGTCTTTGTCCGGCTACCTATCCTGTCAACCTAACCTACTCCCAGCCCCTAAAATCCTTTCTGGAGTGGAATAAGGAAGAGGCTAGCGTCCTGTCCTGAGGCCCAACAAAGCCTCAGAATGGCCTCCCACAGATTTCAGCCATCTTACCAAGGTGGGTCCAGCAGCCTACAGAGGGTGAAGGGATGGATGGTGTGAAGGGATACATTTCCTAACTATCCTACTTTTTATTAACCTTACACTACCCCAGGGATTTTCAAAACGCCTGTCACTTTAAACTATTAGTTCCAGAAACGATGATTCCCTTCGCCCGTGTTGGTGTCCATTATAAATTTGGGCCTAACCTTCAAGTTTTCACTCTTGCCCTCGCACAATTTCGTGGCTGGGCAGCGTGGCTCAACTGGCAGGGACTTCCGTCTGCCGAACTCTGACCATGGCACCCCCGGGCCCTGAGGCTGTCTCCGAGCCTACCTGCTCCCAATGAATGCGGGCGGGAGGGGGGAGTTGCCCTTCTTGGCATTGCCCCCCTCCGATGTCCACGTGGCATTTTGGTGCTGCGGGTCCCTTTCCGAGGGTCGCCCGTGGCTACTACACTATCCCGGTCCCTTGCACCCTTGGCCTACTCTGGCCGACTGTCTGGTGCCCGGGGTGACCTCTACTCGATACTCACCTTTCAACAGCCACGCTCCCAACCGGTGCATGGACTCCTGCACCCCTCCAAATGGGTTTCGAGCCTTCTTTCCACACCAACAACAAGACGACCTCCTTTTGGTAAATTTGACGAACCCACTAACTAACATTACACTAACCCTGGGGTCACTTGGGTGGGATCACTCCTCCCCCCACATTCATTCGCACCATGTATTCCACATTCGCTCCATTCACACTCTTGGGCCCGCTGTCCCACATTCACTCATTATGTTTCTCTTGCTTTCAAATCATTCCACACTCTACCTATTTTCCCCTAACTATCTCGTGCTCCCTCGTCATCCCTTAAACTAATGCACGTTCCATTTAATCCACGTAGCTAAGCTACGTCCCCACTACACATTCCATGTCTGTCCATGTCTCCCAAAATCCATTTCCCATTCTAAATCTAACCTAAATTCCCACTAACTAGTCAACGGGCCCCATGGAGGAACTGTTCCTGCCCCATGAGGCCGGTCTATCTACGCTAAACCCATCCCGATAACTAGTGCTTCCTTTGCCCAAACAAGGATGCTTGCCACATCACTGCCGGGCCATGTACTTGGATCATTTTTTTTGCACCGCCATGGTGGCGGTCGACAGCTTGCCCGCTCGTCCCTTCCATCGGGCGATACGTGCAGCCATGACGTCACCCTGCCAATCGCACCGAGCGCTCGCTTTTGTGGGATTCCCCACATGAGCCAACATGTGCAGCTCACCCGCAACTCGTGCTGGGAAATCCCCAGTGACGTCACTCGCCCACGGAACCTGCACAGCTTGCCGTGCAGGCCCGCCCGAGCGTGCGGTCCCGGAGGCTCGCCCCGCGCGTTCTGCGAACGGAACAAGCGGCGCGCAGCATGTGATGCCCCGCACATGCGCTCGCATGGGGACCCGCGTGTTCCCAATTCACCCAACACTCGCCGCCATTTTAACCGTCCGCGTGACGGTCTCTTCCAAAACGCGGGACGTTCCGGCACCGGAATCCCTCCACGAAGACGCGCGCGTGAGGACCGTTCGCGAAATGCCGAACGGGCCTCGTACGCGGCGTCTCGCGGGACCGGCGCGGTTACCAAAATAACTCTTTGCGGCCCTCCAGGCTCGCCATTCGTGTCTCCCGTCTGGATCGGTCCATGTACCCTTTCCATGCACGTATTCACGCATGCCATGTTACTCACACCATACTTACCTTCTGGCACACTCGCGCCACTCGCACTCTTAACCACACACACCGGGACAATCACTTCGGGGATTCGTGCTACCACAAGCAATCCCGGGGTTCCCATACGCCCCAAGCTCCGCGTGTACCCGTTCACATCAGACATCCCCTCAACCTCGCATGGCTCGACCGGACTCACCTCGTCACGATCTCCTTCAATGGAGCATACCGTCTCCCTTTGTTCCTTAAAGGTCCCCTGACACACAAAAGTACTGGAATTTCATTTATATATGTCCTATAGGAGTTTTTCATCGTGATTTCAGATCTGACAATGTTTTTCACAATACTCGTTCTGTAAAATGTAAAATTAAAAAAACAAACCTCTTCGGGAACGCCCCTAAAAATTCTCCTGAAAGGGGCGTAACCCACATGATGTCATCTCCAGAACAGCAAAGGCTGCACGTTAATTACTCGGGTTGGTGGTCTTCGTGATTCTATTGGCTTCCTGTGTGTTTCCACATTTGATTGGTCGACTCAATCGCTTCGTTCATTTCTGCTTTAAAAAAATCGAACATTTGGTTTTGAATAATGGATGACATGGACTTTGATTTGTCTGGTAGCGACAGTGAGTGTGAGAGAAATGAAGGATTTTGGTCTGAATCGGATGGAGAATTGTCGGATAACGTATTTGCGGGAGGTGAAGTTCAGGCAGCTGGAAATGAAATAATGCCTTAGCAGTTCGAGCCCGAAGCAGGACAAGCAGAGGAAAATGGCGATTAAATTCCTGGCGTTCATGATGATCGGGAAGACATCAAAGGAAGACTTGGCAATAACAACTGGTTAGACTAAATCCTATTTGTAATTCAATAATGTAAATTCGACTTGCAGACTGCTCGATATCAGAAGTATTTTGGTGAGGTGACGTGAACAGCGCAGCGGACATGTTGCTTCGCGGCGAATTAATCACAAACAAGGCCAGCGCATGTCATCGGCCGTATCTCTCTGCGCATAAAACGAAGCAATCTCTCTGTCCGGATACGATGAAAACTTGTGTGCAGGACACACCTTGTGACACAATTTTCTCGAGTAGTCCGATAAATCTGACGTTCTGTTGCATGAGAAAGAGGAAGAGGAAGAGAAAGAGAAAGAGAAAGAGAAAGAGAAAGAGAAAGAGAAAGAGAAAGAGGAAGAGGAAGAGGAAGAGGAAGAGGAAGAGGAAGAGGAAGAGGAAGAGGAAGAGGAAGAGGAAGAGGAAGAGGAAGAGGAAGAGGAAGCTACAGCATGTCGGATTTATCGGCCGAGTCAGACGGACGACGGATTTATCGGACTCGTCTAAACTCTAGGGATCTCGAGTCAATCCACTCTGTGCGAGTTTCTGTATGTGACGTCAACGCTGCGATTCGCTGAAGTCAACTTTTTTTAGGGGCGGGGCATCGCAAGTTGTGAAAGGCACCAGAAATGATCGAAATATTGCTCTAATTATCCCATTTTAATTTTTTTTTTAAAAAACGGGTGATTTCTTCACTAGGAAGGTCAAGTTAATATATAAATAACCAGAACGTTTTGCATGTCATGGGACCTTTAAGGAGGCCATTCTGATGCTCGCACCGGGTCACGAAACCTTCCCCAAACTCAACCCCATTGTCCCTCACTATCCCTACCTGTGTGTGCTCATCTTTTACTTTATTTAATTCGTTCCCCTCTATTTCTTCTATCCCCGTCACCTCGTTTATTACTTCCGTTTCTTCCTGGCTCTTCGTCTGTTAATTTCTCCGTCTCCGTCGCCTCTTTTAATTTTTGCGTCGTCCCCTCGTGTCTCAGTTTACATGTCTCCCCATCAATTATGACGTCGCTCGTCGCCCCGACCTTACTCGTCTCCATCGCGGGCCGTACACATCACACACTCCATGTTGGTTCGGTCGCTCCGCCACGTGGTGCCGCCATTTTGCAATCCATTGTCCGCATTTCGCCACGTGCAATCGCCCTTATTACCTTTTGCCCCGACTGGAGATTCAACCCCATGCTCTGCATCTCACCCCGCTGTGTTTGCATATCGCCCCAAAGTGTCTGCATATTCGCATCCATATCGTGTGCACTCGCATCCATCTTGTCGTTTATGCTGCGCATATCGCACACATTCGCGTCCATTTTGCGCGCATTTTCATCCATTTTGCTGTTCATTCCTGCCAGCATTGCCATCAACTGGCCCATGTCAAATGAACTCGGCGCAGCCGATCCGCCATGATGGTGTGCGGAACCGGCCGGGATCAGGGAGGAAATGTGACGGGGAGGGGGGGGTGGTTTGCTCCCTACCCCTGATCCGAATCCCGTGAATTTCTCTACGGAGGCCGAGGGGCTGAATCGCACTCCTGACGACCAATTTGTTGTCGATTCGAACCTGTAAACTTTGTTTATGGACGCGGAGGGGTTCGTATCTCCACGACTGACACCAATTTGTTGCGGGTCAGGCGTCGGTTGCGAGCACGATCGCTAGGTGGAGCAGTAGGGTCGACTCTACTGCACACCCAGAATCTAGATCGTACCTTTCGGAAAACTCTGAGGGTACGGGTCCCTTAC
>NC_140965.1:15349515-15377015 GCF_056783735.1 Eptatretus burgeri | reverse complement strand
TATCATCATTTACAACAATCTTAATATTATAATTTAGGAATAGCTGATAGTGTGTGTGTGTGTGTGTGTGTGTGTGTGTGTGTGTGTGTGTGTGTGTGTGTGTGTGTGTGTGTGTGTGTGTGTGTGTGTGTGTGTGTGTGTGTGTGTGTGTGTGTGTGTGTGTGTGTGTGTGTGTGTGTGTGTGTGTGTGTGTGTGTGTGTGTGTGTGTGTGTAGAGGAAATGAGACAGCCATGTAGTATCGGGACCAAGAGAACTTGGCGGTGAACTATATAGCAGAGAACTTGGCGAGCTGCTCCGGATGCCTGATGGTGTCAGAGACACGAAGGATGTTCATGGAGAATGTGCTGATCTTTCGTGTTGAACTCTCGGGGAATTTATACAGCGTGTGCTGCGTCTCATGTGCATGTTCCAGTTACCCAGCCAGAGAGGAGGATGGTCACGAACTTCATTAACTGGAAGCTCTTTCTGCAACGGATATCCAGCTGGCACAGCCACATAATTGGTGACATGGTCCAACCCGGTGGCCATGATGTTGGGTCGACGTCGAAGACCAACGGTCTCTATTTCCGTATAAAGGGCAATGTTCAATGAACGCTAGCGACGTGCAGAGGACGTTAAACCAGCTGGAACTGATACACTGTTTGTACCAGATAATACCGGAGATATGACGTCACACTTAAAGCTCTTGTCGCTATGGTTTCGAATTTACCATCACGTTGTGCAGTTCGAGGGTGTGGAGGTATGGATGGCATGATGACGTGAACATCATGTTTTAATATTGTTTTATATTCTTGACAGTCGACATGTTAATTATGTAGCTCAATTAACAAGGTGCACCTCCTCTAAATTTTAAAATAAACAGAACATTATGGCCAAATTCCCTGTTAATGAGGGATCATTAACGTCCCGAACATAATTGGGGATGACACAGCCAAGTGTGGCGTGCTCCGTAATGCAGCCCCCCACCAGTGCTGGTAGCCCAAGATGGAGGATTGGGATTGGAAGTAAAAGAAGAGTAGGGTTCGGGGGAGTGAAGAGAGCGGCGGAGAATGTGCGGACGGACGTACTTGAGCGTGACATGAAGATGGTGGGACCGCGGTGTGGGATATTGGGAGACGCCATGATGCTCTTTCTCCATACATGACATCTTGATTCGACCAAAGAGGTTTCCTGGCAAGGGTTATGATCATGGACGGGTCGTCACTCTTCAAGGTCCACCAAATAATCATGCTGGCACACAGGACGGCCTGCTTAACGTCCATTTGAGGGGCGGCACACACACACACACACACACACACACACACACACACACACACACACACACACACACACACACACACACACACACACACACACACACACACACATACACACACACACACACACACACACACACACACACACACACACACACACACACACACATACACATACACATACACATACACATACACATACACAAAAACATACACATACACATACACATACACATACATACACACACATACACACACATACACATACACACACATATACACACACACACACACACACACACACACACACACACACACACACACACATACACACACACGAGATAGCCCAGAGGGGAGTGTGTGTGAACTCCGATAATAATGAACATGTCTCTTCGTTGCCTCCGCATGTGCAGCAAGAAGGGGTAGGGTGATCTTAAACGTCGTCCATTTTGTGGACCAAACACGTACGCTTTGATCCATCCACATATTACGTACGCAAAAAGACAGCGAAGACAAAAACAGCTTCATGGGGACGCTTTGTGAATCGCGATGAGCCTCAGCTTCATCAACAATGAAACGATCGGTAATATTATGACGTCATGAATATTTTGAAATGCATCATTAAAAAAAAAGAGGGAACAAAAGATGAGGAGTTGATTTACATTTTACAAACGACTCGAAACGAAGATTCTGCATAAAACGGACAAATGAGGGGTTTTTTTGCTTTTCGGGGGCCGCGCTTATTATCCTCGGAGCCAGGGAGTGTAAAAAGCGTGTTCCGGGACGGCTTTCCCGCCCGACGTTCGGAGGGAGGGCTCCGATGAAGAGGGAGGGAGGAGGAGGGGAGGTGCTTGGAAGGGAGGAGGGGAGGTGTTTGGGCGGGTTCGGTCCCAGACCGCCTTTTGCTCCTCTCAAACTCGTCTTTGTGTGCGCGGAGCCGGGCTCTGGGACCGCCTCGAACCGAGCACCTCGTCGTCTTGTCCACGGTGAGTACTCGGCGTCCGGTGTCCACGAGGATTCCCCCCCCCCCCCCCATCGGAGGGGACGCTCAGCAAACCGAGTGCAGTGCGTGTGTGCCCAGCACTCATCACACACACACACAGCACGGAATCGTGACGAACGAGGAATTGGCGAACGTTCGAGTGTTTCACTTTCACTGATCTTAAACTTTCCAAACTTTCATCAATCCTCCGTGTTTGTGGTCTTTGTGACCGTTTCTGCCGCGCGTGCCCGAGCCCGGAGGATGGCCTACTTAAAACTGTCGCTTGAAACTTCCCGCTTATTATCATTATTATTATTATTATTATTATTATCAACCTTTACCTTTCGGCGTGCCGGCTGTGCACGGTGTTTACACCGCATAACGTGCCGGGGCGGTGCGGCACATCCCTGCACATCACACGGACGTGCGGTCCCGGCTCGGCTCGGGGGGACCGTCGGTCGTCACGAGAACGGACTGATTTCGGATGACTGGGATTAAAGGTTAAAGGGCTTGATAACAGTTATATATTAACGGCCGGGGTCGGGCTGCGTTTCGAGTACAAAGTACTTGGATCGAGGACGACGCTTTTGTGTGCTCACACGGGTCCAGCTCACGGCTCGCTTTGTCTGATAAAACAGGTCCAGCTCACGGCTCGCTTTGTCTGATGAAACAGGTCCAGCTCACGGCTCGCTTTGTCTGATGAAACGGGTCTAGCTCTCGGCTCGTTTTGTCTGATGAAACGGGTCCAGCTCTCGGCTCGTTTTGTCTGATGAAACGGGTCTAGCTCTCGGCTCGTTTTGTCTGATGAAACGGGTTCAGCTCTTGGCTCGTTTTGTCTGATGAAACGGGTCCAGCTCACGGCACGCTTTGTTTGGTAAAATACGTAGGAAGGGATAGACCGGAAAGGCAAAGAAAGAAAAGTGAACCTTTTGGCAGTCCTGGGTGGGGTGGGGTCAGTAAGGAAGAGAAGTGGGCTTAAGGTGGGGTTGGAAGAGGAGGAGAATGAGTTGGGGGGGGGCATCGAAGGGGGGGAAGGTAAGGAAAGGGAAAATTGATGGAGGTTTTGAAACACTTTGAGGTTATAGACACCGCAGGCATGCATGTCCGTGGACAGAAGTGTTTTGGACAAGCAAATGAGTCCTGCACGGATCTTATCACAAATGAAGTGTCTCCATTGGCTTTGAAAAGAAACATCGATTTGCTTCCTCGGGTTTATCGATCCATCTTCCGCATCTCTGGCATCCAGGACACAAAGGGGGCATCAGGCAGATGACACAGCCTTTTGTATCTGCTCCAGATCTACAATCTACCATTATAGCTTATCTTTGGAGAAGTACAGGCCAAAGTCCCAGCCCTCCCCCCCCCCCCCGTGACTCTTCCTTAAAAAAAAAGAAAAAAAAATATAAATAATGCCGTGCGGGGACCCCCTGGATGGAGTTGGCCAAATTGACCGATTTCTGGCCTTGTCATGAACCGGCCTCTCTCTCCTGCCCCTTCCACCACTTCCGACAATTTTCTTTCTCAAGGAAAGGAAACTTTGTTTGTTATTGTCGGTTTGTTAATCGCTTTATGCTTCTGCTGGAAACTGAACAATAGTGCATTTAAGCCGGCTATCCTGTGCACTGTACTTGCTCTTCATATTCAGTGGCTGAGCACCTATCCCGTGGAAAGGCACTCATCATTGATGCGTCACATGCTCAGATTTGCATTATTGGTTTCATTCTCACCATTCGCATTATAAAGGATTGGTTTTACCATTACCAGGCCTGAGCCATCTTATAGCCCCATCAGTCAGGCATTTTGCTCTAAAGACCCGCTATTTTGAAATATTAAGGGTTGTTTAACAAGCTCAAGCAGAAGGCGTAGTCAGGTAAATGTAGTTGCTTGATGTGTTTTGGATATTTTTTTTTTCAATTTTAAGGACTCTCTCAAGTTAAACATTTTCCTTGGGTTCAGAACTTTCTCACATTAAGGACTTTCTCAAATTTTAGTCTTTGCAGAGTTGAATACTTAGTTACATTGAATGAGCATGTTGCCAAGATGAAGACTTTACCAAGTTGTGGACTTCGCCAGGTTGAGGAATTAGCCAATTTGATGTTGAGGGTTTTTCCAGTTAAAGACGTTGCCAGATTGAGAAGTTGTTTTCAGAACGTTGTTGGGATGAGCATGTTTTCAGGATGAGGATATTTTTGGATTGAGGATGTTGCCGGATTGAAGACATTGAAGAATTGAGGATGTTGACAAGTTAAGGACGTTGCTAGATTGAAGATGTTTCCAGATTGAAGATGTTACCAAGTTAAGGACATTGCCAGATTGAAGATATTGCTGGATTGAAGATGTTGCCACATTGAAGATTTTGCCAAGTTGAGGACATTGCTCAATTGATGATATTGTCGTATTGAGAGCATTGTAAAATTGAGGATATTTTCAGATTGAGGATGTTACCAAGTTAAGGACATTATTGCTGGATTGAATATGTTGCCTGATTGAGGATGTTTCCTGGTTGAGGACATTGCTCAATTGATAATATTGTCATATTGAGGGTGTTGTCAGATTGAGGGTGTTGTCAGATTGAGGGCATTGTCAAATTGAGGATATTTTCAGATTGAGGATGTTACCAAGTTAAGGACATTATTGCTGGATTGAATATGTTGCCTGATTGAGGATGTTTCCTAGTTGAGGACATTGCTCAATTGATAATATTGTCATATTGAGGGTGTTGTCAGATTGAGGGTGTTGTCAGATTGAGGATATTTTCAGATTGTGAATATTTTCAGATTGAGGATATTTTCAGATAGATGGCATTGTCAGATAGATGACATTGGCAGATTGATGATATTGTCGTATTGATGATATTGTCGTATTGAGGGTATTGTCAGATTGAGGATATTTTCAGATTGAGGATATTGTCAGATTGATGGCATTGTCAGATTGATGGCATTGTCAGATTGATGATATTGTCAGATTGAGGGTATTGTCAGATTGAGGGTATTGTCAGATTGAGGGTATTGTCAGATTGAGGATATTGTCAGATTGAAGATATTGTCAGATTGAGGGTATTGTCAGATTGAGGATATTGTCAGATTGATAGCATTGTCAGATTGAGGGTATGTCAGATTGAGGGTATGTCAGATTGAGGTATTGTCGTATTGAGGATATTGTCGGATTGATGATATTGTCGTATTGAGGATATTGTCGTATTGAGGATATTGTCGGATTGAGGATATTGTCAGGTTGAGGAAATTGTCAGATTGATGGCATTGTCAGATTGATGATATTGTCAGATTGATGATATTGTCGGATTGAGGGTATGTCAGATTGAGGGTACTGTCGTATTGAGGATATTGCCAGATTGATGGCATTGTCGGATTGAGGGTATTGTCAAATTGAGGATGTTACCAAGTTGAAGATATTGCTGGATTGAAGATGTTGCCTGATTGAGGATGTTGCCAAGTTGAGGACATTGCTCAATTGATGATATTGTCATATTGAGGGCATTGTCACATTGAGGATATTTTCACATTGAGGATATTTTCAGATTGATGGCATTGTCAGATTGATGGCATTGTCAGATTGATGACATTGTCAGATTGAAGGGTGTTGTCAGATTGAGGATATTTTCAGATTGATGGCATTGTCAGATTGATGGCATTGTCGGATTGATGGCATTGTCGGATTGAGGGTATGTCAGATTGAGGGTATTGTCGTATTGAGGATATTGCCAGATTTATGATATTGTCGGATTGAGGGTATTGTCAGATTGAGGGTATTGTCAAATTGAGGATTTTTTCAGATTGAGGATGTTACCAAGTTAAGGACATTATTGGCAGATTAAAGATATTGCTGGATTGAAGATGTTGCCTGATTGAGGATGTTGCCAAGTTGAGGACATTGCTCAATTGATGATATTGTCATATTGATGGCATTGTCAGATTGAGGGTGTTGCCAGATTGAGGGTGTTGCCAGATTGAGGGTGTTGCCAGATTGAGGGTGTTGCCAGATTGAGCGTGTTGCCAGATTGAGGGTGTTGCCAGATTGAGAGTGTTGCCAGATTGAGAGTGTTGCCAGATTGAGGATATTTTCAGATTGAGGATATTTTCAGATTGAGGATATTTTCAGATTGAGGATATTTTCAGATTGAGGATATTTTCAGATAGATGGCATTGTCAAATTGAGGATATTTTCAGATAGATGGCATTGTTAGATTGATGATATTGTCAGGTTGATGATATTGTTGCGAATTCGCGCCCGCAGGCGTGCGGACAGCCACGTAACTCGAATCGCGGCACGTCGCCCACCGGACGGACAATTCTGTCGTGACCCTCTCGGACCAACGCCGGGAGCTAGTTATGGGTGGGCCTTTCGACCTCACCACGATCGTGCCAATCGGCCACCCGCGTAGGATAGGGTTGTTCACCAAACTCGACCTACCTAAGTACCCACGCGGATGGTAAACTGGGCGATCGTACCTCGCCGCAGGTCGACTCCGGACACGAGCCGCTTGGACGGCCCGTTCCGTACTATCGAGATAACCGAGCAGTGTTAGCTTCGACCTCGACGGTTCAGATTATTTACCGGGCGTTTTGCACCCACTACAAACCCTTTACGTGAAGCAGGATGGAGATTCAATTAGAGAAAAGAAGCGAAATGGGAAAACAGTTCACACAATGCACATTTATTTCCTGGCACACGGAAAGCACGTATATACAGCCATACAGTCAAAATGCACATAAAGCAACCAAAACAATAAAAGCAAAAACGACGCAGAGTTAATACCGACTACGCGCACACACAGCAACACTTGTACAGTTTTACTTCACAGATGGTGCCAACACACATTTACACAAAATCAAAGGAAAGAAGCCACCCTCATAGACAAGGAGGCAGACAGGCCTGTAGGCCAAATGTGCGCGGGACCTAGAGGAGCGGCCAGGTCTGCGAGACCGGGGGGGGGGGGGGTCCCACCCGCGTCCTCGTGACGCGTTGGCGGGCGAGCCACAAATGTGGCCGCGCGGCTGTGCCCCGACTCCGTGCTTCTTGGCGAGTTTCATTGGCACGACGTTTGGGGTGGGGTCGGAACGGGGCCCCCTTTTGCACTATCTCAGCGCGGGGGAAAGGGAGATTGTTGATGCCCTGGGGAGGGGAGTGGCTGGCTGGCTTGGGTCCCACGACGAGACGAGCGATCCCCCACACCGTAACCTCGTCGCCGACCGCCGTCCTTCTCGCCTCGGACCCGAACTCCCACCAACGCAACGCAACGCGTCCCCAACAGCCACTTCTCGACGACCCTCTTCAGGCAACTCCAGAACTCGACTCTTCCTGCAACTCTTCTCAGTTCCGCACTCTCCTCACCCGACCGACTCGACTCTGCCACTCTCCTTAATTCGCCTTGCGCTCGCCTTTTTTATAGGCAGCAGAAGAAGCGTATATGAAAATTTTAGGATCAGAACGCGATTGGAGGCGGGGCCACGCCGCCCCCCCCCCCGGTCAGCCATTGGTCGGGCAAAAATGGGCGTGAACCTCTCCTGATCCTAAAATTTGCATATACGAACTTCACATAGACACGCTTGGAGGCGGAGCCAAGCCGCCCCACGCTCGCTAATTGGACAGAGGACAAAAAACGCGTGTAGCGTTTTTGATCCGAATTTTCCCCTCGGAAAGGCTGCTATTCGTGTTCGCGGCTCAGTGCGTTCGGCACCAATCGCCGAACGGGCCCGAGACAGCCCGACGTTCAGTGTTCACTGGTGGTGCGGTTGTTGGTTGTGAAGGTGAGAGGTGAAGGTGGTGGAGGGTTTTCGGTGGTGGTTTGATGGTTATGGTGCCGTTTGGGAATGGCGATGATGTGGGAGCGTAGATGGTGGCGGTGGCGTGGTTGTTGTGTGATGGCGGTTGAGACGTGGTTGGTTCAAAATAAAGATAGAACAGAAAAAATGGCTAACTCAAAGCGTCGCAGCCCGGATGAATCACATAAATTCCCTCTATACAACGGGTTTGGGCTAACTACACATGTACTTAGAGATATCTCACCTGAGGGCCCTTCATGGTGTAATGCAAATTTCCACAGCCGTAACAATATTGTCAGATTGAGAATATTGTCGTATTGAGGGTGTTGTCAGATTGAAGGGTGTTGTCAGATTGAAGGGTGTTGTCAGATTGAGGATATTGTCAGATTGAAGGGTGTTGTCAGATTGAGGATATTGTCAGATTGATGGTATTGTCAGATTGATGGCATTGTCAGATTAATGATATTGTCGGATTGAGGGTATTATGAAATTGAGGATATTTTCAGATTGAGGACATCGTCATATTGAGGATATTTTCAGATTGATGATATTGTCATATTAAGGATGTTACCAGACTGATGATATTGTCAGATTGATGATATTGTCATATTAAGGATGTTACCAGACTGATGATATTGTCAGATTGATGATATTGTCATATTAAGGATGTTACCAGACTGATGACATTGTCAGATTGAGGACATTGCCAGATTGATGATATTACCGGAATGAGGACATTGGCAGATTGAGGATATTGGCAGATTGAGGACATTGTCATCTATACTAATAAAAGGCTGTGTGTGCGTGCGTGCGTGTGTGCGTGTCAGTGTGTTTTCCCCATAACTCCGAAACAATAAAACCTAACAGCCTGAAACTTAGCATGCATACTAAGAAAACTCCAAGGAAGTGCAAGAGTGAAAATTGGGTGTTTGGGTTAATTAAAACACCCCTTTTGAAGATAATTAATGCATTATTTAATTACATCCTTCATCTGGCGATCGTCAGCCACCTTGCTCTCTGGTTCTTAAGGTGTTTCCTAGGTAACCTCGCTGGGGTCTGAAGCCACCCTGTTTTTGGCCTGCTCAACCATGCCTTGACTTGGAACAGGCCGCAATGATTTCTGAATGATAAAGTTTTGTTTTCACTTTCCTCACTCGTATCGAATGCCTGTTCATCATTGCTACGAATCACTGTATACATCGCTTTTGTAAGTACTATAGTTTTCAATTTAGGAGCTTGGAGCAATTACATGCATTATATGATACGATTTCCCACGATCTACTCTCTCACGGACTATTTAAACTATATCATCGAAATATTATTTCGGTTTTGAGGATCGGATATCATCCGGACTAAAAAAGTGTCAAAATCTGTTGTGAAATCTGATAATTTAAAGAAATAACGAGTCTCATAACTAAGCTGATATACATATTTACTTTAAGCAAGCAAGGCAATGTTCCCTCCTTCTATGTAAACAATCCCATGTCATATTGATGATATACATACACAAAAAATGTGAAATTCCACAAAGCATTAAACTTATCTTTTTCGACTGTTTGGAGAATTGTATTGAGTGAACAAAACAATTTAGGAACGTAACAAAATGAACCAGCTTCATTGAGCTATATCATTTAAAGCAATTCACTGCTTGAGGATATTCACTGCTATCCATAGTGTCTGCCACATCTGTGTCTATATTTTCGGAGGTTTGTTGAGGTGCTCTACAGTAAATCAAAGCAAATCTGGTTAAAAAATTTTTTTTAATGGACGTTTTAAATATGAATGTAACGTTTGCGCAGACTCCGAACCAATGTACCACGTGACACGTGCACAGATGAGCAGGCAAGATGGTGGATAGTCTGCAATGTCTATTTCATGGAACCAGCTTCATTGAGCTATTTGATTCCATGCATTCACTACTTGACCTCCCGTCCTGTCCCCCAGAGGGACTGCCTATCAATGGCGTCTGCCAGATCTATGTCTATATTTTCGGATGTTTCGCGATGTGATCAACAGGGAATCAAAGCAAATCTGGTAAAAAAAAAAAAAACAGACATTTAAAAAAAGTTATGTTTGCACAGACCTCAAACTGATGTAACTCCTCCTGTATCTCTATCTCTATCTCTCTCTTTATCCCATCCTTGCTCTACCCCCTCCCAAGACAGCGCAGTACCCTGCTCCCACATCTCCTCTCTCACTCTCCCCTCACCTCTCTCTCTGTCTCTGGACATATCCAGAGGGTGGTTATATCTGGACAGTGTTTGTCTCTGGACGTGTCCTGGCAGTGTTTATGTCTGGACAGAAGTTTGTCTCCGGACGTGTCTGAGCGGTGTTTGTCTCCTGCCAACTTGGCTCCGGACGCGTCCGGGCGGTGTTTGTTTCCTGACGCGTCCGGGCGGTGTTTGTCTCCGGATGCGTCCGAGCGATATTTATGTCTGGACAGGAGTTTGTCTCCAGACTTGTCTGGACAGGAGTTTGTCTCCTGGCTGTGTTTATAGTATGAGCGGTAGAAAATGGATTTCAGACATTATTTTGTTTCAATCTTCACTGTTATTACCTCTGCCACTAAAGGTGAAGGCGGTTATGTTTTCATCCCTCTCTGTCTGTCTGTCTGTCTGTCTGTCTGTGCAGGATATCTCAAAAAGTTGTTTACGGATCTGGATGAAATTTGGTAGGCAGGTTGGGTGTGTGGCAAGGACGAACTGACTACATTTTGGTAATCAGGATCCGACAATGAGAATTTTAAAGTGATTCTTCACCATTGAGAGATGCGGCCAAAAACGATATTATGCAACATGATATTACAAAAATGTATTGGGCCCGATATGTTCTCATAGATCAGCCATTATTTGGTGGTGGTATGTATGCTACCAAGTGCCCTTCTACTTCTATGCAGAATCATTTTGATGAGACGCTATGATATCATAATTAAAGCTCCACCACAGGTCTGCCTTCCCTTCCTCTCAATTTAAACTGTCTTCCCTTCCCCAACTTCTCCTCGCTCCCCCTCCCAACTTTCTCCTTTCCCCTCCACCTCTTCACACTCCCCGCTCTCTCTCTCCCCCGCCCTCTCTATCTCTACCCCCCTCTTTTTCTCCCTCCCTCCTTTAGTATTACTGTCAGCGAAACGACAGGTGATATTTGCTGGTATTCAATGTATTGTCAGATTGATGATATTGTCATGTTGATGACATTATCTGATTGATGATATTGTCAAATTGGCGATATTGTGAGATTGAGGATATTGTCATTTTGAGGACATGATCAGACTGATGTTATTATCAGATTGAGGACATTGTCATTTTGAGGATATTGTCATATTGAGGATATTGCCAGATTGATGATATTGTCAGATTGATGATATTGTCAGATTGATGATATTGTCAGATTGATGATGTTATCAGATTGAGGACATTGTCATATTAATAACAATTACCTCATTTTGAGGTTATTGTCATGTTGATGAAATTGTCGAAATGATATTGTCATATTGAGAACATTGTCATTTTGAGGATATTGTTATATTGAGGATATTATCAGATTGAGGACATTGCCAGAATGATGACATTGTCATATTGAGGATATTGCCAGATTGATGATGTTTCCAGGCTGAGGACATTGCCAGATTGAGGATGTTGCCAGGTTGAGGACATTGCCAGATTGAGGATGTTGCTAGGTTGAGGACATTGCCAGATTGAGAATGTTGCCAGGTTGAGGATGTTGCCAGGTTGAGGACATTGCCAGATTGAGGATGTTGCCAGGTTGAGGACATTGTCAAATTTATGATATTGTCCATCCATCCATGAGGACCATACTCAGTGCAGAGCGTTGGTGCTGCCTAAGCAGTCTCCTTGGCTATTGGACACAATCACCACTCTGACAAAGTATACCAGCATAAGACAGCATAAGAGCATAAGACCATATACCAGACAAAGTATACCAGTTACATTCATTTTGCTGACCTCGGAAGGATGACAGGTCGAGTTAACCCCACCTGTATTAAAATTCAACAGCTGAGCAGGGTTTGAACTCTGGACCCTCGGATCCCAATCCCACCACTCTAACCATTAAGCCAACACCAGGCATGTCATATTGATGATATTGTCAAATTCATGATGTTGCCATATTGAGGAAATTGTGAGATTAATGACTTTGTCACATTGATGATATTGTCACATTGATAATATTGTCGTATTGAGCACATTGTCAGATTGAGAATGTTGTCAGATTGAGGATGTTACGGTTTTTGTCAGGTTGAGGACATTGTCAGGTTGAGGACATTGCCAGATGATAGAGATCAGATGACCTGAGTTGTTGATGTGATTTGATGTACCATACTCTGTGTTACAAAGCATTGGTTCCACTGGAAGAGTTGGTTATCCAGGGGTCATCCCTCCCAGAAGTAGTTAGAGTAGGAATTTATTTTCCCAGGGTGCCAGTGATAGCTCACCTATCATGGGATATTTACCATCCACAAACTAATGCCGACAGATGGACGTCCAGTTTAATGTCCATCCGAGGGACGGCACACACACTGATGAATCATCCTGCCTGTGAAACACCAGGATGACAGTTTATAGCTGGGTCAGGATTCTAACCCAGGCTAAAAGGCTTGCAGGCAAGTGTGCCTACCTCTTGAGTGTAGGCCATCCTGTCAGCCTGTAGATTTGATGACCTGATCCCAATATGTACTGAATATCTTCTTACTTTCAGAATTTGAGTTACATTTTACCCTTTCTATTAGAGATGGCACAGTAGATGGTGGAAGTGTATCAAGTTGTCTCCATTTACTCAAGCCTGATGTTGGCCTCACAGTTAAGGTGGCTGCTTTAAGATTTTTTTGGTCTTGAGTTCATGCCCTTGTCATGACATTGAATTACTCCAGGTGGGTTTACTCAGCCTGTCATCTTTTTGAGATCGGTAAAATGAGTACCAGCTTACTGGTAACGGGGGCACTGCATCAGCCACACAGCCACACAGCAACAGGCTGCATATGAATAAATAAATAAATATCTGTTCTCTCCATAAAGTTTTTTTTTATTTCTGACAAGGAGTGAGCACAGTGCTGTGGATACTAGTTGTAGCCAAACTTTGACACGTGCCGAACGTTGTGCCACAATTGATTTATTACTTTGAAAAGACTTTGAGTCTTCAATTGCACATCTAACGTGATTGCAGTTGCTTGCAGGGCAAAATGTAAAATATTTTTCACATATCTTTAGGTAACTCAAGACGCCCGAAGTTCGTTTGTTTAAGCTTGGGTTCCAGTTCAAGATCCGCCGCAATTCCTGAAACTTCAAACACCTCGTGATTATGTTCTTTGTGGGATGAGATGTTCATGAGAACGATGTGCGTATAAATTGTCTCCTCGAAGAGGTCACAGAATGACAGGTGGTGGAAATGAACGTTTCAAAACAGAGCGAGCACATTCATCTTGTGGAGAAACAACATGCAGGAATGTCCAAGTTTCCACAACTCTCCACTTTATTTTTTTTTTCCCTCTTAACTCATCTCTATTCACCTTCATCCGACTACTCGCCACCTCGTTTACTCATGTTTCTTTATCACATTTGTTTGAGAGAAAAAAAAAAAACAACCAAAAAGTAGTTTTTAAAAAAATTTGATAAAATTTACTTTATCTACCATCCCTCTTTTATGCTATCCCTTACTGCTTTACCCAAACATCTGTGTCTCATTATCGACGTCTCTTCCTCTCCTGTTTGATGGATGAACTGTGTCTGCCATGTCACTATTAATATCACAGCTGCTGTGACTAATACATGTACATGTCCACATCACACACGCACACGCACACACGCACACGCTCCCACATACATACACATACACACAGGCTACACATGCACACAAAGAGTTAGTGACATTGATTTGATACCGATTAAAAATCAAACAAGACTACATTTTACAATGCAGAGACTCGCTGGGACATATGGATGACCGTAGATCTGAAAAAAAGACATACGTACATGTTGTAGTACAGGGTGTCCATAAAGTCCTTGTGCAATTTTGAGCTCCTATAACTGTTGATGTACACATGATGGAAGGAAACTATAAACGGTTCATGAAAGCATAATTCATCAAGATTCTACTCGATTAAGTTCAAATTTTAAAACTTCAACATAACCGCCATCTTTCACAATACATCGTTCAATCCCATTTTACAGCTTGTTGAAACATTCTCCGGTTGCTGCTGAGTAACTCGACGGATTGCACGTGCGATCATCGTCCTAAGTTCATCCAAAGGATGTGGTTTTGATGAGTAAACACCAATTTTACATTGCCCCATAAAATGTAGTCCAATGGGGACAGGTCAGGTGAACGAGGTGACTGAGCAATTGGTCCACGTCGACCGATCCACTTGTCTGGGAAGACATAATTTGAAAGATTTAATTTGAAGACATGAAAGATTTAATCATCTTCGTTTGGGAACCAAATGCGGTAATTGTGGTGTTTGATTTCACCACAAGTGGAGAAGTTGCCTCACCAGAAAATGTCAACTCGTCAAGAAACCCAGGAGAATTGTGGATTTAACAACAGCAATAATAAAACCATTAACATTAACAAAACGTGATGAATTTTGCTTTCAAACGCCATTTGTCGTTTGTTTCTGTCTTGTGTCCATAAAAGGGTATAAAAGCTCAAAGTTGCACAAGGACTTTATGGACGCCCTGTATCTCACAATGTCGACGGACGTACAGAATACATTAGCCCGTCGCTTCCCTTTTTTAACTGGTGAGACTAATAATGAGTCTGATTTTTAAATCTGCATATTCCTTTCTGTCCTAATACTTTTGGTAATGCAATATACGAGGTACAGACTTATTCATGGGAAAAATCATACTATTGCAAAAGTTTTTTCCTAATCATACTCACCAAATGGATTATACATCATAACTACACTGTCAAAGCAACAGAAACATTTCTCTCATAGTTTGATCATCTTTGACTATCTACATATTATGTAAGCAAAAATGGCACAGTCTAATGAGCTTTCCTTTCTCCCTTAATATGCCCATACATCCTCCTTCCTTCCCCTCCTGTTGCTCCCAATTCCTTTTGTTTCCCTCTTCCTCATACTTGACGCCTTTTCCTCATCTCTTCCCTTTATTTTATGTCATTTTTTCTTCTCAACATGACTCTTCCTGCTCCCCAACTACCCCCTCTGACCCCACCCTTGCGTACAGAATACGTAATTGATTCTTACAAAACAATTCCTTTGAAGTATATATTTTGGTAATCCTATGTTTATTTGGGAATCTTGTGTTCCTTTTGAAATCCTATACTCCTTTTGGATCCGATGCCTCTTTTGGAATTCCATAATTGTTTGGGAATAAGTGCTCCTTTTGAAATCCCACTTACCTTTTAGAACCCCATGCTCCTTTTGGATTCTCATATTCTTTTGGGAGTCTTGTGTGTCTATTGCAATCCCACTTTCCCTTTGGAATCCCATTTACCTTTTGAAATCCCACATACTTTTTGCAATCCCACTTACCTTTTAGAACCCCATGTTCCATATGGATTCTCATACTCTTTTGGGAGTCTCAAGTTTCATTTGGAATCCCTCTTATCTTTTGGAATCCCAACTACCTTTTTCAATCCCACTTACCTTTTGAAATTCCACTTTCATTTTGGAATCCCATATACCTTTTGGAATCCCATATACCTTTTGGAATCCCACTTACCCTTTGGAATCCCACTTTCCTTTTGAAATCCTACTTACCTTTTGAAATCCCATTTACCTTTTGAAATCCCACTTTCCTTTTGAAATCCGACTTTCCTTTTGGAATCCCACTTACCTTTTGGAATCCCACATACCTTTTGGAATCCCACTTACCTTTTGAAATCCCACCTACCTTTTGGAATCCCACCTACCTTTTGAAATCCCACCTACCTTTTGAAATCCCACCTACCTTTTGAAATCCCACTTACCTTTTGAAATCCCACTTACCTTTTGAAATCCCACTTACCTTTTGAAATCCCACTTACCTTTTGAAACCCCATTTACCTTTTGGAATCTCACCCACCTTTTGGAATCACATTTACTCTACCTTGTGGAATCCCATGATGCTCCTTTTGCATTATCCTGCTCTTTTGGGAATCTCACGTTGCTTTTGGAACCTCATACATTTTGTAACCTCTTTTGGAACCTTGCAACATCAGTGGTTGAAATCAGCTATATTAATTTAACTAACAATGGTGAATCCAGCAAAAAAATTCCACAGGTACAGCATGGGCTGTGATTGTAACTTCCATTGTGGCTTCGTCCGCACCCGTACAAAATCAATGACATTCTGTGTATTTCAAGTTGTACTTCTTCAAATGTCCACAACACCTTCAAACTCTTCCTTCGCACTCATCCTGTATAGGCCACTTGTTAAAGGACAATCCATTATTGATAAATTGGCTGGCCTCTGTATCATTGTGCTGCAATACATCTTTGGAGTCTGCAGATCTAACTTTGACCTGCTGTTTCACCCTCTCTGCCTGTAATTCAGAGAGAATTTGAAATTTCCATTTAAGGCCCGTTTTTCATGAAAAAAAAAATCCTCTTGGGCCTTCCATCCATCACCAAACACAGCAGAGCCTAAGATAAATAAAAAGTAAAATTACACACTGTGGGCCCATGGTGAATCCCAGAATAAAATATCCAGCCCTTTGGAGTTTCTCTCGATCGCATCACCCACGAGGCGGTCACAGGCTTCGTTATCCGTCATATCTGGAGAAATTTCAATGCCGCCATGTCATGCTCTTGAGATTGGCCATGCATAGGCTTTGTGAAGGAGCAAAGGTTGAAGCAACCAACACACCTGATATTTGTTTTTCCTTCCAGATTGCACTTGTGTTTCTATGTAAACAAACTGCTGACGCAATAATTTGTGTTCAGTACAAAGCTGTCGGTAAGATGGTTTCATTATGTACTTGATATGATGTAAAGGGCAAAGTACAGTTTTTGAGGACTATTGAATACATGAACATATATAAGGATGATTAAACGATATAACTCATTCAGCCCACAAAATAAATGATGCACATCTGTCGGCACTATTCACTTTTTAAATGCTTACTGGAACACATTCTTCTATCATGAAGTTGAGTGAATCCATCATTCACTCTCGGACCCAGTACGTCTGCCATGAAACTGTGTTCCTGACTTGGACAGGCAAGCTTAGGCCTGTTTGTTATTCCATTTTTCAGCATTTCGCTCATTGTGCTTGGATCCCATGAGCACATAGCTTACACTGTTCATTGGTCAATATTTACTCTGCGCTCGTGAAGCGAAATGTGGGGTGAAGCGATTGGTTGACTTTGTTTGTCTGTCTGAAAATGTCGTTTTATGATTGAGAAAGAACTTGATTTCAATTAAATGTTTTATTCCGAACACGAATTGGAAAACGAACCTGTAGTTTTGCAGTACTTTGGCTCGGAATTCGTCCCGATCGTGCCCGCGCAGAGAGGAGCAAAATAATTATTTTACTCTGCCTGTCTGGAAGTCAAACAAAATTGGAAATAATTAACAAGAACAAGAACAAGAAACTTACTGTTTTTAAGGATGTCATAAAGGACACAAACAAAGGGCATGAAAAACTGATGTAACGCATTAAGTAAGGAAGGTGGTGTAAAAGATGCTGCATCGACGGTGGTAAACTTCCGAAGAATTGTTTTTTTCTAAAACCTTCAAAATATTAATTTTATTTCAACTGAATTGTACTTGAACACCAAAGAACACAAATCGTCTTTGTGGCACTTTCAAAGCCCTACCGTTTAGCAGTACTTGGATAAAAATCACAGCACTTGGTGGCAATCACCGCTCACCTTCACTCTTTCATTCCTCTTTTTTCCTGCCTTGGGAATAAACTCCCACACTCTCTTTAATCCCATTCTTCCCTCCAGTTCTTCAGAACACCTGTTCACAACCACCTCTTATCTTCCCCCATCCAAACCCACGATCTTTTCTACCCCCGTTAATCCACCCCAAACCCACCTCCTTCAAATTCCCTGCCCTGTCGGGAATTCCCTGTCATGTAAGGACCTGAAAGTCCCTGTAGTGTCCATCTTGTATTCCCCGTGTTCCCCGCCCCATCCCTCTCCCTACCACAGATCTCCTAATGTCTCTGTTGCCCACTGTTTTGTCCTTCCCTCTCCCACCACTCTTGTCTCTTGTCCCCCTTGTTGTGCGTTGTGTGTCAGCTCTCGTACGAGCCTCGACAAGGTATGCAAAAAAAAATATATATATATGTATATATATATATATATACATATATACATATTGTTGCGGTCTTCGCGCCCGCCGGCGTGCGACGGCCACGTAACTCGAATCGCGGCACGTCGCCCACCGGACGGACAATCCAGTCGTGACCCTCTCGGACTAACGCCGGGAACCAGTCACGGGTGGACCTTTCGGTCTCACCGCGATCGAGCCAATCAGCCCCCGCGTGGGATAGGGTTGCTCGCCAAATTCGAACTACCTAAGTACCCACGCGGAGGGTAGACCGGGCGATCGCACCTCGCCGCAGGTCGACTTCGGACACGGGCCACTTAAGCGACCCGTTCCGTACTATCAGAATAACCGAGCGGTGTTATCGTCGACCTCGACGGTTCGATTAATTATCGGGCGTACTCAGCCCACTACCAACCCTTTACGTGAAGCAAGATGGGGATTCAATGGGGGAAAAGACGAAGCGAAGCGGGAGACAGTTCAACAATAAAGCACATTTATTCGCGACGAACGGAAAGCACACAAATACAATTCCACCAAATGCACACAAAAAAAGAAAACACAATTCCATTTACACAAAAAGCAAACATAAAAGTGAAAACACAGTGCAGAGCTAATTCCGACTACCGAGCACACGGCAACACTTACACAATTCTACTTCACAGACGGCGCCGACAACACATACCCAAAACCAAGGAAAAGAAATACCCTCAAGAATGAGGTAGGCCTGGGGCCGAGACCTGGTCGGGCCTACCCGTCTGGTGATGAGACGCGGAGCGGCGATGGCCCCGCAACCCGCGGGCCTCGTGGACAGTGCCTGGCAGGGGGTGGGAACGGGGCCCCCTTGGTCGCACTATCTCAGCGCGGGGGGAAACAGGAGGGGGTTGCTGATGCTCGGGGTATAGAGGATCTTTATTATGTGCGCGACGAGCGTCTCCACCTCGGCCAGGTCGCGCTGCCGGCCTCCCAGGGGTGCAGCTCCCTGCACGACGCGAGCACCCCCTCGTCCGCCCTCGCCGCCTCTCCACAGCTCGTCCCCTCCGTTCCGACTTCAACGCACACGACGAGCAGCTCCACCGCCCGCGAAGTCTTGACTCTCTGTTCCGACTCCTTCGCCTCGTTCCGACCTTTACTACTCGCTCCGACTTTTACGACTCCTTTGACTGACGAACACCGTCCTTTTATCCCCCCGTAACTTCGCCTTTGACCCCCTCCCTTTGACCTTTCACCTCGCTCCCCATTGGCCCGAGAAAAAGTGGGCGTGAAGGCTTTTTGATCCACAAATTTGCATATATCGATCGCCCTGGGGGCGGGGCCAATTCGCCCCTCGCTCACCGATTGGACGGCAAAAAGTGGGCGTGTGTCGTTTTCGATCCGTTTTTGAAGCAGAAAATCCGTGGTTTTGTACACGCTGTTCCACGTGCGCTCTGCATGAGTCCAGCATCGGTGCCCATGAGTGGCGCGAGATGACGGTGATGCGATGGTGGCGAGTTGTGACGGTAAAGGTCGTGGCGGTTGTGGTGAAGCGGTGGTTGTGGTCGGTGGTTGATGTTGTGGTTGTGATCATGGCGGTTGGTCCAAAATAAAGATAGTAAAAGAAAAACGGCTATCCTGAAGAGTCGCAGCACGTATAAATGACATGTATTCCCACTAGACAACGGGTTTGGGCCTAACTACACATGCACTTACCGAGATACCTCACCTAAGGGACCTGAATGGTGGTTTGCGAATCTGGTAACCACAACACTACCCCCTTCCCTTTTTACAGACTCGTCCCGAGTCGTCAAATTTTCGTGTGCCATCATGTGTAGTTTTCCCCTAGTACACTTTACCTACGGATCCCTGAGTGCGACATTCATGGTATTCGTGTCCCCAAAATAAATAACCTGAGGGCTGCGTAACTATCTAAACAAACTCACTCATACGGACGACTTAAATAAAATTGCCGGCGCTAAGACATACATGCCGGGGGCGCACTCATATGTACAGTACATCTTAACCTTAACTTACAAATTTTACACTAAACCATGGCCCAGGATCACTGAACTCTGCAAAAGAAAAGCAGTTAGCAGGGAGCCAGGCTGCCCACATGCAGTCTCTGGCTCAAACAATGCAGGTGACAGGGAACGTGGCTGGCTGCTCACACGCAGTCCAAGGCCTTCCCTTTTGAACTGAACGCAGTGAACCACAACGGTGCATGGGCTGCACAAACGCAGTCTCCGTGCCAGCTCAAGTGGCACACGCAATGAACACAACGAATGGATGGATGAATGGATGGACCGAATGCAGTGAACCACAACGGTGCATGGGCTGCACAAATGCAGTCTCCGTGCCAGCTCAAGTGGCACACGCAACGAGCACAACGAATGGATGGATGAACACAAACACGGTGCACGGGCCGCCACTGCAGGCCCATGTTGTAGCTGCCAACAGGGCAGTTCTCGCAGCTTGCAAACTGTTGCTTTCTGATCCTGGCGCACATGGAAATGAACAGGGGGGGGGGGGCAAAGCAAAAATTGAACGGGGCTGGTGAACGTGGGCAGTGGGCATGGCATGGCAAAGGTGCAGGCAACACAGCCCGCAGAAGAAGGCCGCTGCAGGCAAACACAGCCGGCAGATGAACTGGCCGGCACAGGCCTCGAAGAAAAACAGCCAGCAGATGAACTGGCCGGCACAGGCCTCGAAGAAAAACAGCCAGCAGATGAACTGGCCGGCACAGGCCTTGCAGCACACAGCTGCCGATGAACTTGGCCGGCCTCCGCCCTGAAGCAAAACACGGCCAGCCGATGAAGTTGGCCAGCCTTTGCCGTTCAGTGGAGGTTGGTGGAGGGAGTGCGGTGGTGCTGGCCACTTGGAAGGCGGGCTCGGACCTACCTACCTGTCTCCCTCCCAACCTATCGCCTTTGCCTGTCACTGTACATACCCACTCCCTTAATTTGTGAAAAACCAATTTAGCCCCCTTAATTTTTTTGTTTTTTTTTATTTTTACTTCCCCACTATAAATCGTCCCCTAACCCCCTTTATCGTCCTTGTTCGGCTAACCTATTCTGTCACCTAGCCTACTCCCAACCCCTACGTTCCCTTCCCGGAGGGGAATAAGGGAGAGCTAACGTCCTGTGTCGAAGCCCAACGAAGCCTCAGAATGGCCTCCCCAGAGTTCGGCGATCTAACCCAAAGTGGGTCCAGCGGCCCACAATGAGAGCGAGGGGATGGATGGTGCGGAGGGGTACATCTCCTAATCTACCCTAACCATTTAACTGCTAAACTACCCCGGGGCTTTCAACAAGCGCCTCTCGCTTAAACTATTGGTTCTATAAACCCAGATTCCCGTCGCCTGTGTTGGTGTCCTCACAGTTTCGGGCCTCGCCCCCCAATTTTCTCTCCGTGCCCTCACACGGTCTCCTGGCTGGGACACGTGGCTCCCTTTGGCAGGCATGACCCTCTGCCGATTCTCCCGCTATGGCACCCCCGGGCACTACACTGCCTCCGAGCCTACCAGCTCCCTAACACCGGGGAGTGCCCCCCATGGCACCTCCCCTGAAACGCACACGTGGCAGGCCGGCCTCCCGGGCCCCTTTCCGAGGGTCACCCGTGCCCACAACACTGCCCACGCGGCTAATGGCGCCCCGGGCCCCCGCACCAAGCAGGCGCACCCGTGCCCACTACTCTATCCCGGCCCCCCATGGGCCCATGGCCTACCGCGGCCGACTAGCCTGGTGCCCGGGGTACCCACTCAGCGATACTCACCTTTCGCAGCCACGCTCCCAAGCCCGTCAACAGGGCTCCTGCACCCCTCCAAATGGGTCTCGAGCCTACTTTCCCACCAACAACAAAACGACCTCCATTTTTCAATTTGACTAACCCAGCTAACTCACTCTACTCTGACCCCGGGGTCCCTTGGGCGGGAGTCACTCCTCCCCCCAATCACTCATCGCACCATGCATTCCCCATTCACTCCACACACACACAGACCCGCTGGCCTCACTCACTCAGCATGTACACGTACTCACCTCACAACCCACAACTCTTCAACACACACACACCGCTGAACTCTGCCATCCTTCTAACTACATCCCCTAACTAACTCGTGCTCCCACGTCATCCCTTAAACTACAGCACGTTCCCTTTTAACCTACGTAGCTAAACTACGTCCCCACTACACATTCACTGTCTGTCACTGTTCTCAAATAATTCATTTTATTTCCCAACCTAAATCTGGCTACAATCCCTCTACCTAATCCATTCCACGGACTCCATGAGGACTTACCCCTGCCCCATGAAGTCGGTCTAACTAAGCTAACCCTTCCCCCTAACTAGTTTTCATCCTGTGCCCAGGTAAGGGGGTCTTTCACCCCTTGCCCAGGAATCCTGTACACCCGAAAGTGAGGCTTGCTTTTTTTTTTTTTTTTCATGCGCAGCACCTGCGCGGCAACTCAGAGCTCGCGCACTTTACACCTGCCCGTGACGTCATGCAGCTGCACGTGTTCCTCGTCCCTCCTTGGACGGGACCATCCGGCAGAGATACCCCTCCTGCCGGATTCCAACCCCACGTGCAGCCATGGCGTCACCGTGCGCATAAAAAAAAAACATAAGCCCCACGTTTCGAGGGGTTCCCCAGGCGAACGCATGTGCTTTGCCCGTTGGAGCTTAACACACACGATCGCGTGGAGAACCCGTCGGTCCAAATCCGTTTACCTGCCTAAACTTTGTCCGTCCGCGGGATCGGCAAATCCACCGCGTGCGTTTCCGGACCGGGACTTCACTCTCGCAAGCGAGCACGTGGCGGTCTCGTGCGTTGCACAGCACGAACCGCGTGCTCACTGCTGGGTGAACCCGGCACGGTCCTCGAAACAGCTACAGCCGCTACCCGGCTTTCTTTCTTCTGTCGCCGTCTCCGTCGCCATTCAACCCACGCACACCTGCGTGTTACGACGCACACAGTCCACACCATTAAACTCACACCGGGAGACGCGGCTGCGTGCTCCCGCATGCCAACCGACATCTCCCTCACATACCGCTCTCTCACACACACGGTCTCCCTTGCACTCGGCCGTTCACTCACGCGTGCCTCACTACTCACACAACCCATACTATTTACACACGCGGGGGCACTCACCCGCGGTGCCTCATCCACACTGGCCGTTTCACTCACACACACGGCCTCACTCACACACGGTGCCTCATCCACACACCGTCCCTCACTCACACACGCGGGGGCACTCACCCGCGGTGCCTCACTCATACTGGCCGTTTCACTCACACACCATGTACTCACCTCACACGGTGCCTCATCCACACACGGCGTGCTGGGAAGCACGTACTCCGGCACCATCGCCACCACACCACTCACACACGGGGTCGCTTCCACACACGGGGACGCACTCACACCTTGCACCACACACACAGGGACAACCACACTGGGGATTTGTGTCCCCACAAGGGTCTCCGGGGCCTCCATACCCCCCAAGCTCTCCGTGCACCTGTCCACAGCACTCGTCCCCTCAACCACGCAAAGCACGACCGAACTCACCTGGTCGTGACTCGCCTCAAGGGGGCATACTCCCTCCCCTCGTTCCTGGAGGAGGCCATCCCGCTGCTCACACCGGGTCCCTGCACGCTCCGCGAGCTCACCCCCATTATCCTCCACTACCTCCGTGTGTGTGTGTGCGTCACTTACCCCGTCCTCACCGTGCAGTCTCTCCTCTGTCGTTCCCTTCCCGGCTACCGTCACTGCCAACTCTTCACCCTTTACCTCCCTTGTCTCAACTATTATTATTTCCTTTGTCGTCACCTCGTGTCTCGTCTCACACGTTTTGGTCTCCCCATTTAATTTTTCCCTTTCGGTCATCGTCACGACCCTCGCCCAACACGTTCCACGAATTATTTTTTCACCCGCCTCCACCGCGGGCCTGTCAGCCGTTGCACCCCCACCCAGCTCGTTTGCTCCCACACGTGAAGTCGCCATTCCCAGCTCCCTGGTCACGGCCTTCATGCCCGCCTGCAGGCATCGGCCCATGTTCTGCGTCTCACCCCGCAGCTCTTTCATTTCTTCCCTCATTTGCTGTGTATTCGCATCCATCGTCGTTTTCACTTCATTCATTTCGTTTTTCATTTCATTTGTGTTTGCATCCATTTTTTCGATCATTTTCGCAATCATCTTTTCGTTCATTGCCGCCAGCATGGCGCATAGCTGGGCCATGTTGGATGCACTCAGCTGAGCCGTTTCGGCAAGGGTTGGGGAAGGGTTTTGGTGGAGAGGGGGGGGGGAGGTGTCATACACCGCGGCCGCTGCCGCACCCACCTCGGGCCCTGGGTTCAGTTGGGCGAGTCCGTGTTCCTGCACAATCAACATTTCCTGCTCGGGGATTCCATCCTGGACCATGGACTCTACATTATTACACATATACATTTCTAATACCCCCGGCTCCCGCTCGCCTTGAGACGCCATCTTGCTTCTCGTGAAGGGTTAATTTAACTCGCTCGTAATTTGGAGGGAATCGGGGGTCGCTTCTCTCACCCCTGGACCGATTCCCGTGAATTTAGCCGGAGACAGGACAGCCCATTTTCCTGTTCTCCGATACCAGTGCCGCGAGGAGGGCGATGAATTTGTATCCCACTTCTGACACCAGTGTTGCGGTCTTCGCGCCCGCCGGCGTGCGACGGCCACGTAACTCGAATCGCGGCACGTCGCCCACCGGACGGACAATCCAGTCGTGACCCTCTCGGACTAACGCCGGGAACCAGTCACGGGTGGACCTTTCGGTCTCACCGCGATCGAGCCAATCAGCCCCCGCGTGGGATAGGGTTGCTCGCCAAATTCGAACTACCTAAGTACCCACGCGGAGGGTAGACCGGGCGATCGCACCTCGCCGCAGGTCGACTTCGGACACGGGCCACTTAAGCGACCCGTTCCGTACTATCAGAATAACCGAGCGGTGTTATCGTCGACCTCGACGGTTCGATTAATTATCGGGCGTACTCAGCCCACTACCAACCCTTTACGTGAAGCAAGATGGGGATTCAATGGGGGAAAAGACGAAGCGAAGCGGGAGACAGTTCAACAATAAAGCACATTTATTCGCGACGAACGGAAAGCACACAAATACAATTCCACCAAATGCACACAAAAAAAAGAAAACACAATTCCATTTACACAAAAAGCAAACATAAAAGTGAAAACACAGTGCAGAGCTAATTCCGACTACCGAGCACACGGCAACACTTACACAATTCTACTTCACAGACGGCGCCGACAACACATACCCAAAACCAAGGAAAAGAAATACCCTCAAGAATGAGGTAGGCCTGGGGCCGAGACCTGGTCGGGCCTACCCGTCTGGTGATGAGATGCGGAGCGGCGATGGCCCCGCAACCCGCGGGCCTCGTGGACAGTGCCTGGCAGGGGGGTGGGAACGGGGCCCCCTTGGTCGCACTATCTCAGCGCGGGGGGAAACAGGAGGGGGTTGCTGATGCTCGGGGTATAGAGGATCTTTATTATGTGCGCGACGAGCGTCTCCACCTCGGCCAGGTCGCGCTGCCGGCCTCCCAGGGGTGCAGCTCCCTCCACGACGCGAGCACCCCCTCGTCCGCCCTCGCCGCCTCTCCACAGCTCGTCCCCTCCGTTCCGACTTTAACGCACACGACGAGCAGCTCCACCGCCCGCGAAGTCTTGACTCTCTGTTCCGACTCCTTCGCCTCGTTCCGACCTTTACTACTCGCTCCGACTTTTACGACTCCTTTGACTGACAAACACCGTCCTTTTATCCCCCCGTAACTTCGCCTTTGACCCCCTCCCTTTGACCTTTCACCTCGCTCCCCATTGGCCCGAGAAAAAGTGGGCGTGAAGGCTTTTTGATCCACAAATTTGCATATATCGATCGCCCTGGGGGCGGGGCCAATTCGCCCCTCGCTCACCGATTGGACGGCAAAAAGTGGGCGTGTGTCGTTTTCGATCCGTTTTTGAAGCAGAAAATCCGTGGTTTTGTACACGCTGTTCCACGTGCGCTCTGCATGAGTCCAGCATCGGTGCCCATGAGTGGCGCGAGATGACGGTGATGCGATGGTGGCGAGTTGTGACGGTAAAGGTCGTGGCGGTTGTGGTGAAGCGGTGGTTGTGGTCGGTGGTTGATGTTGTGGTTGTGATCATGGCGGTTGGTCCAAAATAAAGATAGTAAAAGAAAAACGGCTATCCTGAAGAGTCGCAGCACGTATAAATGACATGTATTCCCACTAGACAACGGGTTTGGGCCTAACTACACATGCACTTACCGAGATACCTCACCTAAGGGACCTGAATGGTGGTTTGCGAATCTGGTAACCACAACAATATATACATATATACATATATATATATATATATATATACATATATATATATATATACATATATATATATATATATATATACACATATATATATATATACATATATATATATATATATATATATATATATATATATATATATACATATATATATATATATACATATATATATATATATACATATATATATATATATATATATATATATATACATATATATATATATACATATATATATATATACATATATACATATATATAAATATATATATATATATTTATATATATATATATATATATATATATATATATATATATATATATATATATATATACATATACACATATACATATACATATATATTACAGCATTTTACATCATCTCGACAAATCAAATTTTCCGCTCGTAGATCCTGCCCACATCCTTATTTTCTCAAGACTGCGCAGGGTAATGCGTTCTATGAACTCTCTGGTCTACTAATGTCCTTGTCCTGCATATAATTTATGTACAAGCTCTTGCATTAGCCTTCGATAATTGTTTAAAGGAATTTAAAGTAAAAAAAATTAAGTCCTGCTGTGTGAAGTCCGAAGAGTGGGTTTGGTGCAGCAAAGGGAACGACGTTTCCTCCGTGGTTTGTAAGAAATCTCATGAGGTGTGCATGGATACCTGGCGCTGCCACATCTATCTATAATTCCAGCAGTGTGTGTGTGTGTGTGTGTGTGTGTGTGTGTGTGTGTGTGTGTGTGTGTGTGTGTGTGTGTGTGTGTGTGTGTGTGTGTGTGTGTGTGTGACCGCTGTTTCTCGACAACCATTGGTCCGATCTAATTGAAACTTGCCAGGTATATTGCTGGGGACCTGAGGATGTGCCTTTTCAAGGTTTGATATTAATCGGACAAGTGCTTCCCAAGTTATGGCCAT
>NC_140965.1:15294515-15339515 GCF_056783735.1 Eptatretus burgeri | reverse complement strand
TCTTACTGTATGTGTACTGTACACCACATATACGGTACTTTATGGAACTGGTTGTTGTGGCATCATTGCTTCTGTTGAAGTCTCAAACAAACTTTGTACCCTGGGTGTGGCTCTCTATTGGCTGCCTCGTCTAATCTGTTGTATGTGTAGCACCAGCAGGCAAAGTCCTGCTCGCCAATGGTGGGCTGCTGAGCAGACCTCTGACACCCATTTCACCAACTTTTCACCTTGTATCTTACTTAGGGGGTGAAAATGACAGGTAAGAACTCCATTATTCTCTCACCATCCTTCTTACCAAGGACGGAGAGAGAAGAGTAACACAGAAGGGTTTCCAGTAATTAATTCCTCATGACGCACGACCTCTTCTGAGTTTGTGTAAAAATTAATAAATATTTATTTATTTATTTATCAGAAGAATTTCCAGCACATCCTACAGTCGAGCACAAGAAAGTCGATGACCAGTGAACTTCTTCTCTTCATATTCAAGTCTCTTTGCCAACAAGTGTTCGATCTGCCGGAGCTTTGTTTCTTGGCATCTTCGCCTGTCCGACATTCTAGTCCTTCAACCCGAAACATGGAACCGTCTCCTTTTAAAACTCATCCGATAATTTTGCTTCATTATTGTTCAGCCCTTATTGATTTAATACCTCTGGCCAGGGGGAAGATGACCGGATATTGAGTGAGGTTCGTATGGAACAAAAAAAATTATTTCATCCAAATTCACCTTTTACTTCTTTAGGTGTCACGTCCTCTTTTTCACAGAAAGACGGGATGTACTGAAAAATGTACAAATGGCAGAAGTTCAAGAATAACCTCAGTGGGGTCTTTTTCTCTTTCCCTTTCTTCTTCAAAGTATCTCTGTTCGTTTCAGTTTTTGCTGTAGTTTTACATCCCTTAGTCACGTGCACATCCAGTGTCCTCTTATATTGGCAAGGTGATTGTTTCTGCCTCTGCCTGAGAGCAAACACCCAGTCCTCATTCCTGAGAGCCCACACGGGTGAAATGTAGAGCTTCTTCTGCCGGAGACTCGTCATGCCATCCCACTTGACAAGATACACTTCCACACATGCCGTGTTCCAGATTTCGGAGGAAAGGCATCGGTGCTTTCGTTAAGCTGATCTTCAAACGCCTCTCATTATCATTTCACGGATTGGATGCAAAGCACAAACGTCTGTTTGTGATGCTTGTTTGTGACGCAAGCAGCCATTTATTTTTTTTTTTGGTTCGTGCTACCTTCTGCCTTCGATTCCGAGAGGCTGTATATCCTGCATATGGACTGGATAAATGGACAGCACCGCAGAACACGAAGCACAAAGAAAATGTGAACAGTATTCTTATTGTACAGAGTCCTCGCTTGTGCCATTTCCTCCTCTAAGCACTGAAATGCTTTCCATCAGTGGCCAACAAATGAAATTTGAATCGACTCGTAAAGCATTTCTCACATGTTTCACTCCCTTTGTTCCCTCCCCACCTCAACCCCTAACATTCCTCGCTTTTTATCGGAATGTCTCACGAAGTCTATCTCTAGTTTTTCTTCAGCCAGCCCGTCCGTCGTAAGAGCTTTTCCATTACTTTCTTGGGCGTTCAGTGACCTTCTAGTATTTGAAGTGTGGAGCAGCCATTCCAGATGTTAAACTGCTTGAAAGATCCACATCCCAGATAGGATTGATGCAAAAACAAAAGTAAAGTCAAAGATGCTTTTGCGTACTTCACCTTTTCAGTTTGGTTGATGTTAAACACACACACACACACACACACACACACACACAACTTTGGGCTTTACAGCCTCATAAAATAATGTCTGCTTGCTACAAAAGTAGGTAGTTTGATACTTTTGAGACGACTACTACATTTACTACTACTACTACTACTACTACTACTGCTGCTACTAACAGAAAACTTGTGCCTGCCTGAGCTTGCTTGCACCCTCTCCGCAAACCTCTGCAGCCATTTTAAGAAAAGCACTATTACTACAACTACTACTACCACCATCCCGTCTTAAATTATCTAAGAAGGTCGGAGTAATAATCCTTAAATCTCCATGTGGTATCAGATGGGGAATGCTTTTTGCCCAAGTCTTTCAGAAATTGACTGGCCAGGCCTAACGTTCAACTTCTCTTTTGTATACAAAGTCAAGGTTCGTGGAAGAGCTAGAACATAAAATGAATCAGGATGTAACAGAACAAAAGGAACAGTAGAAAGAGAGGGGGGAAACGCACGAACCAGCAGCATTGAGGGACAATTTTGAGGGATACTTGGATAAATACGGAATGTGGGGAAGAATGATGTGGAGGTGAGGATGTAAAGGGTGGACAATGATACAGAAGCAAACTCTTGTGAAGGATAAACTGGAAATTTGGAAAGAGGTGGGCTTGTTGGGGATTGGGGGTGGGGGGGGGAGGTGGTTAACGGGGTAGAAAAGATCATTGTTTTGAATGGGGGATGATCTGATATGGTGGATAACAGCATGGGGACCTGGAGGGATGAATTGTATTGAAGAGAATGTTGAGGTTTGCTCCACAGTCACGAACAATAATAGCACTTGGTAAAGCACAAACCTCCACCAGGCTGAACAGTTTACATTTTGTATCCCACAGATAGGCCGGTTCTGGATCCGAACCTGAACCAAAATCTAATCAGCTTGTTATTGCTACGTACCCAACACGTCCACCTAGTTTAGTTATAATCCATTCACAACTTTTTGAAATATCATACTATATATCGTTTTTATGCCTGGTGTTGGCTTAATGGTTAGTGTGGTGGGCTTGGGATCCTGCGGTCCTGAGTTCAAATCCTGCTGTGCTGTTGAATTAATACCAGGTGGGGTTGATTCAGCCTGCCATCCTTCTGAGGTCAGCAAAATGAGTACCAGCTTGCTGAAATGATTGAGCCATTTGAGTTTCCTACATCAGATTGGTGGCCTGTCCAAGATTGTGCCCAGGAGACTACTTTGGCAGCACTGATGCTTTGTATAGAGTATGGTCCTGATGGATGGATGGATATAGTTTTTGGCCCCATCTCTCAATTGTGAAGAATTGCTTAAAACGAGATAGTATCCAGATCTGGATCTTCACCAAAATCGAATCGTTTATTCCTTGTCACACACCCAACTTGTCCACCAAGTTTTGTCTGAATCCATTCATAACGTTTTGAGATATCCTGCTCACAGATAGACAGGGGTGAAAACATAACCTCCATCCACCTTCAGTGGCAGAGGTAAATATAACAGAAAGACATGAAGGATCAAATGCGGAAAACTTAGCTTTGATGAAATGGAAGGAGGAACTGACAATCCGCATCCACATGCAGCAGACCCCGAACTGGAAGTCAACCATTTAAGGCAATTTGGGCAGGAATTTGTCATTTTTTCAATGTACCGACAATAACTTGCAGACAGTCCACGTGAGATGCCATGGGATCGTTGACATGCATCAGCTGATGCTATCAGAGATGACACCCGGAAACACATCCATCTGAGGACTTTGTGATGCGACCCCCTACTCCAACAGTATATAGCCAGGTTGGGAACCAAACACAGACCACACGTCTTAAAGGTAAGTGTGCTACCTCTGCGTCCTCCTGTCGGACTGGTTTAACACTCTTGAGAACACGTTCAAAATCGGAGAGTTTAAATATAATTGGTTTATGTGCAGTTTAAGTAAGTGAAGCACACTAGTTCCCCTTGAAGTAAAATGGTTGGCTCATTAAATTGGAAATAGTTTTTCCTCGTTTTCTGACTTGCATTATTTAATGTAAGGTCTGATCTGGTCTGAGAAGCAAGTGCTGCTTTCAATATTTGACGATACATTTTTACTCGATATCGGATTCAAGTAGGAGTCCATCAGATGAACCTGAGTTGCACTTAACACAAGGCAGGATATTTCTCAATGGTTAATAGGTATTGGATAAGGAAAGCAACGATGTGGCAAAATCATTCCCATGTTCCTCATTTTTTACAGTTCGAGACATTTCATTCAATGGGACTCAATTTGCTACTTCTCACCGATTTACTAAAATGTATCATGGCTTCTCAGTGAAGAACATCTGCATCGATGTCCTGCTGTTGAGTGTGGAAAATGTTTGTTTTTTAAACTAAGTTAATGGAATGATGAATATTTTTGCTGTGCCTTTATCTGCACATTACTGGATTTATTATGTCGAATATAACAACATTTACTTAGCAAATTTAAACCACAGTGAAGTTGCTGGTGTGCCATCACAAATCCCCACACTTCCTCCCTAACAAGCTGTTAGGGTTAGGGTTAGGGTTAGCTAACAGCTCCTAAACCACACTTCCTAACAGCGTGCATTCCCTAAAGCAAGGTTGAAAGATGGCAAAAAAAAAATTCCACCATGAATGACCCAACATCAAATTTTAAGTTTAAAATCTTCTGTTTTGACCCCTGTGACACAAAGTCCACACCCTCTGGTAAATGAACCAGGGATCAAATCCAAAAACTTGTTCCGTACTTCATGCATCCCCCAATGTTGATTGCATATGTGAAGTTTCATTTAAAAATGTTGTTGGATGTGCCCGTAATTGCATTTTTTTTGGTATTTCCCCGTTTAACTCCACCCCAGGACCACATGAGGCGGGCACAAAAATGACACTGCTCTCGCACATTCTTGTCATGTGGTGATCATCACTACCAAATTTGGTGAATTTCTGCACAACCTTTTAGGAGGAGATAGCATGACGGATAGACGGACAGACGGACAGACAAGAGCTGATTACAATATCCTTCCTCCCCACCCCTCGGGTTTTTTTTATAAAAGGCATGGGAATAATAATGACCACCAATATAGTTCAACTGAGTTAGGGTTAGGGCTCATCAAATTTGAAGGAAAGTTTTCAACTTTATGGCATTCATATTAGGGTTGTGTGGTGAAGGTTATTGCAACACAATGACTTCAACATAAGTTATTGTAACACAACGACATTAATATAAGTTCCTTGTAACACAATAGCCTGGTGTTGGCTTAGTGGTTAGGGTGGCGGCTTAGGATCCTAGGGTCCTGAGTTCAAGCCCCGTTGGCTGCTGAATTAATATACACCAGGAGGTTGACTCAGCCTGTCATCCCTCCGAGGTCGGCAAAATGAGCACCAGTGGTACCGGTAAGGGGGACACTGCATCAGCGGCATAGCCGCATCCCAACCAATGATTCAACCAGCAGCCACATGCTGCATTCGATAGAGAGACTTGGAACACAATGACATTAATATATGTTACTGTAACACAATGACATTAATATAAGTTCTTGTAATGCACTGATATTAATATACGTTATTGTAACACAGACATTGATATATGTTATTGTAACACAATGATATTAATATAAGTTATTGTAACACAAAGACCTTAACATAAGTTATTTTAACACAATTATATTAATATAAGTTATTGTAACTCAAGAATTATCTCACGACATTTTTAAATTATGTCAAGATCCCTTGGTGTGTTATGTGATGTATGTTCTTCATATAAATTAATGGTTTGCAAATAGTTTTGCTGATCTGGAAGGCTGTCACCTTTGCACCATTGACAGACACACCTCAGAGGCAAACAATTAAATTGCCTTGTTGTCCCACATTTTGGCATCTTATCAAGCTTCTCACAATTAGAGAGATGAGCCTCGTGGTTACTTTTGTGCTGTGCAGCAGACAGTGGCTCATTTGCCCTGATTTTGATAAGCTTGGCCAGACGGCGGCTGTGCGTCAGGTTTGTTTCTCTAAAACAAAAGGTTTTCTCAGTAATTTGGAAACGGAAGGAGAATCCTTCATATAAATCCTGAGCATGAAGGTAATGTGTCTCGAACTTTAGAAAGTCGGTCTGCATCAGCGAAAAATAAGGAGCAGTCATTTTCTCAACAGAACTTTGACAGAGGTATGCTAACCATGCTGGGAAAAGGAGGTGAAGCGACTCTTTTCACGTGAGCCTTCTTCAAAGTAAGTGAAAAACAAATGAGAGAGAGAGAGAGAGAGAGAGATAGATATAGATATAGATATAGATATAGATGCGCGCATGGGCATGTACGCAAATGTGTCGCGGTGAGCTTGGTTGGGTGGGGAGTAATTATGATTCTGGTGAATTTGGTTGTGCGTGCAGTGAGTGAGTCAATATAATTCGGATTCACATTCCCAAATTACTATCTACAAGTCCCATGTTCTCTATTTATTTTTCGTCTTCCGAAGCAACTTCCAGAGGTAAACAGCCTGAGGCCACGCCATACAGGGATTATATGCCGAAAGCATTTTGCGTGCTTCGTGCCTTGTTCATAGCACAGTGCTTGTTATTCCACAACTGCGTCCTTGGGTGGTGGGGAATTTGCACAACTGTCTGCTCTATTTGCAAAACATTGCTTTAACAGAAAACACGTTTGGTAAACTCTGTTATTTTTGAATGATGTGCTTTTGTATCCGAGTGAAAATGTTGGGACAATTTTGCTCAATTGCTCATGAATGATCAAATCTGGAAATGACATGTCAGACATTCTTTGTCCATTGTTTGTCTACCTGTTTTCATTTTATATGAACTTTCTTTGAGAATATGTCGGCAGCTCTTGTGTCTGCTGGAGCATGGCTGGGTAGACTGACAGTATTTAGGAATTGTAAATGAGAAGTATTGGGTCGCCGAAATAGGTGACCCTTATTGTCAGTAATTCTGTCTGTTTGTTTGGATGTTTGTTCGTTTGTCATCAGCATAATTGGTGGTAAACGTGGGCAGATTTTGACCAAACTCGGGTGGTAGGTACACCTTATGACCTAGTGCTTTGGAAATTGTGATGGTTGTTAGGGACGCTTTGGTTCCCCAGCAACAACCGAAAAACCTTCAAAATCGGTACCGTTCACGCGAAATCAATTCCGAAAGCCATTATCCCACGTAGGGTTATGAAATTTGGCACGAATGATCTACAGGTGATGCTCTATCAAATATATTCCGGTTTTTGTGATGTATGGAATACTTTACCCGCAGCGCCCCCTACAATTAGGGTATGCGTGAAAATTGGGGAAAATTGAAGGCCCCCTAGCAACCAGGCGAGTGCATCGATACGAATGAAACTTTGCAGGTTCATGGTACTCATTGAGTACTACAACTTTGCCTCAGGACATATTGACCAATTTCGCTTAGGTCAGGGGTCAAAGGTCAATTAGTACAAAAATCGATAATATGGGAGAGCTGGAGGTGCCTTCGCGCCAAATGCTACTCCTCCTCGGGTTATGGTCGGATGGTCATGAAAATTCACACTAATCGTCTGGAATACATTGTGCACAAACGATCGAGCCGGATTTTCTATTTACATCTTTGTTCACCCACAGCACCCCCTCGAACTTTGGCGATTTCTGATTTCAAACCACATTTTCGGTACTTTTCATTCAAATGGATACAGAGTAGTTATCAGTTGATGGAACTGGATGAGATTTGATATGCATAATCTTAGGGTGATTCCCTATCCTCCATATGACATCCATTTTGCTCTATATCTTATAGTTTCCATGCTCGGCGACCCATCGCCGCCTAAAATGTAACATTTTAAATAAGGCGGTTTAACAGACGCCACATCAATGATGCTAAACTTCCAGAATTAATTGTTTTACAACTTTTAAATCTTTATTCACCCCCATTTAAGACTAATTCCAATGGGGGGGCTTTAGATTTGGTCTCGATTTTCATGTCTGTGTATGCGTGTGTGTGTGTGTGTGTGTGTGTGTGTGTGTGTGTGTGTGTGTGTGTGTGTGTGTGTGTGTGTGCACCCGTAACCATATCTCGGACATGTATGGACTGATTTTATTCATACTGGATACAAAGCCAACACATGATTGTATACATATGCACATCATTTTGTTTTGCGATGCTATCAAAGATAGCCATCTGGAAGCCATTTTAGTTGTAAAACAAAAAATGGTATCGAACACGTCCTCAACCATTTCTCAGATATGCATTTACCGATGTTGATCAAACTTGGCACACAGATAATGAATGATTGCTTATATATATATATATATATATATATATATATATATGCATGTCATTTTTAAAAATGAGATCAGATCCAGGATGTCCGACTGGTGGCCATTTTGTGACTTAAATGTGTCCCCAACCATTTCTCAGACATGCATGGTCCGAATTTGTTCAACCTTGGCACAAGCACAGTACATGATGGCATACACATGCAACTCACTTTATTTTGTGAGCTGATCAAAGATGGCCGACTGGTAGACTGGCGGCCATTTTAGTTGCAAAACAACCTAGTATGGAGCACTTCCTTAACCATTTCTCAGACATACATTTACCGATGTTGGTCAAACTTTGCGCACAGATAACGAATGATAGCTTTCATCAGTATCTCATTTTTCTTCGAGATCAGATCCAAGATGGCCGACCGGTGGCCATTTTAGTTGTAAAAATAAAAAACCCGATGTGGAACACGTCCCCAACCATTTATTTGACATGCATGGTGCGATTTTGTTCAAACTTGCCAAACAGATAATGAATGATGACTTACATATGCACGTTCCTTTTTTTTTCAAGATCAGATCCAAAATGGCCGACTGGCCGTTAGTAGTAACGACTCCATAATTTCAGTTGTAAAAAAAAACCTCCTGATGTTGAACACGTTCTCAACTTTTTCTCGGACCTGAAAAACCAACGTTGTTCCAACTTAGCACACAGATAAAGAATCTTGGTTTGCACACACATCATTTTGTTTCGAGATTAGATTCAAGATGGCCACCTGGTGGCCATTTCGTTACTTAAATGTGTCCCCAATCATTTCTTAGACATGCATGGTTCAATTTCATTCAAACTTGGCACAAGCACAGTAAATGAGACCTTACGTGCACCTTACTTTATTTTGCAATCTGATAAACGATGGCCGACTGGTAGACTGGCAGCCATTTTACTTGTTAAAAAAACCGATATTGAACACATCCTCAACCATTTCGCAGACATTCATTTACCGATCTTGTTCAAACTTGGCACACAGATAATGAATGATGGCTTACATGTTGCCGTCATTTTTTTTTTCGACATCAGATCCAAGATGGCTGACTCGTGGCCACTTGAACACTTGACTCGTGGCCACTCGTATACTTGAACACTGTAGAACACAAATCGTCTTTTTGGCACTTTCATAACCCTTCCGTTTAGCAGTACTTGGATAAAATATTACGGCATTTTACATCATCATGACCATTAAATTTGTTGCTTGTAGATCCCACCCATGTCCTTGTTTCTCAAGACAGCCTGGGGTAGAGTTGTTCCATGAACTCACCAGTTGGATCTAGTTCCATCGTCTTTGGTTGTTTCCTTAATTTAAGTTCTCTTACTCTCCACTCATAACGAAAATAATGGATTACTTCCTTGCATAATTCCCCAGTTCCATTGTCATTTAAACAAGCCATGACAATCCCTATCTTGAAGAAACCCTCACTAGCCACAAAAAATCTTCAAAAATAACAGACCTTTTTCTCCTTCACCTTTACTTTCCAAGATGCTGAAATCTTCCTTTGCCAATCTGCTTCTGGAATACTTTCACTGGCATTCTCTTGAAGAATTATTCCAGTCTCATTTCAAACGGTTATGCTGAGACTGTCCTCCTGAAAGTACAAATTACATTCTGTGCAAAGTGGACCAATGATTAACCAACTACCTGGTAGTGCCTCATACAAGGAGGACAACTTTTGGTGATCGAGTATTCTTCACATCACATTTGCTCAACCGTGGAACTCGCTGCCTTCTCAACCTTGCACAACCTCATCAGTTACGATATATATATATATATATATATATATATATATATATATATATATATATATATATATATATATATATATCTCATAAAATCTTTAAACCACTGATTAATTTTTCTTCATAATTTTCGACGTTTCTTCACTCGTCTTTCTTTATGTTGCACTTTGAGATTTTTGCATCGAAATGAAAAGTGCTAAATAGACTATCGTTTTGATCCTTCGACTTGCAAGATGCTGTTTGTTTTGAATCAACAATAGTAGAATATGGGTTTGATCACAGGCAGGAGATACTATTGTTGAATTGTACGTTTCTGATACTTGTGGCACTGTGTGGCACCGTTCTGATATTACTTACAAACTTTCTTCCATGGCCATTGATTGTCCTCTTTGTTCCTGCAAAGAGAACATCAAGTGGTTATTGAAGGTCACACTTCATCATCCCTTTTGTTTCTGCTGCCATTCTATGGGACAGTGTATTAGATCCTTTACTATCCATTATTTGCATTGATGGCCATTCTGAAACTCTTGTTACCTCCGCCACCCAAGGTGGACGGCGGTTATGTTTTCACCCCTGTTTGTTTGTGTGTTTGTCTGTCTTTGAGCAGGATAACTCAAAAAGTTATTGACGGATTCAGACGAAGTTTGGTGGTCAGGTTGGATGTGTGACCTGGACGACTTGATTTCATTTTGGTGAAGATCTGGATCTGGATCTGGATCTTGATATTAGAATTTAATAAGTGATTCATCACCATTGAGAGATATGGCCAAAAACGATAGAGAGCACAATATCTCAAAAAGTTGCAGCTGGATTCAAACGAAACTTAGTGGACAGGTTGAATGTGTGAGAAGGAAGAATTGATTCGATTTTGGTGAAGATCCGAATCTAGATCCAGAGACGAGAGTTTTTTTCAAGTGATTCTTCACCATTGAGCGATGGGGCCGAAACTATTTCGAGCAGATATTTAAAAAAAGCTGTGGACGAGTTATGACAAACCAAGATGGATGAGTTGATGGATGACATGAACACGCCGATAAGATTTTTGATGCCAATCTGGCCTATTGGAGGGATACAAAATGTAAACTGTTCAGCCTGGTTGGGCATGTATTCTACTTTGCTTGCGATTTTGCTCGGTCATTCTCAAAGACAAAACATTGCCAATTCTCTCTATTTAGATAATGGAAATATTTATAAACAGCCTTCCATCTGCAGTATGTCGTTCTAAAAAAAAACACGGCTCCCTGACATTTATTTCCTTAAGTTGCGGAGAAACTCTCCTTTTTTTTCTTTTTTTTTGTTCAGAGTTGCTGAATCCGTTTGTTGAATTCACAATCTGACATTTCATGGACCCCCTTGTATTCTCGTACTTATGTCGTGGTCGTGATGCTTCTTCATCTGGTCATGTCCTTCTTCCTTCTTTGATCATTGTCCATATATATATATATATATATATATATATATATATATATATATATATATATATATATATATATATATATATATATATATTTGCATGAAATATGCTTTTTCTCTTTTGGTTGTAGCTCCTGCTGCTTATGTGTCACCTTTACAGTCTGTTTAGACCAAAATTTAGGCTTTATAATTAACCTCGAGGAAGTTACAAGACAGATCCTTCTTCTACCAGTGCTCTCCTGGTGTTTAACAAACAACATCCATGTTTATCTCAATCCACATGCATTCGTGGACCTCAACGACTGGAATCCAGATACAGTATGTAAATATGTTTATCAGCAGCTTGCATTTATCTTAAGCTTCACCACAAGTAAATTGGTGCCTGAATTTTAACATCAACCATCTGGATGCGTTACACATTAAATCATGATACTACAGCGACCCTTGGTGTAAAATGTTTATACAGTGTCACAATGAGTGGGCAATGTTTTTCCTAATCTTAAGGGTTGACCTGTTTCAGATTGTCATTGAACTTGTGGCTGGATCATATTGCTGGGAACTGAGGTTCAAATCCCATATACTGGACCCATCATCCGTAAATGGTGTTGAAATCCATATAAAATTATACGAACCCTAACCCTCACCCTAAATCTGCCTAAATATGTTCAAAGCTGTTTCGCTCTTGTGGAGCTCATTGATTAAGCTAACGGAGGGGGAAAACATTCGGGAAATGGAGTTTGTCGTGCAGCTCTTGTAAGAACTACCCGCTTTTGAGTTATGCCTCTAAAGCTGCTTCAAAAGGATACTGTCTGGTAGTTCTTTGATTTCTTAGTTCCTGCCTGGCAGGGTAGACCATCATTTTGGACCACACTGGTGATGTGTGAGCAACGTGAAATATAACTCGAGGGTTCTATGTCATAATGTTTTCTCCAAGTACTGCTTAACTGAAGAGTTTTAAAAGTGTTTAAAAAAATGATTTGTGTTCTCCATTGTTCAAGTATATAAATCATTTGAAATAAAATCTGCATTTTGAAGGTTATTGAAAAAAAAATTCTGGAAATTTACCGCCATTGATGCAGCTTCTTAGACACCACCTTAGTTGATGCGCCACATTAGTTATTTGTGCCTGTTGTTTGTGTCCTTTACGACATCCTTAAAACAGTAAGTTTCCTGTTTGGACTGATTTTCAATTTTGCTTGATGACCAGACAGGCCTCTGCCTGTCATCCTTCCGAGGTCGGCAAAATGAGTGCCAGCTTGCTGGGAGCTTGGGTCGGAGTGGCGACCCGTCCAGGATTGTGTCCAATAGCCCAGGAGAATGCTTTGGCAGCACCAACGCTCTGCACAGAGTGTGATCCCAATGGATGGATGGATGGATTAGCCTGATGTTGGTTTCGTGGTTATGGTGGCTGGCTTGGGATCTTCGGGTCCTGAGTTTGACCGAGACAGAGTAAACCATCATCTCACTCCTCTCTGCACATGTATGATCAGCACAAATTCAGAGCCAAAGTACCGTTCAACTACAGGTTAGTTTTCTGATTCATGGTCCAATTCTTGTTCAAAATATATCATTCAATTTAAATTAAGTTGTTCCTCGATCATAAACTGACGTTTGTCGACCGACAGACAGAAGTGAACCACCCAGCTTTTCGCTTGGAGAGCGCGGGGTTTATAACCACCGATCAATTTATTATTAAAACAAAATATTGCATGTAAAACGATCTCTTTCACGTAATCGAAGCTCGTTATGCGACGATCTCCTGATCAGCATGAAATTGCATCGGCTAATGTCACCGTTAAAATATGACAGGAAATGCTATAGAGATACAAGTCGTAAAACACTGGGGGTAATGGCACCACAATTGGCTTACCCCACAAGCCTTCTTGTTTACTGAGGCATGTGCAAATGGGTCTGTGCTTGTGTACATCTGCCCTTTGTGGAACAGTATCTTTGGAGGTATTTTGGACGGTCGATAAACAGTTGTGGAATCATTCAGAGCCATCGATACGTCATAAGGTGAACGAAGATCCTTTGGGCCGGCAGTGATGAGACCGTGAGGCTTTCTCGAGTAAGACATTATTTACATGAAACGCTTCTTCCTTCATCCTTTAAAAGTTTTTCAATACATTACATTTTGAAATGCTTCACCTTCATGGACACTGCACGTGCTCTTCGACTTCTTCACAAGGATTATTTTCCAAACCCGTCTCTCACCGAAACGTTTGGTCCATCAACCCTCCTCCTGTACCGACAGCACCACCTTCCTCCGTGCTTTCGACAATAATTATTTCCACCCACTCCATGACCTTTGTCTCCGAGAATGACGTATCGTTGATGTTGAGCAGGACTTCAACCTTTCGTTCCTTCTCAAATGTTTATCAATATTGGGCGAGGATTTTCGAAAACCCAGCTCTCGCTTGATATAATGCTTTGATGACGTCATAGTGTCCGGATGTTATTCTTTGGCACTTTCTCACTGCATTCTGTTGCTTTTTAATCCCAGACACTGACATTGTCCAAGTTCACTGATGAGATTTGCCGTTTACAGGTGTAAATGTCGGCTTTTTTTGATTGTATACGACGCGTTGCCTTTAAGAGATTCACATTTTCAGTTGCCTTGTTATTTTATTGGTCCCCTAAATGAAGACTTGAGTGTGATGAATCGACCCAAGTTCTGTTTATTACGCTTGTTGCTCAGCACCATGATTGGACTATTCGGCAATTGAGAAACCAATGTGCCATCTTACATTATGCCTGGTGCAGTCATCCAGATATACCAGCCAGTGATATCATTTATGTGTGTCTGACATGTGGAGTGCACAAACTCGTCAAGAAGAGAGAATGGGGCTTTTTTCACTAAAACACTTCAGTAATTCCAAACATTGCAGGCAGTCCTCATAGCTTCATTGTCGCTTACTTTAACCGTCTTACGGAGTCAGGAAAGGCCTCCGTCAGCAGTTATTCGGTTGCTCCCTGTCACACCCTTATGGGCTTGGGAAGTCTCTTTGTAAAGGGTACGGCCTTACAATCTGACAATTGGTTTTACACAAGGACGAGGAGAAAGGAAATGCATCAAGCTGTTCGTTTCAGACCGCAACAGCTGTGTGTGCTGGCTTCTTGATAATGGTCCCTGTAGTGGGCAGTCGCCGACACGTGTGCACCAGCCTTTGAACATTTGTGGAAGTTACTTTTACGTTTCTCTTTCACTATCCAAGGTCTTCTGCCTCAGCACTGCACTTTTACTTGTTTGAAATTTCCACCATGTTGTTTCTTTTTCTGTTCTGTAATCTTCTTTCGTGTCTCTCTTCTTTTACGTTTTACTTAATTTTGTTGTGTCTTTTTTCCACTTTTTAATGTTCACATCTTGTTCTGTCTTTCTCTTTGTGCCACCTCCCCTTTATCTCGATGTCTCTTTCTTTCTCTTGTACATGTACCATACTCTTCACGGAGCATCAGTGCTGCTCAAACAGCTTCCTGGCAAGGGCTATACTGGGTAGTTTGCCATTCCATTTCCAGCGGTAATTAGTGCAAGCTTTTTGAATTTGTTCATGGTGCTGCCGATAACTCGCATACTCTTCACACATTGTTGAGTCTATCTGGCTGTGAAACACCAGGATGACAGTTTATAGCTGGGTTGGGATTCAAATCCAGGTTAGACAGCTTAGAGACGAGTATGCCTATCTCGAGGCCATCCTACTAGTCCTGGTAAATCCATTACAGTGTGTGTATGTGTGTGTGTGTGTGTATGTATATATATATATATATATATATATATATATATATATATATATATATATATATATATATATATATATATATAATATTTTTCTCTCTCTGTATCTTTTGGTCTATCATACAAGCCCACCACACCCCAAGGACTTATCGATCCAACATAAGCTCATATTTACAGTCTGTGTATATATGAAACTTCACCAACACACTGGAATGCATTTGATGGTGATGAGTTTATCGAGCTTTTTATCTCATGCATTGGATTTATATCAAATGAAAGTTGACAAAGGTGGTGTACTAATTGCCATGGGAGGAAAGAGTGAAGCTGATGTTTCAGGCATTTACCCTTTGTCGGAGCAAAAAGAAGGCCTATTCCCCCAGCGGTTAGCATACCTTTGTAAACTTTCCGTTGATGAAACCCATCATTTGAATTGTTTGCTGATGCAGACCGACGCTAGCCTTGACCAAGTATGTTATTCCTTGTTCTTTAGGGTGATCATTCATAACCCTGGAGTGTAACAATTTCTCTTCGGACCGATCGAATGACTTACTGGTGGTTGAGGCTTCTCCCACTTGAACTATCTATTCCTTAAAATTCACGCGCCTGAACCTGATGTGATGTATTGTTTATATAAAATGTCCTGATAATTATTATTTAATTATGCTTTATCTATCATGGGATTTTTCTCTCCATTTAAAAACAATAATCTCTTTTTCAATGAAAGATAAATTAAAAAAATTCTTTCTTATTAATCGCTCTTTCTCACCGCATTTTCTCACACCTGTACTTCGCAGGTCTCATCATAATGGCTGACTCCATAGGCATAGATGACTGGGAAAAACGGCGTGAGCTCCGTCGAAAGAAGCGTGAAGAGCTGAGAAAAGAAACAGAAAGGTTTGGAAATTTGGCAACTATTGTGGGATAAACAGGAGGCTTTATCATGCTTTCTTGTTCACTTACAGAATGCGTGCTGTTTTCGCCGTGTGAAACATTCATGTGAAAGTTCCAAGGTGTTTAATACTGACACAAGCATCATCATAATAATAATAATAATAATATTTACAACAATATTGTAATGATGATGTTGATGAAAATAACAGATCTCTTACAAGGCACTTTTTTGAGCCAATCACAAACGGCTGCACATTAAATAATAGAGTTTCATGGCATGGGGTGGCTTGGCACAGCGGAAGAGCACACACCATGAGGTCTGACACTTGTTATTGTGACTGAGAGAAGATGAGGATTGGATGAGTGAATTGTGTGAAAGGCTTTATTCCATATGCCACCGAAGGTGAACGGAGGTTATATTTTCGACCCTGCTTGTCAGTCTGTTGGGTCGTCGATCCAGTCGAAAAAAAAAAAAAATTTTTGATCTACCCTTGTTATCAGTATTTCCGTCTATGTGTCTGTTGGGTCGTCCATCTCGTCGAAAAAAAAAAAATTTTTGAAATTTGTTCTACCCTTATTGGTTTACGAAAAAAAAAATTTCACGAAAAAAATAAGTGACCACTATATTCGTTATTGTTGTGTGTCTGTCTGTCTGTCTGTCTGTCCGGAGCATAGCTCCATGGGTTTTGATCCGATCCTGACAAAATTTTGGTGGGAGGTTTATATCATGATCTAGTTGTGTTTTCCTGAAAATGGGCGTGCTCCGCCCATTATGGGCAGAGCCACGCCCAAAAAACATGTATTTTTAGGGGGTAGCCGATTTCAATTTGCATTATCTCCGAGGGGGTTTGTCGAATCTGACGGGTTTTGGTATTTGGTTAGCCCAATGGCAGCTGCATAGCCCCACGGAGCTTGATTTTTCATTTTCGTCCCAAGGTCACGAACTTAGAAAATTGTGAATTGTGTTTTTAGGGGGTAGCCGATTTCAATTTGCATCTTCTTCTAAGGGGTTTGTCGAATCTGGCAGGAGTTTCAGTATTTGGTTCGCCCAATGGCACCTGCGTAGCCCCACGGAGCTCAAGTTTTTTCATTTTCATCCCAAGGTCAAGGTCACAAGGTCACGAACTTAGAAAATTGCAATTTTGACATAAAAATCCATCTTCTCCGAGGGGGTTTGTCGAATCTGGCAGGGATTTCGGTATTTGGTTAGCCCAATGGCACCTGCATAGCCCCACAGAGCTCGATTTTTTTCATTTTCGTCCCAAGGTCAAGGTCACAAGGTCACGAACTTAGAAAATTTTGACATAAAAATCAAATGATCGCCCAAACTTTGAGAGCTCGGATGACTATTTTTTATGCATAATCTTGAGGTCATTCCCCACCTAAAGTCTTGAAACCATTTTGCTTTATCTCGAACACCTTGCCCGTGGCGCCCCCTTCAAGTTTGTTTTTACTCTGATTTCATCAAAGTATGGATAATCCGATGAGTGTGAAATGCCATATAGCCTATATGACGTTATATTGTTCCTGGAATGTTCCAGAGGATGTTTTGCACCAAAGGTCATAATCCTTGACCTTTGACCTTTAAAGGTCACAAAGGTCAAATTTTCAAAGTTGTGAGAATCGAACCGGTTTTCAACCTTCTTCGACGAACTAACTCCAATAAGCTATAGCACGTATCCTGTTTCCTTATTTTAATGTCCACAACATTGTTTTGTGACCTTTAAAGGTTATGAAAAGGTCAAATTTTGAAAGTTGTTGGACGAAACCGGGTTTTCGACATTTTGCAGCTAATAACCTGTCACCCGTACCACATCATGTTGATCATTTCTATAACTTGGTCAAACATTATCACATTGTTTCATCCTTGACTTCTGAAACAATCTACATCGTCAAATACCGCTCGTGAACCATCGTCGTCTTCAGACTTGTTATCAGTATTTCTGTCTGTCTGTCTGTCTGTCCCTCTGTTCGGTCCAGTGCTCAGTTAATACAATGGCGATTTCAGTTAATACAATGGCGATTTCGATGAAACTTGGTTGGTAGGTTCATACCATGACCTCGTTGTGTGCAAACGAGAACCGTTGCTATGGACACCACCGTTGCCTAGTAACGGGACTTTGAATTTTTTGAAAAATCATAAAAAAATTATTTTTTCGAAAATCAAAAATCGGGCCATGAGCGACTGTGGGCAGTACATTCAGCCATATTGTCAAAAATTTCCATCCGCATCCTATGAAAACTGTCGGAGAAGATAGACTTTGAATGAACCCTGGTCGAAAACAATTAAAAAACGAAGTTCGTTATATCTCAGAGACTATGAGTCAGATATACATGAAACTGGTATGGTAGGTTCATGGTATGTCCTAGTTATGTGTGAGAAAGAACCGCTGCTATGGATCCCTCCGTTGCCTAGCAACGGCCGAAAAACCTCTAAATGTGGGGGTATTTTAACGAAAAAACAATCTGCAGCATTAACCCTTGCAGCTTGAATCATTAATTTTCTTGTGCTTAATCCTCAGGTCATTCCCCATCGAGCGGGCCCATCGCGTCAGGTTCTATTGGGTAGTCGACTACCCATGTTCGCCTACCGGCTTGTTTGTCTGTCTGTGAGCAGGATATCTCAAAAATTTGGGGACATATTCTGAAGAAACTTGACAGACAAGTTGGATGTGTAACAAGGCCAAAAATGATTTGATTTTCATGAAGATCTGTATCTGGAAACGAGATTAACAAAAAAAAAATCTTCATAATTGAAAGATAGGACCAAAAACGATATATAGTATGATGTTAGCCTGATTAATGCCTGGTGTTGACATAATAGTTAGGGTGGTGGGCTTGGGATCCCAGGATCCTGAGTTCAAATCCCACTCAGCTGTTTAATTAATACCAGGTGGGTTGACTCTGCCTGTCATCCTTCCGAGGTTGGCAAAATGAGTACCAGCTTGCTGGTATACTGTGTCGGAGTGGCGACCTGTCCAGGATTGTACCCAATAGCCAAGGAGACTGCTTAAGCAGCACCAACACTCTACGTAGAGTGTGGTCCCAATGGATGGATGGATTTGTTTAGCCCAATGGATTAGCCTGATGTTGGTTTCGTGGTTATGGTGGCTGGCTTGGGATCTTAGGGTCCTGAGTTTGAGCCCTGTCATCTGTTGAAGTAACACCAAGTGGGGTTGACTCAGCCTGTTATCTTCTCAAGGTCAGCAAAATGAGCACTTTTTGCACCACATCAGTGGCATAGCCACATCCCTAACCAATGATTTAATCAGCAGCCTCAAGGCTGCACACACACACGCACACACGAGAGTGTGTGTGTGTGTGTGTGTGTGTGTGTGTGTGTGTGTGTGTGTGTGTGTGTGTGTGTGTGTGTGTGTGTGTGTGTGTGTGTGTGTGTGTGTGTGTGTGTGTGTGTGTGTGTGTTGCATGATATTTCAAAAAGTTATGGATGGATTATGACAAAACTTGGTGGATGAGTTGGGTCGGTGACAAGAACAAGCCAATTAGATTTTGGTTATGGTCCGAATGCAAATCTGGCTCATCAGTGGGATAAAAAACGGAAACTATTCAGCCTGGCGGAGGTGTGCACTCTACCGAGTGTCGTTATGGTGCATTGAATTCTGAGATAGAAGTTGGAGGAAGCCAGTGCATAACTGTATAAATCAGCAAAGAGCCTTCTGTTTTTATTGCGTGTGCAAGGGATGGTTTTGGAGGGGGATGGGAGGACGGCAGCTCCCAAAATCCATTCTCACTGCTCACCTCCTTTGTTTGTCTCCAATTTGTGGAAACTCCTTCCTCAGTCTGTTCCATCCCACTCTTTCCCCCCAAAGCTTCAAGTTGGCAGTGCACCACTACCTTTGGTCATCTTACATTCCTCCGTGGAATCTTTTCTATCCTCATTAATGCTCCCCCGTCAATCTGCAGCATTCTGTATTCTCTTCCCTATTTTTTTTCTCCTCCTCTTTGTTCATCTCCCTGTTGCATTCACCTATTGTCCTCTATACTCTCTGTCTATTGAGGTTACTAGATTTTGTGTACAAAAAAAACCTGATGCCTAATGGCGTCCGAAAAGCTTATTCTCTTCGGTGGAGGATAAAAATCTGACCTGGATAGTCGGAGTGGAAACGTTAACAAATCAGCGAGTTATTTTGCTCATCATTAAGATAATTATTTATATATAGCAGCAAGGGATGGCAACTTTAAGTTGGAGGTGGCTATCTCAGCTTAGTACAACATTCCCTGAGTACAAACACCAAGTTTTAACACATTGTTTTCCAGAAACAGACGCATATGCTTCAATGCATCCCCCCCCCCCCACATATATGGTGACTATAGTTTTGCTTCCACTATAACACAAAGATTTGGTGTATTTTAGAATGATTTGTACAACTTCTGGTAGTTTGATTTCTTTTTTCAGCGATAACGGCCAGTTTTCAAGTTATTCTGTCCGGCGGTGCAGGAATGTATTAGCAGGTATGATCGTTTACCCGATCTTATGACAATTCCCCCCATTTTAACATAAAAGTAAAAACCTAAGTTGGAGGTGGCCATCCCAAATTTGTAGAATGTTTCTACGCACACCCAGATTACAACCACAACTTTTCAACTTATTTCATTCAGCAGTCGAGGAGTGCAAAAAAGATCGCCGGGAATTGTAATACACTTCCACCGGGAACATCACTACATGGTACATATTTACATGGAGAATTTATGTTGTCGTTCCCTCCCGAAACCCCGCGAATATTAATTTTTTTAACACCTGAAACCCTCCCGGACAAACCCCAAGTGCATCTTTCAAACTTCAACTCATTCCATCCAGCGTTTTAGGAGTGCATATCGGAGTGCATATACAAACAAGGACAAATGTGTCCAAGAGCCACGTCATTCCACCAGTCAATCTCCTTGCTATGCTAGCTTCCAGGGCATCAGGTGGCCCCAGGGCATCAGGTGGCCCCAGGGCATCAGGTGGCCTCAGGGCATCCGGTGCCTCCAGGGCATCAAGTGCCTCCAGGGCATCAGGTACCCCCAGGGCATCAGGTGCCTCCAGGGCATCAAGTGCTTCCAGGGCATCAGGTTCCCCCAGGACATCAGCTGCCTCCAGGGCATCAAGTGCCCCAGGGCAAGTGCCTCCAGGGAATCAGGTGCCCTCAGGGCATCAGGTACCTCCATGTCGCGTCCCTGCCTGCTTCACTCCCTATCTTCACCAGAAGAAGAAGAAGAAGAAGAAGAAGAAGAAGAAGAACAACGCGGAGCTCTCTTAGAGCCAGAGTTTGCTACGCAACGCGGCTAAAAATATGTGATGGTGGGGGTGGGGGTTTCCCTGAGCAACAAGAAGTGTGATAGGGTGGAGGGCACACAATCACGTGACACCGTCTTCATCTTCATGGGCGCAGCCATCTTTTAGAACAACCCTGTTTTCGGTTGAATTCATCCAAAAATAACAGTGCTGTTTAAATCGTTAACTTGCAGCTCCGTGAGGCATTCCCAAATATGAGAAAACAGGAAGTTCAACTGGAAATTTGTAAAATTTGGAGGCAGCTGAACAGCAACACTAACTCATTTACTGAGCTGTCGGATGCCACCCATGAAACACTTGCAGATTGGAAGCTGATCGAAATTATAAAAAGGTGGCATTGCTCTTATTCAGGGTGGGGGTTAGGCATGGCATCAGCGAGCATCACAGAGGACAAGTAGGGTGTCAAAAAACTGCCAAAAGAGAGTAACGTATTTTGTGTACAACCCCAAAGTCAAACACGCAAACATTCACCCACAAGCCAAATTATATATCATATTATAATTGGTGGTTACTTTACAATAATGAATGATGTCCACCCACCGAACATTATAATGAAAAATCACTCATAGAGTGACACTTGGCGATACTGAACGGCACTCGGTAGAGAACATCCCTCCGCCATGCTGAACAGTTTACATTTTGTATCCCACTGAAAGGTCGGATCTGAATCCGGACCTTAACCAAAATCGAATCGGCTTGTTCTTGTCACCGAACCAACTCATCCACCTCGTTTTGTCACAAGTTGTCCACAACTTTTAGAGATACGGTATCATGCAACACATAGTTTTTGGTCCCATCTCTCAATGGTGAAGAATCACTTAGAAAATTCTCAGATCCAGATCCGGATTCAGATTTTCACCAAAATTAAGCATTGTTGTCCTTGGCCGGCCACCTACATACACAAAACATTTCAGAACGATTGCTTGAAAACTGTGGCCAAAAATCGTGTGACAAAGAGACAAAAGGAACAAACACTATAGACCAACATATTTGGCAAAAAAAATAATTTTGCGACGTAATCAGCTTACTGTCACTCTCATTGCTTTTCTACTAACGACTTGTATCACTTGCCATCAGCATTGACCATCTGTTCTTCCATTAGGTACACTCGGTGGGTGTGGCTTGTTGATAGACAAGCATCGCATTGTGCTGGGAATGACAACCGCTCGTGGTAATAATGAGGATGTTTTGTCCGAAGGAAGTTTCGGATATTGAAATGAACGAGGTATTTACCAAGTTTTAAACATACCCAAGGGTGAATCAACTGTAAACAAGTGAAGGAAATGGAGTTGGAAATTTTGCAGGAGGACATTATCTATTGCATCCACAAATTTATGGCAGAATGTTCGACCCCTCTTCGCCCCTTCAGGTGCATTTCGGATTGTGGGGAAATTCAGGCTCTCTGTAACTGTAACGCTGTGATCGATGGAGTCTTTACTATTTTCAAGGTATGTGGAACATGGTATCTCCTTAAACAAGAGGTGGTCGTACTCCTAAAGGAAATCTCCCAATGTTCTCTCATTGCTTACCATGTGGAGGCCAAGAATGGGAAAGGGAAAGGGCGAGGCGATGCAATCTCCCCCAAGGGTACAGTTAGGGGTATGGATGGGCGGCGTTTCTCTATGCAAGCTCATTTCCTGAACTCACGTGAAACAGAAAATGACAGTTGCGCCATAGCTCATCGCTAAGTGGCTTAGCGTTTCTGGATTGGTCCGAGGGAGTTGCTGTAGAATGTACCCCAAGAGTGCCATGTTCCAAAACATTTTCCTCGTGGGAAGAACCGATGGAGCAGATATTGTTGTCCCAAGCAATTTGTAACGTCATCAGGAAAATTGCATTCAGCTGCTGCAGTGCAATGTCGAAAAAAAATTCATCTCATGACGTTAAATTGCTAATCCTCACAATCATCTCGTTATCCACCTTTCATCCTCTTAAAGCTTCACCGCCATCGACTTTGGGAACTTTCATGGTTTCCTTTTTTGGTCGAGCGAATCATCTCTGATCCTGTTGGTTAATAAGACATCAACTGACACGTCTTGTATATCCCGAGGCAAAACGGGGACGAGGAACGTGGTTCAAGAGGTCCGTATTAGCTCCATTCCTTCCCATTGCATTGAAATCGTCTGGACGACATGTCGTTCGTGATTGAATTTCATTAAATAGATTGTACTCAGTTTGTACCCGATGATAATAAACAGCAATGTTTTCAAACCCTTGCACCATATCCTTGCCTTCTGGTGGTGACACAGATTTGTTAATGTGACCACAACGCCATGCCGGTTCAGCAATCTATCGTCCATCTGCTTGCTTCCACTCGTGTGCGGACGTTCTGCCGATGGGACACGCATAGGCTGTGGAGGCATTGCTTGTGTGAAAATTCCGTTCAACGTGGAGGTCACAGCTGTCATGGGACAGAGCACGACAATTTCACAGGTCACCTTTCTACTTTCTGAAAAACAATAACAACAACAACAAGGCCTTCCTTATGTGCCACAACTTTCCCATGTTAACTACCCGGGTTTCATATAACAAGAGCATCGAGGCATTAGTTAGTGTGAACAGTGGTGAAGATGGTAAAGTGATGAGGTGGTGGAGGCTGGAGATGATCTCAAACCTGTTTTGAGAGCAAGACTGGGTGAGGTGGCAGAGCAAAAATACCCAAAGAATCCTTCTCTCGTTTCCCCACTCTGTATGCCCAAATATGGAAATGTTCTGCAGGCTGCCATCTGGGCTTTGGTCTCTTGGGGCATTTGAGGTGGAACGAGGGGGTTCCTGTTCAAGAGAACATTTCAGCCTTTTTCTGAGCACCCTGACCTGCCAAGGCCGGTGTCGTCACAGCTTGTGGCGGGATAATGGCAATACGGCTCCAATTTGGCACCGCTTTCACATCCGAGTTGAGGTCAGCGTGGAACTGCAGGCTTCGGGCAGCAGTAAGAGGACCATTTCAGTTCGGACGACAGGCTAGCCAAGGTGGTGAGTGCAATGTGCAAATAATAAATAGCGTGTGCAGAGCATAAGGAGGAGATCAATGGATGTTAATCCCAGGTGTGCTCTGCGCTGGAATTCCTCTCCGATAGCTCGAGGCTGACAGTATGCAGATGATTATGCTATTAAAGGCTGCCAGGTGCAAGTTTAACCCACTTAGAGCATCTAATGTGCCACTTTAGTGGAAACTTCACGGTTCCTGTCGATGAAAACGCGTCAAAATGGCAACAACTTTGCGATTCACGGAATGGTAAAAATACGTAAACTCGCTCTGTTTGCACCGCTGCACGTTCTGTCTAACTGCTGCTACACTCAACAGGAAGTTACAGCGTCATGTAGGAGCAAAACCACGGTGTGGATCCAACATGGCCGTCGTCAAATCTTTCCTGGCCCTCCAAAAAAAAAAACAGAACGGAAATGATTGCTTTGATAATTATCATGACCTTGGATGGCTTTTTGCCTGAGTTAAAGGCAGTTATGAACGCAGCTCATGAAATAAGCCACTTTACTGCTGTTTATGGCGATTTATTAAACTGCACAACTTAAAGGCGCATTTGATGAAAACGCTTATGCTGGCCCGGGCCCAGCTGGCCGTAGCGCCGTGCACCCGAGGAATGTTGTCGCTGCCACGTCCTTAAGGCGCGATTAGCAGATCTCCTGCCTGGGCATAACTGTGGTGAGTGGCGGCTGTACACGGGGATCTGATAATTACGGGGCACGAACAGTGTCGGCACAGCCAATGAGTCAGACAAGTGACTTTTACATCTTTCCGAAACATCCTGAACAGGGTTTAAAGTTCTGAACATGTGGATGAGTGGTTAGGTTACGCTGTGACCGCGTTGGTCCCGAAGTTGAACCCATGAGGAGAAGGCCATGATGCCCGTAGCCACCGACTTCTCAGACTCGGAGCAGCCACTCTAATCATTGACACCAGCGAGTCTGATAATTGCTTCCTGGCAAGCAGTTGTAAGTTGTAAGCAGCAGACGTGGGTGTTAAATAAGTGTACGTTAAATAGATGTCTTAAAGTGCTACGGTTCAATTATAAAGGCCGATTGCTGCGGAGAAGCAACGCAGTACGTTGGCGTCGTTTTTTTGGGGAGGTGCGTTGGTTGTGTAAGCGAAGCATTGTGTAGTAAGGGCCACGCATTGGCAGGTGTGTTGAATCGTAGTATGTAGCAAACTTGGTTTGTTCGTACACACAGTGGATGTGTGTGAAGCTTGGACTGGTTCAGTTCAGAAAGCAATGATAGGGTTAAAACCCAGATTGCACACCAAATGCCAACCAAGGCTGGCCTGGTGTTGCCACAGTTGTGTACTGACACCGCCAAGCAAAATCCAGCTCCAAGCCCAACACCGCTGGCTGTCTGGGACGAAACAACGGTGAATGTGACAACAAAGTTCAACTTCTGCATTTCCTTGATTTATCCGTCGCTATTTCACGGCGTGCCATGCCCTGTTTTGATGTACAAGAACCATCTCGTGAAAGTTCACTTCTTGTAATATCTGTGGATTTATTCCACTTCTCATCTCCCAGCTTGGCATGGAGGTGGCTCGACCTGTTCGTCGTGTGGCTTTTGACTCGAAACGCCTGTAGTTATGCCGGTCTAGTGTACGGTGCTGGGACATCGGCCATGGTGATGGCGAAAGTTCCCGTGAGTGGAGGGAAAACACGCAAATTTTGTGCCGACATGGAGGGAATCCATTTTCCACAATCCTTTGCACATTTGCAGCCTAGTTTGGTGATAATGCGGATTGCAGAAAACCCTGCACACCCGGTGAGTGGTGAAATCGGATAATAATGAGAGCAACAATGACAACAAGCATCATTGTGTGATAGGACAGCAACCTTGCATGGACAGAACACATTGGACATATCTCATACTAAAATTGTGTGTGTGTGTGTGTGTGTGTGTGTGTGTGTGTGTGTGTGTGTGTGTGTGTGTGTGTGTGTGTGTGTGTGTGTGTGTGTGTGTGTGTGTGTGTGTGTGTGTGTGTGTGTGTCAGTCAATTAAGCTGCATACTTTGAGGCCTGTTAGGTCTCCCTTTCATCTCCTGAAACTCATCCACATGTGGAGATAGCAGGCAACAACAGCAACTTGCACGTACACACGTATGTATATGTGTGTGTTTATGTACGTCTGATTATTGTAAGCTCGAAAACAGCTGGGCTAATCTCCACGATGTGTTGCATGCATGCTCGAGGTACCAAGGGTCAGGTAATGGGCACAAAATAATTACCCACTCTCCACCTCCCCCTCCCCCCCCACCTCCCACCTACCCTTGGTGAGAATGGGGAAACAACATCACCTGCACACACAGAATATTGTCATCCGTGTCCAATCGATTTTATGAGTGGGCAGCCAATCTCTGGTGGCTTGTCAAGTTTGTAAATGTCATTACTACTACTACTACTACAACTACATCAACGGCCCTATTACTCCCATCTTCTTGTGGGGTTTTCTCGGGAATTTTTTTTTTTGCCCAAGTCTTTCACGAACCGACCGGCTAAGTCTGACGTTTGACGGAAGTTTATTTTAGCAAGGGTTAGTAATTTGTTCAGGGTGCCAGCAATAAGTCGTCTTCTCCTTGTGAAAGTCACTGTGGGATCTTTGTGAAACTCGTCATCAGCGATGGGACACCCAGCTTAATGCCCACCCAACGGACAGCGGACTTGTGAAGCAACACTGCCTGGGAAGCTCCAATCCAACGGTTTTTAGTCAGGTCGGGAATCGAACCCAGATTTGGCAGCTCAAATTGGTCGGTGCGCTACCCCTGCACCATGCTACCCTACAAGGTTTGCAAAGGTATACAGTCGTTACATATTTCATACAAAAAATGGTGAAATTTACACCCATCCCCGTGAAGCAACATGTTTTGTACGGGAGATGTAAGCCGATGAACAAGTTACAACTAGTTTAATAATACCAGGTGTGGCGTACCTGTGCCAAATGCGTTCACACTCTACCTATTGCCTGGAACCCTTTTGCCTGGAAGGCAAAAATGAAATGAAAGAAACATTTCAGTTCAATTCAGAGCTTTCTGTTAAAAGTTATCTTAGACTGTCCAAGCGATAGTTTGTCCTGTCGTTGAAGTCGTAAGATAAATTTATCATTACAAACACTTCAAACCTATCTGATCGTGTGTGGCTGAGTTAATTAGACGGTATTTCACTGTTTTTTGCTGATTAATTGCAGTGTTACAAAATGGACATTTAAGAGAGGCATTCTTTTTGCGTGCATCATTGCTGGGAGTGTGGCTGTGCCGCTGATGCAGTGCCCCCTGCTGGTTATGGCGGGAGTTTGGAGTTTGGCCACGATGCTGGTGAATACTCACCTACTCTTCGTGAAGGACACCTTGGCATCTTTAATGCCCACCAACTAATGCCAGCAAATGGAACACCCGGCTTAACGTCCATCCGATGGATGGCACACACATTGATGAATCGCACTACCTGTGAAGTGAGGATTTGAACCCAGGCTAGACAGCCTAGAGGCGAGTGTTTGTACCTCGAGGCCATCCTGTCAGCCCCCACCTCCAGGGAGGGTGTAAGTAACAATTATCACACGTGCCACAATTCCACTTTTTGGCATGAAAATTGTTCAATAAGCAAATGAATAATGGAGGTTAAGTTTTCAATGACCCCACGCCAATCGCATCTGAGGACCTTTCAGGGTTGGTGTCATTTGATGCTTCATTTACCACCATAAGATGTACATGGAGTAGTCAGTTGGTATGGAAATCCTTCTCATATCTCACCACAAATTAAGTGTTCATAACCTGGAAACGCAGTGACGATGGTCGTGTACATTTTTTGTATTCACCATTTGCGTGGACTGAGAATTCCCAGTGGGTCGTTGAAGCAAGGAGCCGTTCCCTGTAGAAATTAAGAGGAAGTAAGACTTGTGGTTCCATCGGTAAACTCAGGTTGAAATAAAAGTTTTACGTTTGAATAATTTTTTTTTGTTGTTTTTTTTAATTAATAATTTTTGTGTGAACTTGTGCACAAGCGTGCCGAATTATTTAATTATTTCCACACTCTTTCACTCTACTCATAAATGGCATGACTGATTAATCCAAGACATAGTCATTCACACGCATCGGTGTCAAACCCTGACAAAATGGCCTCCGGATGCCAGTGAGAAAAGATGCATCGGTGCCTTGTCTTTTAATTCCACTTTCAAGTTTCGATCCCAGGAATCCTGTTTCAATCGTGCCTGTTTCACTTGCTATTCCAGCAGACTGACCAGCCAGCAGGCCCTTGAAGACGAAGAGGAGGCTGCGAGAGAGCGTCGTCGTCGTGCCAGGGAGGAAAGGCTTCGTGCCCTGCAGGAGGATGCTGCTGCCCCTTCGCTCGCCTCCCAAGATCCCGAAACGCCGAGCAGCGATGTCGGACGGTAACGTCCTCCCTGATCCTAGATATCTGTATTTTGTAGAACAAAAAACACACAACGCACCATAACCGCCTGGATCTCACACTCTCTATTACCAGTGAATGTATTATGTACACGCTTGTCATATAATAATTGTAAAAACAGATAAATAATAATCCTCATGAGTTGTGAAAACATGAAACAAAAACATGTTGGAAAAAAAAATGCTTCCATAAATGGTCTCGAACAGAGGTTCTTAACCGGGGGGGTATCCATACCCCTTGGGGGTATGGGAGCGAAATGGTGGGGGTATGGGACTCGATCTCTGAATATTTGTATAATTATTTGATTTATTAATTTATAGTTGATTAGATTGTTAGATTATAACTAGCACTGTTATTCAATATTCACTGTTATTCAATGTTTGTATATTTGTTATTTCTCGGTTATTATATATTAATTTTTTTGTAAATATATATGATAAATGCTTTTATGATTGCCTTTCATGTTCTATTCCTAGCTGTCCATATCGAAAATAAATTCAAACTATTAACATCTTTGGAATTCATACCGTCAACTAATAGGACTGGTGATGATGATGATTTTGACAGTCAAGCGAAGGGCGTATGGGACCGTGTTGGTCAATCCATTGGGGGGTCTGGAATCATCAAAAGGTTAAGACCCCCCTGGTCTCGAGCCTTCAGACTGGGCCCAAGCTGCACCGTCGGCAAAGAAACACCATTGATATGCTCAGCTCGTTAATTTGTGATCATTTTGGATTTAACGCCTGTGTGGAGCGCGTACAACACTTTCATTGAACATTCAATACAAATGGAAACGGCTACTCTTTGGAAAGAGAGGAATGTAGATCCACTATTTCCTTCTCTCTTATGATTTTCTTTGGTCGGTGAAAGCTGGCGAAGCAAGGAACGGTGTAAACATTCCCGTCTGGAGTCCTACTGGTGTAACACGACTACCAGGATTGTCTGTCTGATGATAAGACATCTCGAAGCAGGAATTTTGGCACATTCCACAAAACGTTTCTCTCCGCTTCACATCAGCCCCCAATCTTTTATTCCCAAACTTGACATTTTCCTGCCTGGAGACTGAGATAACATGCCTTTTGGCGCCTGGCCTCCACTCCAGTGGCCTTGGTGGGCGCGGACTTCTGCTTTAGCATTCACAATCGGATCCCGTGCGTGGAGACCGTAAGCAAATGAAACAAACAATGTAAACACAAAAGGTTCACGTCAATCGGCGTTCATTTAAACCAACGGCATTCCGTTTGTCCCAATTGTCAACACAATACAAACTTAATTTGGCGTTACAATCCAGGGTGACCTAGCTGGTGCATCGCTCCTGGACTTCTGCACGACACGTGAAACAAGACGCTTAATGCTATCTGTGAGGTCCAGGCTGCTCTACAACAATGGATGCAATTATCGTCAAAATAATTGGCGTAGAACAATTAGGATGGGTGATTTTGGGATGGTCAAGCTGGATGAGGAAAGTAACAGAAGATATTTCAAGGAAGCTACACCACGTCTGTTAGCTCCACAAGGTGAAACGTAGAAACAACGATGACATTTCAGGAGGGGTTCTTAAATTACTATCACAACTGAAACGTAACGACCACATCGCATGACTTCCTTGTTTGTATGTAGCACGAAGCTGCAGGGTAGCGTGGCCGAGTGCACAGCCGTGCCGCTGATGCAGTGAGAGCCCTGTGATTGTTATGGAATGAATTTGTAATTTGTTCGTGGTGCCGAGGATAGCTCGCCAACTCTTCGTGAAGGACATCGTGGGATCTTTAATGTCCACCAATGAATGCTGGGCAGACAGGACACCTGATCAACGTCCATCCAAGAGATGGCACACACACTGATGAATCGCCTTGCCTGTGAAACGTCGGGATGACAGTTTATAGCTGGGTATTCAAACCCAGGCTAGACAGGGTTAGAGTCAGCCCATTGTGTGGGACTAAAACATATACTCACTCCTTGTTGATGGTGTCGTCGCTGCTGAGTTTCATATTTTTAAATTTCATTTCATGTTTTTGTCAAAAGAGCTTTATTGTTGAAAGCAGACAGCCAGCTTAACGTCCTCACTGAAGAAAGATGTACTCCATGTTGCGGTGCTCCAGAACCATGCTGGAATTTCAATCCTGAGCCGTTTTAGTCAGAACCATTTACACAGGGATTCCATCCCAGTCGCAAACGACGGAAGGAGGAGAGGAGATTGGAACCATACTCTGTGCAGAGCGTTGGTGCTGCCGAAGCAGTCCCCTTGGCTATGGGGCACAATCCTGGACGGGTCACCACTCCGACATAGGATACCAACAAGCTGGCACTCATTTTGCCAACCTCAGAAGGATGACAGGCAGAGTCAACCCCACCTGGTATTAATTCAACAGCTGAGCGGGATTTGAACTCAGGATCATAGGATCCAAGGATCCAAAGCCCGCCACCCCAACCATTAAACCAACACCAGGCATAAACGATGGAAGGTTGAGCACAAACTCGATATGCTGAAATGATATGAAAACGCTCGTAAAGCCCCACTGGTATGGGCTCAATTCCCATGGATGCTCCGGGTGGGAATTTCAAGATTAAATACCTCCACCAAAGTCTTCAACAACATCTTCTTTTTCCACAGCAAATCGTCTCGGATTTTGAACACAAGTATAAAAGTTTTGCACAAGAGAAACGTAACATTTTGTTTGGTCTCTTAACTTGCCGAAACTATCTCTGAGTGCAGCCTCAAGTACATGCAACTGAACAGGACAGAACAGCATGTTCCACGCTATCAGGCTTCAAACGCATGCGGATATTGTAACGAACGCTCACACAGATTGCTATTTTTGTCATCAAATGAGATCTGCCAACAGCATTCCTATTACATGATTAATACTGTGTCGGATCGAACCCATACATATGCCTGGTGTTGGCTTAATGGTTCTTGCGGTGGGCTTGGGATCCTCGGATCCTGAGTTCAAATCCTGCTCGGCTCTTGAATTAATACCAGGTGGGGTTGACTCTACCTGTCATCCTTCCAAGGTCGGCAAAATGAGTACCAGCTTGCTGGTATCCTGTGTTGAAGTGGTGACCCGTCCAGGATTGTGCCCAATCGCCCAAGAGGCACGAATGCTCTGCACAGAGTATGGTCCCGATGGATGGACCGAACTCGTACACCGATTGGCTGTTTTTCTGCAAATTTTACACCGATTGGTGTGATCCAGCTTTTTGATGCATATGTGGCACAAAGTATTGCACATGACAACTTCCCCCTGTTAGCAAGTGTGCTGTTGCATCCCATGTTGCATTCCAGTAGGATGTGAGGTTATAAAACCCTGAGTATTACGAGTTTCTCTCCATATATCAGGCTGACACACATGGCTTGATGCTTTCCGACCACAGAGATGCCAATGGACTCTCCCTGTCTACTCGTATGTTACACCTCATGATCATACCTCCAACCGCCCCTTCGATCCTTGATAGGTCTGGCAAGCTCACGGACCAGTGCATTTGACCTCTCCAAGACCAATTTTTCTTGTAAAATCTACCCATTAGTGCCCCTTTTACTCTCTTATCATCCATTCGATCCAACTCATCCTTCTAGACCTCCATGATGGCAGCTCACTGACAATTTATAACCATCCTCACTTTCTCAAATAAGTTTGTTATTTACTTGCTATTGGTCTTGACCGTGTTGTTCTTCCCATGATATAATCTTTATGATCAACATATGTTCTCTAATCTTCTCTGCACAGTTACTGCGAAGTTTCATTAACCTCATCGTTGTAATTTTATCTTCTGTTTGTTGTTTTTTTTTTAATCTTTTCACTCTCTTGTTTCTGTTTGCTGCAGATACGGCCTGAGGAAGCCAGGGCAGGATGTGGAGGAAGATGACGACTTTGCCGAGAGGTCGAGACGCCGGGAGGAACGTAGGATGCAGCGACAACAGGAGGCCGAGGCACAATATAGCCGAGAGCAGCACAACAGGCCATCACATGGAGGCCAAGAGCAAGAGGTGCAGAAACGAGAAGAGAGAGAGAGGGAGGAGGAAAGAGAGAGGGAGGAGGAGAGAGAGAGGGATATGAGGAAACAGGAAAGGGAAGAGCAGAGGGATAGAGAGAGAAAAGAACAAGAGAGGGAAAGAGAGGAGCAGGCGAGTAAGGAAAGAGAAGAGTTGGAGAGGCAAAGAGGGAGACATGAAGAAGAGGAAGAAGAAGAAGAAGAGGAGGAGGAGGAGGAGGAGGAGGAGGAAGAAGATGAAGGAGAGAAGCACATTGGAAAAGAGATGCATCGTTATTCTTCCGAGCGCAAATTTGAGTCCGATCGTTACAACAATACCGAACCGGATGTGTGCAGGAAGACAAACGTTGATGGAAGACACCAAATGTATGAGCACAAGGTTGGTGAATTTGGGCTCGTGTACAAAAATGGGATTTTTCTTAATTGCAATTCCAATATATCCTTCCCAACAAAGGAGACACAAAAGCATGACAAACGAACAATGGTATCCACGGTCAAAATGCTGAAACGATGTGGTTAACTCCCAACCCCGCTCCGTCTTCCCAGTACCGTATTGACCCGCATCTGCTGGAGCAGATTGTCGTTTGCGTTGTTATTAGCTTCTTATCAATGTCGCTCATGTTTGTTTTTAATCTCCTCATGTGTGGTGCAGGCTGGAAGTAGCGAGGAGGATGGCGGCGAAGAAGAAGCTGTGCGTGGTCAATACCGAGGTGGAGGTTGGAAAGATGGAAACCAGAAAGCAGACGTATCCTCCAGGTGAGCATCGAGCAGCAAATACTGGTGAAAACCTCCTGAATATTGGTGAGGTCGTGAGGAGTGAAAGGGTCAGATGAATGAACAAGCTTACACTAGGATCACTAAACAACTATTCGCCAAAGTGAGGGCACCTCAGTCACATTTCCAATCCTTGTAGAAGAAGTCATTATAATGTTAATCACATTGAAAATGTCTTACAGTACAAAGAAAATATGCCCTTGAGTTCTCTCGTAATCGGCTTTTACATGACCCTTGACAGCGATGGTATATGAATAACGACCGAGCAATATTTTTGGCCAAGAAAATTCACACATGAATATAAGTATATCGAGTTGAAGGTTGACGTTAATTGCGTTGAGTACCGGAAATGGAGCTGATAATCCTCACTGTAATTCACGGGCCGTTGTTTGTGTGTTTGTTTGTCGCGTAACTCCTCCGACAGTTCTGGGACAATTACACCCGGACTTGCTACAGAGGTTCAGTATGACCCCAATTATTGTATAGGGGTGTTATTATCTTTGCAGGTGTTACTTGGTTGTGTGGAGAGGGGGTGAGGCAAGTTATCTATGTAAATGTGTGTATCGTGTAGCGCCTCCTCCAGGTGGGGGAGGGTATTACAAGTCTCCACCATTAATAATACAGTATTCCTGTCCCCACGTTTTCCAATGCAGTGAATGTTTTGAATTATAACCAGTAGGTATGTTTTTGCTTCATGCATGTAAGCCGGGTTATTCTTTTTTTTTTCATTTTCTGGAGCGATTGAAGCAGCTGTCAGTTGCCTATACACCACCCAAATAAAGGTATGCGTCAGAATAATGTGTTGCATACTTGGAACAAGATCGTCCTTTGGGTGGGGATACTCTGCTAGTTTTAATAACGTGGTAAAACAAGGAGCTTTCAGTTTCGATAATGCAGCGCTTGTGGTACCAGAACAGCATTTTTGGTTGAGAAACTGTCTGTCTGTCGGTTTGTTTGTTTGTTCGTGAGCAGGATTTCTCAAAATGTTATGGACGGATTAGGACAACATTTCGTGGGGACAGGTTATGTGTGTGACGTGGAAGAATTTTTTAGGTTTTGGTGAAGATCTGGATCCGGATCTGGATAGAAGAATTTTATAATTTTTTTTTGTAATGATGCTTCACCATTGAGAGATGGGGCCAAAAACGATTTATCGCACGATATCTCGAAAAAGTGTGGATGTGTAATGGCAATACTAGGTGGATGAGTTGGTTTGGTGACATAAACAATCCAATTACATTTTGTTTCAGGTCCGGAACCAGATCCGTTCTATCAGTGAGATACAAAATGTAAACTGTTCAGCTTGGTGAAGGTATGCACTCGACCGAGTGCCATTCTTGTTAATTTCTGGACTCATTCTTTGTAAAGGTACACTTAATTCTCTCTCAAGCTAATTTTGAAAATAAAAGTGGCTGCCCATGGTCATTAAAGCATGAGTCACATTTGCTCTACGGCTAGGATACGGCGGCCGTATCCCCCCCCCCCCCCCGAATTTACAGAAACGTGCGGCGGCCGCAGAGTTTCTGAGGTGGCCTCAGGGTGGCCCTACGCCGAATGGCTATCTTTTACAGGCCGTAGGCGTTTCCGTGGAATTAAAGTGCGGAGTTATAACTTTTTTCATTTCTAGGTTGGCCGTAGCAATTCGACAAGCCGTAGCCATGACGTGGATGTGTTCCACGTCGACCGTACGTTGGGCGTACGGTGGGCTTGCGTTATTCGTGCGGCTGCCGTAGGCTCTTATCAATGAAAAATGAATTTTGCCAACCCCCAAAAAATTATGGCGGCCGCACTATTTCCACGTTCGCCTTAGGGCCCCCCTGCGGGCACCTTGAGGCCACCTTGTGTCTGCCTTGAAGATTTTATGGCTGCCGCAGGGACGCCCTAAGGTCACCGTGTGACATCAAATCAAAGACCGTACGGCACCCCCACGTTTTTGGTCTCCACAATTTCTAAATACCCCGTGCGGCTCCCCGAAAAATAAAAACATATGTGACTGCAACATTGTGTGACCGTGGAAATACTGCGGCCGCCCTATAATTGCTAATGGCCGTAGATTTTTTTAGACCCTACAGCCACCGAGCCAAATGTGACTGAAGCATAAAGGAGCGTGTCTAACATAGATAGGGAGAGGCTTATTGAAACTTTTGAAAACGCCGACTATCTCGAACTAGCTGATGCTTTAGGCATCAGGCAATCCACTGCAAGGTCAATTGTGGCTACGTATTTGCACAGTGGTCATCATGAAAAGTTACTGACAGGAGGAGCACATAACACCAAAGTTGATCACAAGATGCGATATGACCTACAACGAAACCTGCATATCAACCTTCTGCTGACTCTTAAAATATGAAAGATGCCCGACAAGATGCCCTTACAGACAAACCAACCGTGTCTCCTCGGACCATTGCTGGAACCCTTGATGGTATGCTGATGAAAATTAAACTGGCAGAGGATGTGCCTGATGTTTGAAACTCCTTGTGTACTGGACATGCACGCCGAGTATGTTCAGTGATTCTTAGAGGATGGACTTGTTGCCCACTGCGTCTTTAATGATAAAACAGGCTATAAAATTTGGATGAGGCATTCCTTTGGGAGAGCTCCTCGCGGTGTCCGGCGAGATGCATTCTACATGGGCAACGTAGACGGACCTCCAATGTCATATTTGCTGTTTCTGGGAAGATTGGGCTCGTACATCACCGCATAGCTTTTGAGACCGTTACAAGAGAGAAATTTTCGGAGTTTCTTGCAGACATAGTCCATGAGTGTGAGAATACGTTATTTGCAGCCAGTCTTTCTAATCTCCGACAATACAAGACCTCACTTGTGTGGCCAACTTCCACCAGCTATCAATCAGCAGATCCAAATGGAGTTGCTACCACCATACTCGTCCTTCCTTAACACAACAGAAAAGGCTGATTCTGCATTCAAAGCTGGCGTGAAGAGAGAAATGGACCTCCCACAATGGCAGCTCAAGCAGCACGTAATGCAGGCATGAATCTTCAACAGTGGAGGAGTGATCTCCTGCAAGAGGTGGCTGGGGGAAATGTGGGGCAAATAACTCATGAAAAGTGTATCAGATGGTACAATCACAACCAGACCTACATGGCAAGATTCCTAGCATGCCTGGAGATTGAAGGCTGAAGAAAGCAATTCAAAAAGAACAGAAAAAGTAGAAGAGAACCTGTGGAAAGAAATGCACAGGGAAATGTATGTTTTTCGTTTTATAAAGATGACCCCTTTTGGACAAGAAGACTTTGCTTTCATATTTGCATTTTTTTCATTTCATAACAAGAATAACCACACTGTGGTCACAACCTGTAACATAAATATATATATATATATATATATATATATATATATATATATATATACACATATTGCCTCCTCTATCCACTCGTCTCCCTCATCCTTGCTCATATCCTACATGTCTATGTGGTGAAAGCTGGGTCTGAGAATTAAATAAAACATTACCCCCAGATCAGCTTACATTCTCTAATTTGTCTCAATAACCTTGTGCCGTGTCTGTTCCGGGTTCCAACGTGAATGAATAAGATTAGATAGATATATGATTCATAGTGATTCTGAACAGGGGATCTACCTTTATATCGGGTGCGTGCGTGCGTGTATTCCTCTCTTCCACCCTCGCGCCCTCCTACTTTCTCTGTGATAATAAACCATTTGATCATAAAAACCTGTATGTGGTCATTCAATGTACAGGACCTCACCATTAAGCACGAGTGAATTGGCTTCAAATATCCGGTAACGGGCCGATTGGGAAATATGCATTTGAAGCGCTCTTAAAAGAGTTGATTCGTCGCAGTTATATCAGAACGAGCTGATTTGTCACGCGGTCATGGATTGTTTAACCCTAATATGAGGCTGTTCAAAAATTATGTAACACTGCTTTTTTTAGGGAGGTGCATATGGGCTTGATTAAACCTCACTATGATTCAACATATGATTACATTTTTTATGGTCCCTCATCCTAATTAACTCCATCATTTAAACCTCATCGTGACCCAAACAAAGCCGATGGAAATTTGAGGCAACAAAGCCGGATAGTGTATAATCAGCAGAGGCCCGCAGGCCTAATGTGTTCGGCCCACCAGAAAACCAAGATGGCAGCTATATCATTTTTGTCTGGATGCTGTGGTGGGTGGAGTCAAGTGACAGATGTGGGTGTGGTCCGGCAGCTGTCGAACCAATTGGTGCACATTTCAAAAATCGACCCCCAACAAGAACCCCAACAACAGTAACAACAACAAATCTGGAGACGGCGATTGTTCACGAGCAATGTACACGGTTCGCCTTTTTTATTTTTTGACCTTCGAGGGGACGCCACGGGCAAACTGGCGGGAATCGGGAAAAGCGTAAATGATGAAAGTTGTAGTACTCGAAGAGCACTACTTGCATACCAACTTTCATTCGAAACAGTTGAAAACCCGAGGAGCTCGATGCCCAATTTATTGATTTTTTTTTTTGACATTTTCTAAGTTTGTGACCTTGTGACCTTGACCTTGGGACGAAAATGAAAAATCGAGCTCCGTGGGGCTATGCAGTTGCCATTGGGCTAACCAAATACTGAAACCCCTGCCAGATTCGACAAACCACCTTGGAGAAGATGTAACTTGAAATCGGCTACCCCCTAAAAACACGTTTTTTGGGCGTGGCTCCGCCCATAATGGGCGCACCACGCCCATTCTCAGGAAAACACAACTACATCATGATATAAACCTCCCACCCAAATTTTATTAGGATCGGATAAAAACCCACTGAGCTATGCTCGGGACAGACAGACAGACAGACACCCATAACGAATATAGTGGTCATTTACTGACTTCTGAACCAACAACAGCAACGCAAAGCTCTTGCAGGCCAGTGACATGTCGTAGTAAAATAGGATTGGGGGGGGTGGGGGTGGTGCTTATGCAGATTTGTTGTGTTGTTCAAAGAAAATAATTTTTGCCCTTGCATTGACTGGAGCCTGTATAATTTTAGACATGTTAAAATTAATAATGATATAAACATACAAAATAAATATTCAATGAAGAAAAACATAAAGTAAGTGAATTAAAATGAAAAAAGAAATAACTTCCCAAAATTAGCCATCATATTCTTATTTGAATACTCAAACGATGAAAGTGATTGGCCACAAACGAAAAAGAAAATCACAAGCGGACGCATAATCATATGTGCGTCATGCGATGTTCATTTGATTGCACCCATCGGAAAAAAATGTGTGAAACTTCAATATCTGGATAAAAAGGAATGTAATCATGAATGCAGAAAAACGAAATAGGATGAACCAAAAGCGTTTGAGAATGTCAGGTACGTCATCATGAATGCATGAAAATGAAATTTAATGCACAAATACTGAACAAGAAACCTTAGGATGAGCAGGTGAGTAAAACTGTGTGAATTTGAATGCATGGTAATTAATTTTTTTTTTTGAAATTGGCCGTGAAAACTTGTATTGTTCACTAATGATTTTAACATGCGAGGAGACCGAAGGCAAAAGACAAGATGTACAAGGATATTGCACTGGGAAGAGGCCATTTGGCCCATTAAGCCTGTGCATATCCTTACCCCATTAACTGAGTCCATTAATTTGTTTATCTTCTACTCGCAGAAAAACCCGTGTTAAAAAATACCACGAAAGAAAAAAAAGGAAGCTTTTCTTCTTGCACTCGTTGAAAGAGATCAAAAATGGGAGATTATATATTTCATAACAGCAAAGAAAAAAATATATTTCTGGAGCGATTGAAGTTGTGGTCTGTTACCTATACACCACCTGGGTTCAATTTTTGGTTTGATTGAAGAAAAAAAAAATGTCATGCAGGTTTGGCTTCGTTTGAAGCAACTTTTACTTAATTTTTTCCTTTGAGAAGTGTTTTTGTGTTTCAGGGTAGGACAGAGAGCATCAGCCTCATATATATATATATATATATATATATATATATATATATATATATATATATATATATATATATATATATATATATATATATATATATATATATATATATATATTGTTGTGGTTGACGAAATTCGCAAACCACCATTCAGGTCCCGTAGGTGAGATATCTCTGTAAGTATATGTGTAGTTAGGCCCAAACCCGTTGTTTAGAGGGAATAAATGTCATTCATTCGGGCTGCGACCCTTTTGGATAGCCGTTTTTCTTTTACTATCTTTATTTTGGACCAGCCGCCATTACTACCACCACAACCACCACCAACCACCACCAACCACGTCTCAACAGCATCACACAACAACCACCAACCGCAATGCCGCTTCACAACAACAACAACGCCAACAGCCACGACCTTTACCGTCACATCTCGCTCTTGCAACCATCGCATCACCGCCATTCCCGCGCTGCTTGTGGGCACCGATCCTGGACTCGTACAGGGCGCGCACCGAGCAGCGGGTGCAAAAACACCAGCCTTTCCGAGAAATCGGATTAAGAATCATTCACGCCCACTTTTCCTCTGTCCAATGGGGAGCCAGCCAGAGGTGAAGGGTCGAAGGTGAAGGAGCGAAGCCCCGGGGGGCTATAAAGGGCCGCGTTCGCTCGCCGAAAAGGCAGTTGAGTTGGAAAGAGTTGAGAGTTTCTGAGAAGAGGAAAGCAGTTGGAAGGAGTCGAGCAGTTGTTGAGGGAGTTTCTGAATCGAGGAAGGAGAGTTGAGAAGAAAGAGTTAAGCAGTTGGACGGAGTTGAGAAGAGTGGAGAGTGGGAGAGTTGGAGAGTTGTGGCGGCGGCGAAGGCAGTCGAGAGGGCGCTCGTGTCAGAGTCGGGGAGCTGCGGAGGGGAGGCCGGTAACGCGACCGAGGTCGCGGTGGAGTCGCTCGTCGCGGGACCCAAGCCAGCGAGATATCCTCATTCCCCCGAGCATCAACAACCCCCTCCTGTTTCCCCCCGCGCTGAGATAGTGTGAGAAGGGGGCCCCGTTCCCATCCCATTCCAGGCAGTGCCAGCGAGGCCTGCGGAGTCGGGGCGCCACCGCCATTTTGCGGCTCATCACCAGACGGGTAGGCTCGACGCGGTCTCGGCCCCAGGCCCGTCTGCCCCCTTGTCGATGAGGGTGGCCCCTTCCTTTTTCTTTTGCTTTGAGTATATGTGTTGTCGGCGCCGTCTGTGAAGTAAAACTGTATAAGTGTTGCCGTGTGCTCGGTAGTCGGTAGTAGATCTGCATTGTTACATTTGCTTTTTGTGCAGAATTGTTGTGCTTCTTCTACTTTTACATTTGCTTTTGGTGTATAATTGTATATGTGTGCTTTCCGTTTGCCGCGGAATAAATGTGCTTTATGTTGAACTATTTCTCCCGTTTCGCTTCGTCTTTTCTTTTATTGAATCTCCATCTTATTTCACGTAAAGGGTTGGTCGTGGGCTAAATACGCCCGATAATTAATCGAACCGTCGAGGTTGACGATAACACCGCTCGGTTATCCCGATAGTACGGAACGGGTCGCTTAAAGTGGCCCGTGTCCGAAGTCGACCTGCGGCGAGGTGCGATCGCCCGGTCTACCCTCCGTGTGGGTACTTAGGTAGGTCGAGTTTGGCGAACAACCCTATCCCACGCGGGTGGGCCGATTGGCACGATCGTGGTGAGGCCGAAAGGCCCACCCGTGACTAGTTCCCGGCGTTAGTCCGAGAGGGTCACGACGGGATTGTCCGTCCGGTGGGCGACGTGCCGCGATTCGAGTTACATGGCCGCTCGCACGCCGGCGGGCGCGAATCCGCAACAATATATATATATATATATATATATATATATATATATATATATATATATATATATATATATATATATATATATATATATATATATATATATATATATACATATGTACTTTACTGGTCAAAAGTTTTAGAACACCCCCATTTTTCAGTTTTTTTACTGGAATTTAAGCAATTCAAGTCCAGTGAATAACCTGAAATGGTACAAAGCTAAGTGGTAACCTGCCAGAGGTTAAAGAAAAAACTTTAGGTTTCCAAACACTGGAAAATAATGTAAATTTCAGAGTTGTTAAAAAAGGCCCTTTTCAGGGAACAAGTAATGGGTTAGCAACTGCAGCTGTTCTGCAGCAATGGAAGTAAATTAAGCCTTGAAAGTTGATGCAAACAATTCCTGCAGTTGTCCCAACTTTTGTTGATTATTTACAAACCCTCTGTCTGTATAAAAGCAGTGTTGGAACAAATTGTGTTGCTACACCCTCTGAAGCATTGTTTGGACAATATTGCACTGCAGGAAGTAGTATATTGTTATAATAGCAAGAAAAAGGCAATTAACAAAGGAAGATAGACAGACCATTATAACCCTTAAAAGTATAGGTCTTTCCTTTAGAGAAATTGCAAAGAAGCCAAGGTGTCAGTAAGTCCAGTTTCCTACACCATCAAAAGGAACTTGGAAACTGGAAGAAACTCTGACAGGAAGAAGTCTGACAGACCCAAAGCCACAACACAATCAGAACACAAGTTTCTGAGAGTCAACAGCTTGCATGATAAGTGGCTCACAGGACAGCAGCTTCAAGCACAGCTTAACACTGGTCGAAGTAAGGAAGTCTCAGTTTCAACTGTGAAGAGAAGACTTCGAACTGCAAGTTTGACAGGTCGAGTGGCAGTAAGAAAGCCATTACTGAGATGGCAAAATAAGAAAACGAGGCTTGCCTGGGACATGAAGCACCGCCAGTGGACTACTGAAAACTGGAAGAAGATCTTATAGACCGATGAATCAAAATTTGAAATCTTCGGTTCATCACGCAGGGTTTTTGTACACCATCGAGTAGGCGAAAGGATGGTTCCTCAGTGTGACACCAACTGTCAAACATAGAGGAGGAAGCGTGATGATCTGGGGCTTTTTCGCTGAATCCAGAGTGGGCGACTTGCACGGAGTGACTGGCACCCTGAACCAAAAGGGCGACCACAGCATTTTGCAGCGCCATGCAATACCCTCTGGTCTACGTCGAGGTTGGTCAGGGGTTCATCCCACAGCAAGATAACAACCCAAAACATACCTCCAGGCTATGTCAGAACTACCTGAGAAGAAAAGAACAAGACGGGAGGCTTCAAATCATGGAATAGCCAGCACAGTCTCCAGACTTGAACCCCATCGAGCTGGTTTGGGATGAATTGGACAGAAGTGTAAAAGCAAAGCAACCGACAAGTACAACACATTTGTGGGAACTTCTGCAACAGTGTTGGGAAGAACTTTCCAAACAATATTTGATTTCCATTGTAGAAAGAATGCCACGAGTATGTTCAGCTGTTGTATCTGCAAAAGGTGGCGACTTTGATGAGTCAAAAATTTAGATTAAATTTTGTTCAACAAAACGATTCCATGATTTCTTTTTTATCTACAATTGTTTGTTTGTTCTACGCTTTAATTTCAGAGAACATTGAAACATTAAACTGCTTAAATTTCAGTAAAAACTGGAAAAATGGGGGTGTTCTAAAGCTTTTACCGGTGGAGTATATATATATATATATATATATATATATATATATATATATATATATATATATATATATATATATACAAGTTACATATATATATATATGAGTAATTAGCCCCATTCTTACTTTTAATTTCATATCACTGACCACCTATATGGATTCAATATCTACAGGCAGCGGTTTCAACTGTAGTACCGACACACACACACACACAGTGGAGTATTTTCCATTTGTGGAATTTCTGAGAAATGACCAAATGCTCATGGATACATCACCCCATGTTGGAACTGCATCAGCACAGTAGTTTTGAACTCTGCTCCTTACTAAAATATCCCGGCCTCCTGTGTCCTTCCAAACTGCTGCCGCTTCCACAAGAGTGCGAACGACGACCACCTCAATGCGCACTTCAGTCTTCACCTGATGTCATGATACATCCTGCACATAACGCATCCTGCGGTTGATGATTGGCCCACTCATGGCCAATTTTATTGGTTGTTTGAGACCGATCTCATTTGAAGTGAAAGATGCCCTTTTATTACGCTCATCCATGCAGAAATGTCCACAAGGAAGATTCAAAAGTCAGCGAAGAAAGCAATAAAGGGCAGTTGCAAGTACAACCCATCATTGTCCGAACAGTATCCGGGCATTTCTGAAAACAACAGAGACCCGAGCTTGTGCTTAGTAGGCTGTGCTCGAAAGACATTTCATTCGGCTGTGGAAGGAAGAGTGACTTCATTCTTTTATTTGTGTGTGTGCCATGTGGTTGCTGGTGATGCTGCTGTGCTGTTGTTGAAACTTGCAGTGCCCCTGTAGGTTAGAACAGGAATTTGTAATTGTTTGAGGGTGCTGGCAATAACTCATCTACTCTTTGCGAACAAAACCGTGAGACCTTTACATCCACCAATGCCCCAGTGCTGACAGACATGTCATCCAGTTCAACATCTTCCGAAAGACAGCACACACATTAATTCCTCGCCCTTCTTTCGAAACACCAGGGTGACAGTTTATGGCTGGGTCAAGATTCAAACCCAGGCAAAACAGATCAAAGGCGGGTATGCATATCTCTAACCTATCCTGGCAACTACAAAGACTGCATACAGTAAAACTTTATTTAAATGTTCTTTCATTCATTTTATGAACAATTCGACGTAGGAGTTTTGTAAAGAAGGCATGATGCTACCTGGTTTCATCCACTTGCAGGTGGACTCTTATCTTTCAATAATGAATAAGTTTCGTCAGATTGCTTTTCATCGCATCCCTCCTTTTCTTTGCAGACTCGAGGAAACTTACAGCATGCATTACAATGAAGAGGAAGAGACCAATGATGATCACAACATAAGCTCATCGTGGAGGCAGGGCGGGCAACGAGTGTGGAATCATGATGACGACGAAGAGTCTGGAGTTCGCGGAGGAAATGCAGCTAGCGAGGTAAGCACAAGATGCTGAGGAGCTCTCTGCACAGTGTCATCAAGCATTAAGTATGACTACGACTCAAAATGGCATGATTGTCACATGTACGATCATGACTTGGATTGAGGGCGGTGGGCATGTGAGAGTGGAGAGATTCAATCATTCGTTCATTTGCAGCACATGGCTCTAGATTCGCACCATTGCTGAGAGCGTAACGCTCCCATTGATGCAGTACTCCCTGTCGGTTAAAGCAGGAATTTTTCGTTTGTTCAGGGTGCCGGTAATAACTCCCCTACTCTATGCGAAAGTGATAGTGCGATCTTTAACATCCACCAACTAACAGCACTGGCAGATGGGTTCTCCAGCTTAATGTCCATCCTTCCGAGGGACGGCACACGCATTGATTCCTCACCTGCATGGTGACACACCTGGTTCACAGTTTATTGCTGGTCCGAGATCTGAACCCAGGCTGGACAGCTCAGAGACGAGTGCTCATACCTCGACAGCCCTGGTGGATAGGTGAATAAAACTAACCAACTACTAGGCTTGTGTAAACTATAAACTGTTATCAGTGTAAACATTGGATTTGAAAAGTATTTACATATTTTATGCCGCTTCAGTGTTGACTTGCCATTTATCACCACATTTGAGCAATCCTTCCCATACCATCTTCCCATAAGTTCACATGCACCGAGTGCTTGTTATGAGAGCGGGAGTTACAGGTGCAGATTCTACACCTACCACTCAGATTAAACGAATGGATTTTGTTTGATGCAGCTCATGTGTTGTGTGCATGTAACATGTCACACCTCGAAGAATAACTGGCCATGGTCTGTCAGGGTTGTCTCATCAAAAATGGTTTTTGGGGGGGGGGTCATCATTTGTAGCCA
>NC_140965.1:15194515-15284515 GCF_056783735.1 Eptatretus burgeri | reverse complement strand
TTGATGTTAAGTCCTCCTTCGTGACGAGGGGAGAATGTTTGAACTCAGCCCGGAGGAAGGTTCGTAACTTGGTGTGGTGTGGCAGCTGTGTGCACAGAGTGGTAAACGATACAAGTTTATCATTACGGGACATGGAAAATATGAGAAGGTTCCTCTGAAGGAGGACTCGGATGAAGGCTGCACAAATGGTACACAGCGTGAGGATTATGGTATGTACAGTGCTGTGCACACCGACACAACACTGCACAATCACAGTGCTATGAACACGCATGTATGGCATTCAAACAGTGCTCGGTACACGCATACAAGACTCTGCACACTCATACAGTGTTAAGAATACCCCAAAATAGCATTCAAACTCGTACAACACTCTGCACACTCATACAATGTTAATAACACCCAAAATAACATTCAAACTCAGGCAACACTCTGCACACTCATACAGTGTTAAGGATACCCAAAAATAGCATTCAAACTCAGGCAACACTGTGCACACTCATACAGTGTTAATAACACCCAAAAATCGCATTCAAACTCAGACAACACTGCACACTCACACAGTGTGAAGAATACCCAAAATAACATTCAAACTCAGGCAACACTCTGCACACTCATACAGTGTTAATAACACCGAAAAATAGCATTCAAACTCATACGGAACTCTGCACACTCACACAGTGTTAATAACACCGAAAAATAGCATTCAAACTCATACGGAACTCTGCACACTCACACAGTGTTAACACCGAAAAATAGCATTCAAACTCATACGGAACTCTGCACACTCACACAGTGTTGGGAATACCACAAAATAGCATTGAAACTCAGACAACACTCTGCACACTCACGCAGTGTTAATAACACCCAAAAATAGTATTCAAACTCATACAACACTGCACTCTCATACAGTGTGAAGAATACCCAAAATAACATTCAAACTCAGGCTACACTCTGCACACTCACACAGTGTTAATAACACCCAAAAATAGCATTCAAACTCATACGGAACTCTGCACACTCACACAGTGTTGGGAATACCCCAAAATAGCATTGAAACTCAGACAACACTCTGCACACTCACGCAGTGTAAATAACACCCAAAAATAGTATTCAAACTCACACAACACTGCACTCTCATACAGTGTGAAGAATACCCGAAAATAGCATTCAAACTCGAACAACACTCTGCACACTCACACAGTGTTTATAACACCCAAAAATAGCATTCAAACTCATACAACACTCTGCACACTCACACAGTGTTTATAACACCCAAAAATAGCATTCAAACTCGTACAACACTCTGCACACTCGTACATTGTGAAGAATACCCAAAATAGCATTCAAACTCGTACAACACTCTGCACACTCACACAGTGTTAAGAATACCCAAAATAGCATTCAAACTCATACAGAACTCTGCACACTCACACAGTGTTGGGAATACCCCAAAATAGCATTCAAACTCAGACAACACTCTGCACACTCGCACAGTGTTAATAACACCCAAAAATAGCATTCAAACTCATACAACGTTAAGAATACCTAAAAATAGCAGACTGGTACAATACTCTGCACACTCACACAGTGTAAAGAATACCCAAAATAGCATTCAAACTCGTACAACACTCTGCACACTCACACACTGTTAAGAATACCCAAAAATTCCATTCAAACTCATACAACACTCTACACACTCATACAATGTGAAGAATACCCAAAAATAGCATTCAAACTCATACAACACTCTACACACTCATACAATGTGAAGAATACCCAAAAATAGCATTCAAACTCATACAACACTCTGCACACTCACGCGGTGTTAAGAATACCCAAAATAGCATTCAAACTTGTGCAACACTCTGCACACTCGTACATTGTTAAGAATACCCAAAAATAGCATTTAAACTCACACAACACTCTGCACACTCACACACTGGTAAGAATACCCAAAAATAGCATTCAAACTCGAACAACACTCTGCACACTCATACAGTCTTAAGAATATCCAAAAATAGCATTCTAACTCGAACAACACTCTGCACACTCGCACAGTGTTAACAATACCCAAAAATAGCATTCAAACTCGTACAATGTCAGGAATACCCAAAATAGCATTCAAACTCGCACAACGTTAAGAATACCCAAAATAGCATTCAAACTCGTACAACACTCTGCACACTCACAGTGTTAAGAATACCCAAAATAGCATTCAAACTCAGACAACACTCTGCACACTCACACAGTGTTAATAACACCCAAAAATAGCATTCGAACTCATACAACGTTAAGAATACCCAAAATAGCATTCAAACTCATACAACACTCTGCACACTCATACAGTGTTAAGAATATCCAAAAATAGCATTCAAACTCGAACAACACTCTGCACACTCATACAGTCTTAAGAATATCCAAAAATAGCATTCTAACTCGAACAACACTCTGCACACTCACACAGAGCTAAGAATACCCGAAAATAGCATTCAAACTCACACAACACTTTGCACACTCATGCAATGTTAAGAATATCCAAAAATAGCATTCAAACTCGGACAACACTCTGCACACTCGCACAGTGTTAACAATACCCAAAAATAGCATTCAAACTCGTACAATGTCAAGAATACCCAAAATAGCATTCAAACTCACACAACACTCTGCAGACTCACAGTGTTGAGAATACCCAAAATAGCATTTAAACTCGTACAACACTCTGCACACTTAAACAGTGTTAAGAATACCTAAAATAGCATTCAAACTTATACAACACTGCACACTCACGCAGTGTTAAGAACACCCAAAATAGCATTCAAACTCATACAACACTCTGCACACGCATGCAGAGCTAAGAATACCCAAAAATAGTATTCAAACTTATACAACACTGCACACTCACACAGTGTTAAGAACACCCAAAATAGCATTCAAACTCGTACAACACTCTGCACACGCATGCAGAGCTAAGAATACCCAAAAATAGTATTCAAACTCATACAACACTGCACTCTCATACAGTGTGAAGAATACCCGAAAATACCATTCAAACTCAGACAACACTCTGCACACTCACACAGTATGAAGAATACCCGAAAATACCATTCAAACTCAGACAACACTCTGCACACTCACACAGTGTTTATAACACCCAAAATAGCATTCAAACTCATACAACACTCTGCACACTCACATAGTGTTGGGAATACCCCAAAAATTGCAAACTCGGACAACACTGTGCACTCATACAGTGTTAAGATTATCCAAAAATAGTTTTCAAACTCGTATAATACTCTGCACACTCACACAGTGTTAAGAATACCCAAAATAGCATTCAAACTCATACAACACTCTGCACACTCATACAGTGTTAACGATACCTAAAATAGCAAACTCATATAACACTCTGCACACTCACACAGTGTTAAGAATACCCAAAATAGCATTCAAACTCATACAACACTGCATACTCACGCAGAGCGAAGAATACCCAAAAATAGCATTCAAACTCACACAACACTCTGCACACTCACACAGTGTTAACAATACCCAAAAATAGCATTCAAACTCGTACAACGTTAAAAATAACCAAAATAGCATTCAAACTCGTACAACACTCTGCACACTCACACAGTGTTAAGAATACCCAAAATCGCATTCAAACTCGTACAACAGTCTGCACACTCATACAGTGTGAAGAATATCCAAAGATAGCATTCAAACTCGTACAACACTGCACACTCATACAGTGTTAAGAATATCCAAAAATAGCATTCAAACTCATACAACACTCTGCACACTCATACAGTGTTAAGGATACCTAAAATAGCAAACTCATGTAACACTCTACACACTCACACAGTGTTAAGAATACCCAAAATTGCATTCCAACTCGTACAACACTCTGCACACGCACGCAGAGCTAAGAATACCCAAAAATAGTATTCAAACTCATACAGAACTCTGCACACTCACACAGTGTTGGGAATACCCCAAAATAGCATTCAAACTCGTACAACACTTTGCACACTCACACAGTGTTAAGAATACCCCAAAATAGCATTCAAACTCGTACAACCCTCTGCACACTCACGCAGAGCTCAGAATACCAAAAAATTGTATTCAAACTCACACAACACTCTGCACACTCACACAGTGTTAAGAATACCCAAAAATACCATTCAAACTCAAACAACACTCTGCACACTCACGCAGAGCTAAGAATACCAAAAAATAGTATTCAAACTCATACAACACTCTGCACACTCACACAGTGTTAAGAATACCCAAAAATACCATTCAAACTCAAACAACACTCTCCACACTCATAGAGTGTTCAGATTATCCAAAAATAGTATTCAAACTCGTATAACACTCTGCACACTCACACAGTGTTAAGAATACCCAAAAATAGCATTCAAACTCGTACAACGTTAAGACTACCCAAAATAGCATTCAAACTCATACAACACTCTGCACACTCATACAGTGTGAAGGATACCTAAAATAGCAAAGTCATATAACACTCTGCACACTCACACAGTGTTAAGAATACCCAAAATAGCATTCAAACTCATACAACACTGCATACTCACGCAGAGCGAAGAATACCCAAAAATAGAATTCAAACTCATACAGTGTTAAGAATACCCAAAATAGCATTCAAACTCATACAACACTCTGCACACTCACAGTGTTAAGAATACCCAAAATAGCATTCAAACTCATACAACACTCTGCACACTCATACAGTGTTAAGAATAACCAAAAATAGCATTCAAACTCGTACAACACTCTGCACACTCGCACAGTGTTAAGAACACCCAAAATAGCATTCAAACTCGTACAACACTCTGCACACGCATGCAGAGCTAAGAATACCCAAAAATAGTATTCAAACTCATACAACACTGCACTCTCATACAGTGTGAAGAATACCCGAAAATACCATTCAAACTCAGACAACACTCTGCACACTCACACAGTATGAAGAATACCCGAAAATACCATTCAAACTCAGACAACACTCTGCACACTCACACAGTGTTTATAACACCCAAAATAGCATTCAAACTCATACAACACTCTGCACACTCACATAGTGTTGGGAATACCCCAAAAATTGCAAACTCGGACAACACTGTGCACTCATACAGTGTTAAGATTATCCAAAAATAGTTTTCAAACTCGTATAATACTCTGCACACTCACACAGTGTTAAGAATACCCAAAATAGCATTCAAACTCATACAACACTCTGCACACTCATACAGTGTTAACGATACCTAAAATAGCAAACTCATATAACACTCTGCACACTCACACAGTGTTAAGAATACCCAAAATAGCATTCAAACTCATACAACACTGCATACTCACGCAGAGCGAAGAATACCCAAAAATAGCATTCAAACTCACACAACACTCTGCACACTCACACAGTGTTAACAATACCCAAAATAGCATTCAAACTCGTACAACGTTAAAAATAACCAAAATAGCATTCAAACTCGTACAACACTCTGCACACTCACACAGTGTTAAGAATACCCAAAATCGCATTCAAACTCGTACAACAGTCTGCACACTCATACAGTGTGAAGAATATCCAAAGATAGCATTCAAACTCGTACAACACTGCACACTCATACAGTGTTAAGAATATCCAAAAATAGCATTCAAACTCATACAACACTCTGCACACTCATACAGTGTTAAGGATACCTAAAATAGCAAACTCATGTAACACTCTACACACTCACACAGTGTTAAGAATACCCAAAATTGCATTCCAACTCGTACAACACTCTGCACACGCACGCAGAGCTAAGAATACCCAAAAATAGTATTCAAACTCATACAGAACTCTGCACACTCACACAGTGTTGGGAATACCCCAAAATAGCATTCAAACTCGTACAACACTTTGCACACTCACACAGTGTTAAGAATACCCCAAAATAGCATTCAAACTCGTACAACCCTCTGCACACTCACGCAGAGCTCAGAATACCAAAAAATTGTATTCAAACTCACACAACACTCTGCACACTCACACAGTGTTAAGAATACCCAAAAATACCATTCAAACTCAAACAACACTCTGCACACTCACGCAGAGCTAAGAATACCAAAAAATAGTATTCAAACTCATACAACACTCTGCACACTCACACAGTGTTAAGAATACCCAAAAATACCATTCAAACTCAAACAACACTCTCCACACTCATAGAGTGTTCAGATTATCCAAAAATAGTATTCAAACTCGTATAACACTCTGCACACTCACACAGTGTTAAGAATACCCAAAAATAGCATTCAAACTCGTACAACGTTAAGACTACCCAAAATAGCATTCAAACTCATACAACACTCTGCACACTCATACAGTGTGAAGGATACCTAAAATAGCAAAGTCATATAACACTCTGCACACTCACACAGTGTTAAGAATACCCAAAATAGCATTCAAACTCATACAACACTGCATACTCACGCAGAGCGAAGAATACCCAAAAATAGAATTCAAACTCATACAGTGTTAAGAATACCCAAAATAGCATTCAAACTCATACAACACTCTGCACACTCACAGTGTTAAGAATACCCAAAATAGCATTCAAACTCATACAACACTCTGCACACTCATACAGTGTTAAGAATAACCAAAAATAGCATTCAAACTCGTACAACACTCTGCACACTCACACAGTGTAAAGAATACCTAAAAATAGCATTCAAACTCATACAACGTTAAGAATACCCAAAAATAGCATTCAAACTCATACAACACTCTGCACACTCACACAGTGTAAAGAACACCCAAAATAGTATTCAAACTCATACAACACTCTGCACACGCACGCAGAGCTAAGAATACCCAAAAATAGTATTCAAACTCATACAACACTGCACTCTCACACAGTGTCAAGAATACCCAAAAATACCATTCAAACTCAAACAACACTCCACACACTCATAGAGTGTTAAGATTATCCAAAAATAGTATTCAAACTCGTATAACACTCTGCACACTCACACAGTGTTAAGAATACCCAAAAATAGAATTCAAACTCATACAGTGTGAAGAATACCCAAAAATAGCATTCACTCATTCAATGTTAAGAATACCCAAAATAGCATTCAAACTCATACAACACTCTGCACACTCACACAGTGTTAAGAAAACCCAAAATAGCATTCAAACTCATACAACACTCTGCACACTCACACAGTGTTAAGAAAACCCAAAATAGCATTCAAACTCATCCAACACTGCACACTCACACAGTGTTAAGAATCCCCAAAAATACCATTCAAACTCAAACAACACTCTGCACACTCATACAGTGTTAAGAATATCCAAAAATACCATTCAAACTCAAACAACACTCTGCACACTCATACAGTGTTAAGAATATCCAAAAATAGTATTCAAACTCATACAAAACTCTGCACACTCACAGTGTTAAGAATACCCAAAATAGCATTCAAACTCATACAACACTCTGCACACTCATACAGTGTTAAGAATAACCAAAAATAGCATTCAAACTCGTACAACACTCTGCACACTCACACAGTGTAAAGAATACCTAAAAATAGCATTCAAACTCATACAACGTTAAGAATACCCAAAAATAGCATTCAAACTCATACAACACTCTGCACACTCACAGTGTTGAGAATACCCAAAATACCATTCAAACTCAGACAACACTGCACACTCACACAGTGTTAATAACACCCAAAAATAGCATTCAAACTCATACAACACTCTGCACACTCACACAGTGTTAAGAATACCCAAAAATAGCATTCAAACTCATACAGAACTCTGCACACTCACACAGTGTTGGGAATACCCCAAAATAGCATTCAAACTCGTACAACACTTTGCACATTCACACAGTGTTAAGAATACCCAAAAATAGCAATCAAACTCGTACAACACTTTGCACACTCACACAGTGTTAAGAATACCCCAAAATAGCATTCAAACTCGTACAACCCTCTGCACACTCACGCAGAGCTCAGAATACCAAAAAATTGTATTCAAACTCACACAACACTCTGCACACTCATACAGTGTTAAGATTGCCCAAAAATAGCATTCAAACTCGTGCAACCCTCTGCACACTCACGCAGAGCTCAGAATACCAAAAAATTGTATTCAAACTCATACAACACTCTGCACACTCACACAGTTTTAAGAATACCCAAAAATAGCATTCAAACTCATACAACATTGCACACTCACACAGTGTTAAGTATACCCAAAATAGCATTCAAACTCATACAACATTGCACACTCACACAGTGTTAAGTATACCCAAAATAGCATTCAAACTCATACAACACTCTGCGCACTCATACATTGTTAACAATACCCAAAAATAGCATTCAAACTCATACAACATCCTGCACACTCACACAGTGTTAAGAACACACAAAATAGCATTCACACTCATTCAACACTGCACACTCACTGTGTTAAGAACACCTAAGAATAGCATTCAAACTTGTACAACACTGCACACTCACACAGTGCTATAAACACCTGAAAGTTACATTCGAAGTGTTCTGCATGCTCAAGTAGCACCTTGCATACTCTAACTGTAAACCACACATTCGTTAAGATGCTGCAGGGTCTTGAGTTTGAGTCCCTTTTTACGGTTGAATTAACACCAGGTGGGGTTAAATGAGTCTCTCATCCTTCTGAGGTCGGAAAAATGAGTGCCAGATTACTGGGGTAATAACCATTCGGGGTAACCTGCGTTGGAGTGGCGACCCATCCAGGACTATGCTCCTTGCCAATGGAACCGTCTCGGCAGCCTCGGACAGTGGAATGATGGGGGTGTGTTCGTAAGTCAAGTTAGAGTATACCAGGAGGTAGTGAGTGAATGCTTGTGGTAAGGAACACTAAAAATGGTAGGATATGGCCAGTGACATTAGTTTCTTCTGAGCTTTATTAAAAGGTGACACAGCACGACAGCCAGAAAAAGCGGCCATTTGTCACGAAGATGCTGTGCTCGCTCGCACCAGCCAGGTTTCAGGTTCCAGTTCCAAATATGCTTGCGTGTGCTTGGCCTTCTTCCCAGTAAGCAAGGCGCCGTTGCCTCGTCGATGCAATCAACTGAACATTGATCGATATGTCGTAAATTCCGTAACGCTCTTTTGCTCTGATGAAGGGTTCATACCCAAAACGATGAAGCCAATTGCCTCTGCACCGGTGAACCTCGGCACACTTGTTAGTCCTTCTGTAGTTTCCAGCCATGTCACGCATTTCTTCCATTAGCGGGTCACTTTACCGACACCAATGAAACAGAAGTCCTGTTTTTGCCTCCGAAACTTTCTGAAAAGGGAAAAACATTTTGACCACCCCCATCTTACAGTGAAGGAGCATCAGTTGCCAGAAAGGGACAAATAATTGCTTCGTATTCTGTTTTTTTATGTCATCATTGTTTATTATACAGTTAGAAGCAAAAAATAAATGTTAATGCATTCAAACCGTAACATTGTCTGCATTATACGGAGCTGCATCTCATTGGTTCAATTTTTGAAACGGTCAAACAAATGCACAAAATGCGAGGCCGTAACTTACAACATTACTTGGCAACATATAAAAGTGCAAGCAGGAGCATTTATAGCAGCATGGTGAACAAATGTATAATTAGGAAAGATTGCACCGTAAAAGCCATGGATACTGGACTGGGCCTTTCTCATGCACCGCTCGCATTCACAAACACCACGTTCAAGATGCTAGCTTTGAAAGGTTTCTCAATTTGCAGATGCTGGATGATCAAAATGAAAATTTTGCTTCTTCTTTTGTGTCCCCTGTGGATTCCATCATTTGCTGGGGGGGGGGGGGGGTGGCAAATTGCTGCTGATGCAGTGCCCCCTATAGGTTAGAGCAGGAATTTGAAATTTGTCGTTGGTACTTGCAGCACAAAAGTAGAGGTCTGCATTGGTGGCGCAAGGGAATGAAAATATAAGAATAAAATGGATGGAGTTATCTGGCATAAAGGATCGCAAGGTGCTGTCATTTAGGGCTTTACTCTCCCTCGAAGCAAATGTGTAATTTGTTCACAGTGCCGGCGATAACTCACCTACTCTTCATGAAGGACGCTGTGGGGATCTTTGACGTCCACCAACTAACTCTGGCAGACAGGCCACCCAGTTTAACGTCCATTCGAGAGACGGCACACACATTGATGAATCACCCTGCCTGCGAAACATCAGCATGGCAGTTTATAGCTGGGTCAAGATTCCAACCAAAGCTCAACAGCTCGGATACGAGTGTGGACGTTTAACTGATATTGTTGAAGTAATGAGATTTCTTTTATGATGTGGTTATACCAGAACTGCACTGTGCATAGCAAGGGTGATGAACAGGGTTGGGACTATATGCAATAAATCCTTCGAAGGAAGGTGACAGAAGGGCTTGGTAGAAAATATTAATAGTGCCTCTAAATCCCACATACACAACCCACCCGCTCTGCCCCATCTTACCCCTCATACCCATTACCTACTCGACTTTTGTACCTTTCCGACCTGAAGCTCACCTCCACTCATAAGTAATGTCCTGGAATCCATCATTGCGGCTGATATCGACACTTCTCTTTTCAAATGGCCTGATCTCTAACCACCACATTGGCGTCCATCTTGGGAACTCGACTCTTGACGTGCTTCTGCTGCTTCCTCTTCTTCCTTTGTCTCTCTCCAATGGTTGGAGGTTCTAAATCTCAAACAAGAGATCAGGGCCATCTTCCTGTACGTATGCCATATCAGGCATTTGACAGTCAAGTATCCAGCTTTGCTTGCCAAGCTTACTCTCTGTGGCATACCAGTCTGCATTCATACCTGGCTTTCTGACTTCCTACACACATGCTGCCAATGCCTTGCTATCAATGGAATCCTCTCCTCTTCTCTTCTCTCAGAGTGATGGCTGGGGTACCCAAGGCATTTTCTTGGGCCTAGTCTTGTTCCTCATCTACATTAGCGACATCAGCGAAGCTCCGGAAAATGCTGTCGTCATTTCTGCAAAATGACTCCACATTATGTCGTGCCATTGTTGTGCCCCCATACCATTGACAGGTAGACAGCAGCTGTGTTTCTCTCTGCCGATGGAGAATTGATGAAACCTTGGTCCAGTAAACGGAACTCTACTTTCAAGTCAGGAAAATCTCAGTGTCATCCTCTTGCTCCAGAAGGATTATCAAATGAACTCACCTGTCTCTTTCTATGGTCAGCCACTGGAAGAATATCGGTCTGTTGAACTTCTCAGCATCACCAACAGTTGTGACTTCTCCTGGGCTAACCAAATAGCTAAAATGGCCTCCAAAGCCAGCCATAAACTTGGTATCCTCCATCGTTCCAAATCATTCTTTGAAAAATCAGAACTACTCACAATCTACAAGGCCCGTTTCTGTGTCAAGTATTGCTCTCCCTTTGGGCTGGCACCCCAGGATCATATATATATATATATATATATATATATATATATATATATATATATATATATATATATATCCCTCTCTCTCCCTCCCTCGCTCGGTCTTTCCTGGATTCTCTGGAATCTATAGCTCTAAACATTGTTGGAAACTCCTTCAATGAGGCCACAGCACAAGGCCTGTTGCTCTCACATTTCAGGCAGGTCGGTAGCTTCTGTCTTTTACCCCTTATCCTCTGGGCTCGCTCCCTATGCTCTGTCAACCCTCTGACATTCCCCAGCTCCTGAGGGACACATAAGTTCTTCCAGTAACTTTCTTCTGGTTAAACTCTCAAAATCTGGGCTCACCACACACCTCCACTATTTTGTTCCTCTTTTTGGAACCATTTAGGGGACATTGCTGAAACCCACTCTTCCTTCTCCGGCTTCAAGCAGGCAGTGCACCACCATGTCATCTCTCCCTCGATTTCTAACCACAATCTTTACTACCCCTGTTTCCCCTACCGAACCTCTCACTTACTTATAGGTTCCTGTATTTCCTCCTTTCCTCCTTTCCTTTTCTTCTGTTTGTTCATTCCCTGGATTGTTGTGTCCAACTGTGACCAAACTGCCCCACTGTCAGTTCTTTCTATTGTTAACCCTATGTTACTTCACTCTTCCATGAACTTTGATCTCGTATATTAAAATTTTTAAAAGTCATTCAAGTCAATAATGAGGACTTTCAGGTGAAGCAGGTCGATGATTACTGCTGTTCCAGCGTAATGAATTGGACATCACATGACAAGACATGATTTATTGACCAAGCTCTAAATTGAAAAAAAAAATGTGCAAAAAAAGTTAGAGCATACAAAGAAACAGAACATTTACACAAATGCACCAGAAAATACAGAGTAAAAGGCCATTTTGCCAATGTCACATTGCCATTCAGACACTCCCATGCAAAGTATGTTATCAAGAACAAATGAACAAGAGAAGACATGCCAACAAAAAAGGATGGAAGATATACATCTTCACCTGGTTTCGAGGAATGGATGACAAGGACAATAATTTGCAAGAGGCTGTAGGTAGAGGCTCGAAAAAGTGGTGATGTTTTCATCGTACTTATTTAATTTCTCAGGAAAGAGATTGCCAGCCTCGTGCTGCCCGGTTGAAATCCTTCCCTCCTTCATCCTGAGCAATTTGAACTCGACGAGAAAGACCCAGGTCGAAGACCACCGTAGCTAACCTCCGTGTCGGTTTACCAGCCGCTTGACGAAGCCTCCTCGCATCAAACCGTGGCCTGAAAAGCAATAGGGGGAGCTTTCCCGTTTGTGGTCGCCACGAAAAAGTGCTACTACCACGCATAAAATCCTGTCGGCGTTGTGCAAAAAGCTTTTGCAGGACTGTGTCCCAGGCCTTTCCAGATTGTGATCCCCCTCGAAAGGAAGATCCGGGTCCATTTGCTGCCTTCCCTTGTGGTGAAGCACCCAGCTGTCTTTCCGCTGGTGCTTTTTCATTTGAAGTCGACTCTGATAGAAGAAGGTGCTTACGTAAACGCTCCCATCCAAAGCCCTTCTTGATTTTCGGTTTTGGTGGAACTTTGGGTTTTCCTCTGCTTAATTTGGCTTCTTCTTTGTTTGGCTCATTAGTTATTGTGAGGGCATTACCCTTGTTCTTCAAACATGTAGCGTCTGTAAAAATATTGTCAGGTGATTCATTTTCTTTCACTGTATCAATGGTCCCTCGTCTGGGTCCAGAATCAGCTTTCCCACCATGTAGTTCAGTCAAAGGCCTTTCAGGCAGTCTCGCTTGAGCTTCGTTGACAGGTACTGATATATTTACTTCTTCTTCTTTAAGTACACCCTTCAAAGGGGATATCACTGCAGTTTGAGAATGCGTGATGCTTTCACCATCACCTGCATGAACATCTGTTTCCAGTCCCAAAACGTGTGGTGAATGACCCTGTGTCATGGCTGCCAAAAACTTCACCTTTTTCTTTGGTTTAGGTGGTGGAGTTGGTGGCACAACCTTGGATAGGTTCATGGTCGATGGAGTGATCGAGGCAAACATGTCACCTGACCTGCAGGTTAAGAACAAGAAGGCTTGAGTCGAAAAAAAAAAAAAAGACAGCAATCTTAATTTTTATCCCTACTAACAAATACCTTAATACCTATCATCCATTGACTTTGCCTCTCTATTCACACCATCGAACACCTTGTCAATGTGGAAGATACCGAGACTGTATGGAGTACCAGATACATTTGTACGGATGATAAGGAGAACCTACAATGGATACAAATGCAGAGTAATTTGCAAACAATAAGTTGTCCTCTGAATTTGAAGATACTACAGGGGTCAGACAAGGTTGTTGTTGTTGTCTCCGTTACTCTTTTTAGTGGTGTTGCAGAAAAGGAATGGGATACCATGGAGGAACCAATTTGAACAGTTAGCAGATGATATCTTCCTCATGACACAGTCCTTACATACAGTGGCCTGTAAAAGTAGTCACTCACACACACACACACACCTCCTAAGTTTTCACATTTTGATGCCACATGAGCTTATTTCATGATTCTTTGAAATCAAACTTGATATATCGAGTCTTCATAAATCACTCCGAAGTGATAAAGCTAAAAAATGCAGATAAAATGTGAAGAAGTTTGATTAACAGAGAAAATCAGATGATTCTCAGTTACATAAGTATTCAACCCCTTTGCCTAATTAAACCAACACCACTTCAGGAGCAAATTATTTGTTTGAAAGGTGACAATAACGTTTAATATAAAGCTCCCCCACTTAAGGCCCTGTCACACCTTGACGTTTTAGCCAGCGTATGGCAACGTATCAAAATTGATCTAAAACGTTGGCATACGCTGAACTATTGATGTTTTTTTCAGTTTTGGGCGTATTCATAACGGCTTGGACGTATGCATAACGTATTAGTAACGTGCACAAAACGTTTCGATAACTTATAGATAACATACCAACGAATGCTTTGCGTGTTGTCGGCGTTCACAACCTTTGCCCAACGATAGTCTAACTTATGCATAGCGTGGCAGCGTATCGCCGACGATCACGTGGCGTAGCCTATTAATAGGCTGCCGCTCAACGATTCAAATCATAACCGCACTAGAAATCGAAGTGTCAACATCACCGTCATGCCAAAGAAAAAAAAAAACATGGAGTCTGGAACACCTCCTGTGAAGCCCATTTTTATATACCAATTCCCCTAAACGCTGCCAATACACCATTATACGGTTGCTGTAAGTTAGAAACACGTTCAGTAAGTTCTGTGGTCGTCAGGAAGACGTCAAATACGTCTACATACGTCTACATACGTCAATATGCGTTGGAGATACGTTACACATAGGTTCAAAGCACGTTACTCATAGGTTAGAAATAAGTTTCGGGTACGTTAAACATTACCTCGACGTGTTTCGACTTATGAGTAGCTTACAAGTAATGTGTGTCAACGATCGCATAATGTGCCGACAACTTATGGCCACCGTATGCGGAACGTGTGAGTCAGACGCTGGCATATGTCGGAAAATTTTGAGCATGCTTAAAATTTGTCGACAAGCTCGGCGTACTACGACGTATGCCAGTGTGCTTCAGCGTGCTCTTAACATATACAAAACTTACCCATAACGTATTCGACGTGTGCCAGCGTATTCGCCAAATTTTTCATACGTTGGCATACGCTGGCTAAAACGTCAAGCTGTGACAGGGCCTTTACCGAAGGAGTTCTTAGGTGCAACTCAATTGGTCATCCAACAAGGCAACCATGAAGACCAAGGAGTTTTCCAAAGAAGTGAGACATAAAGTGGTGGAGAAGCACCGTTCAGGAGAGGATTATAAGAAAATTTCAGTTACTCGTTATCCCTTTGAGTACGGTGAAATCCATCATTAAGAAGTGGAAGATGCATCACACCACCCCGATTCTACCCAGATCAGGTCGCCCATCCAAACTCAGCAGCTGGGAAAGCAGGAAACTGGTTCAGTATGTCACTGTAAATCCAACAATGACTGAAAGATCTGCAAGGCTCTATGTCTGAGATGGGAGTCAGTGTTCATCAATCAACAATATCCGTTCCCTTCACTAAGTTGGCTTCCATGGATAGGTGACAGAGAAAGAGGCCATTACTGAAAATGACACATCTAAAAGCTTGTACGAAGTTTGTGAAAAAGCATCTTAATGATAGTGCAGGCATGTGTAGAAAGGTTTTGTGATCTGACGAGAAAAAATTGAATTTTTTTGTCTAAATTCAAATCGTTAAGTCTGGCGCAAGTCTAACACTGCCCATCACCTCGTCAACACCATCCCTATTGTCGAGCATGGTGGAAGCAGCATCATGTTATGAAGATGCTTTTCATCAGCAGGGACTAGTAAGCTCATCAGGATAGAAGGGACAATGGATGGTGAAAAGTACTGGAGAACCATTGATGAAAACCTGCTTGAATCAACCATGAATCTGAAACTGGGTCGGAGATCCACATTTCAGCAGGACATTGATCCGAACCCAAAAATAAAGCCACACTGGAGTGGCTGAATAAGAAGTCAATAATAAATGTTCTTGAGTGGCCCTGTCACAGTCCTGACTCGAACCCAATTGAACATTGCAGTCCATCAACGACCCCCATCAAACTTTGCAGAACAAGAGCAATTTTCACATGAAGAATGGGCAAGGATTTCACCATCTCACTGTAAAAAGGTGGTAGAGACCGACCAACAAAGATTCACAGCAGTCATTGCTGAAAAGGTGCTTCCACCAACATAAAGGGCTGAATACTTTTACAACCAATGAATTGTGATTTGTACATGTTTTTGCAGGTATTTCTAACATGTAACTTCCAACTATAACAGTGTTGAGTTTGATCTCTTCGGTTATTAATTGAAATAAAATTGGAAAAACTGTTTATACATCATTCGTAATTCATCTAAAAGGTGGCATACCTGGTAGGGGGAATACTTTTTCAGGCCACTGTAGCATGCAGGAGAAAGTGAATAGGCTCCAGGAAGGAGTGCGTGGTGCAAGTGGGGCTGAAAACATGGCCAAAACAGAAAGCATTAACATACATGTCAGGTCAGGTCAGGTCAGGTATGGGAGCATGTGCCAGAACAGTGCGTCGCTGCGTCCACTTTCCGCCGGTACTCCAGGGGCCTTCGTCTGGCCTTCCCCTAGGCAGATGCCAGGCCCATCCCCATCTCCCTGAGATGCTGGTCAACCTGCTGCAACCACGAGGCACGTGGTCGGCCCATCGGCCTCCTCCACTCACGAGACTCCCTCGCTGAGAGAATCTGGTGAGCAGCATCAGCGTCAGGAAAACGAGCCACATGTCCATACAGCCGCAACTGATGTTCACGAACCATGCAGGTAACAAATCTCATCCGAGTCTCTCTCAGCAACCGCTCGTTGGACACAAAATCTGACCAGCGATAGCCAAGGATTCTCCGAAGAGACCTGGTACCAAAGGAATTAAGTCTCCGTCTCAGATCCTTGGTCAGAGTCCAAGTCTCGCATCCATAGAGCAAGACTGGAAACACCAAGGACCTGAAGACTCGGACTTTCGTCCTCCCGCACAGGTACCGGCAGCGCCACACCCCATGATCCAGTGAATCCATGACTCCCCAGGCCCGACCCAGACGTCTATTGACCTCTGACTCACAGCCAACAGAGACATGAATATCACTGCCAAGGTAAGTGAATCTCTCCATGACCTCAACATCTTCACCACAAACAGACACAGACAGGACAGCAGCATCCAAGATGTCATTGAAAGCCTGGATCTTAGTTTTGACCCAAGAAACCCGCAATCCCAGCGGCTCCGACTCATTCAGCACCTCGAAGGCCCCCAAAAGGATATCTAAAGTCTCCGCAAAGATGACTGCCTCGTCTGCGAAATCAAGGTCTGAGATCTTGACATTCCCAAACGATGCACAGCAGTTTGATCTTTCTGACATCCTCCCTAAAATCCAGTCCATACAAGTGCTGAAATGTGTGGGGGCCAGTACACACCCCTGATGAACTCCAGTAACAACTGGAAATAAGTCAGAGATGGTACCACCACACTTCACAGCACTCTCAGTACCAGAGTAGAGTTCAGACATCAGATCGGTCAGTTTTGGTGGCACCCCACGAAGACCAAGAATCCTCCAGAGGGCATCCCGATTCACTGAATCGAACGCTTTACAGAGATCAACATAGGCTGCAAGCAGCCCCTGCCGAAACTCTCGTGTGCGTTCGGTGAGGACACGAAGAGCAAGGATACGGTCAATCGTTGACCTCTTTGGTGTAAAGCCTGACTGCTCTGGACGCTGGTGCTCAAGCAGATGGTGGCGAACCCTCTCAAGAATTATCCGAGCAAAGACCTTGCCCGGCACTGAGAGCAGCGTCACCCCTCGGTAGTTGTTGCAGTCTTGGCGATCACCCTTCCCTTTCCAGAGAGGAACAACAAGGCCCCTCTTCCAATCAGTTGGGATGATGCCTGTGTTCCAGGCAGAGCACAAAACTGCATGCAACGACACGAGTGCAGCATTTCCACCAGTCTTGAGAAGTTCAGCATGGATGCCACAGATCCCTGGAGCTTTACCCTGTTTCAACCGGTTCACCGCAGCCCGTGTTTCCACAAACGAAGTTGGACCACAATTGATTGGAGGGTCAGCAACAGGGATTGTAACACCCTTGACGTCCACCTCGACAGCTGGGGGATCAGCCCAGTACTGCCGCTCAAAGTAACCGGCCCAGCCGGCCTTCACTTCAGACTCCTCTGTTAAGAGCCTACCACTCTCCGCTCGAACTGCAGTGCTCCGAGGGATGGGCTTGGATGAACGCAATGCGCGAATTCCCCTGTAAGCGGGACGAGAATCACCTGTCCACAGGTGATGCTCTACCCCCTCACAGATTCCTCACACATAGGCCTCTTTGTCCACCCTTAGTGCACGTACAGTTTTACGCCTCAGCTCCCTGAACAGCTCAGCTCTGCCATTCAGCCTGGCCCTGCGACTCTGGTCAATGGTATCCAGTGTCCCTTGAGAGAGAAAATTCTTCTTTGCCCTGTAGTGAGTTCCAAGACATCCACCAGCAACATCAAGGACGGTGGTCTTGAAGGTAATCCATAACTCTTCATGACCCCCCAAAGCACCCAGACACCCCAAATGTCCACTCAGCCTGTTCTCAAACTCCTCAGCTACTCTCTCATCCTTGAGCTTGCCAACATCCAGCCTCGACTGGGATGGTACCATTCTCCAGGATTTAAGGTGCAGCTTTAGAGTTGCTACAACAAGCCGGTGGTCAGTATTGAGGAACTGAGCACTCCGCTAGACCCTGCAGTTCTGGATCATCCTCCAGCGACCGTCAACAAGGACATGGTCAATCTCCTTTGCCACACCGCCAGCGTTGGAATACCAAGTTCAGCGATGAGCTTGTGGGCGCTGAAACCATGAACCGGCCACTCTAAGTCCATCACTTCTTGCAAAGTCAAGGAACTTAGCGCTATTCTGGTTCATAGTTCCTGACCCATGGGGACCAACACACACCTCATAACCATCTCTATCAGTTCCAGTTGATGCATTGAAATCCCCCAAGACTAGAAGTGTATCTCGTCTGGGGCACTGATCAACCATAGACTCGAGCGTGGCGTAGAATGTGTCCTTCACGGTGAGGTCACTCGCCTCAGTCGGATAGGAGCATAGACAGGGACCAGGGAAATGACACCGAAGGAGTGACGAATCCTTAGTTTCATAATACGCTCGTTGACCGGTGTTACCTCAATTATCATTGGGGTCAGCTTATTGGACACAGCTACAGCAACTCCTTGGGTATGGTAACCATCAGAGCGACCAGACCAATAGTAGGTGTCACCACCCACCATTATCTCCCCGCAATCCGGTCTCCGAACCTCAGAGAGAGCTGCAATACCGATGTCCAAACGCTTGAGCTCAGATGATAACAGACACAGGTGATCATCCTCTCTTAGGGATAGGACATTCCAGGTACCCACCCAAAGGGACCGCCTCAGGTTAACCCAAGGAGACCGCCGTCTGGTGGACGACACCTCAGCACCACTCCGACACACTCTCCCGCAATCTGACCCAGGGAGGTTACCCCGTGGTTTCCCTCCTTTCATCAGAGATTGGGGATCCCGAAGGCTTTGCCCCAATCCCATCATCCGGTGAGCTGCCCTGCGAAGGGAAGCTGCACAGGAGGTACTCCCACGGAGTGGGTTTTCAGATTTTTTTTGCGTTTGTGTGTTTTGCGGAATGAAGGGTTTTACAGTTGCCGGAGTGCAAATCCTGCCACCAACCTCCTAATAAAAAAGTAACCCAACTGCAGGAGGATGTCCACAGACACAGTTGGGCACTAGATATGGATGGCCGTTGGCTCACAAGGAGCTCCTCCGCCTTTGACAGGTTTTGTTTTTAATCCTGCTGGGTGTCCATATCCAAACACCCTCCTCACCAGAAAACCTGGTGGGGGAGACGGTTTCGTCACCGACAACCCGACCATGGAACAGGTTAGTACAGGTTTACATGGTACCTGTAGCAGGTCACAGATCTGACCTGACCTGACCTGACCTGATACATGTCACACCCACCAACAACATAATGTGCAACAATTCACCAATCAGAGAGGTTGACAAGTTTGCATGTATGGGGTCCATGGTTACCATAACAGGAGGGGGAGAGGCAGACAGACCACAATGGATACACAAAGCAAGGGGTGCCTTCATGAGACTCAAGGGAAATTGGAAGTCAAAGAAATATAATACCAAAACTAAACCGAGGATATTTGACAACAACGTAAAGTCAATCATTCTATTTGGATGTGAATCTTGGAAAATCACCCAAGGTGCAGCAAAATGGAGTCTTTCATCTACAGCAGCTTTAAGAAAATCCTGAGAATGTTGTGGCCTGACATGGTGAGTAAGAAACAGGTTGAAAGGTTAACAGGAAGGAAAAACACTGTGGAATAGATCAACGTTAGGAGGTGGAGATGGATTTGTCATGTGTTACGTATGGAGGATCAAAATATACCGAAAAGAGCAATATGCTGGGAACCTGACGAGAAGAGAAGGGTTGGACGGCCAAGAGAGACCTTGTGACTTACCCTCGAGAAGGAAATGAGAGGAATGAAGGTCACCTGGAATAAAATTGGAATGTGGGCCCAAGACCGAAGAAGGTGGTGGATGTTCATAAGAAGCTCCATATGCCAAGCGGGCACGATTGGCTAATAAGCAAGTAAGCATGACGGAATGCATCAACGTTTCTTGGTAAAAAGATGTATCCCTGATCTTTGCAAGATCAAATACGGCATTTAATCACTATTTATCTTAAAGTTCACGACAAAGACACCCATACCTGGAAAAAGTAATGATCAATTGGAGATCACAACATGCTGAACTAAACCTCAATTTCGTTCCACCAATCTACTCAGCTACTCTCGCCTGGTAAAAAAAACAAACAAACAAAAAAAAAAACAATGCGAGTCATTCTGCCATCTGAGGGTCATCATTTGACAACTGGTTTTTGGTTAGGCCTTATCTTTTTCAGGATTGTTTTGGTACGGCTCAAATCTACTCAGATAGGTTCCTTGACAAGAGAACTCAATATGCCACGTACATCAGGCGAATCATTAGTCATTTTTAAATACCCGAGGATCTTTTCTATCCACATAACTAAAATTGCAGCCTTTACAAAAGTCAATAACACTTGATGCTGGATCAAATGGTGTGCCGTTTATTCAGGTACTGGCACCTGAAAGGGTTAAGGGAGGTAAAGTTGCACCATTTACAACAACAACGTCCATTGCTGCATTTCCACCACACAAATCAATCACACCGTTTTATTTATTTATTTTTTCAGGAGTGAGGCTCATAGAATAGCAAACACTTCGTTTTAATTACTCGGGACGCGGCATGTAGGCCAGGTGCGTGAGCATTCCGATGCTCCCTTCTGTGAGTTTGTCTGTTTGTCGGCAGAATAACTGGATGAGGAGAGCTAGAATCGCCAAATTTGACACATAGTGGGGCGGCTTCGCCCAAATATTCAAAAGAATTGTGCATTTTGTGATACAAGCACCAAATTTGGCACAAATGTACATTAATATGTTGCGAACAATTTCAGATATTGGGCCACTTGAAATTCTCTCTTTATGTCCACCATATTGGATTTCAAAATGGCCGCCACTTGAAATCTACATTTGCTATTATCTCTGGACGTAATGCAGCTATTGACTTGATTCTGGTATCTAAATGTATGTTTTCGGGGGCAAGGAATCCAATGGTACCATTTTCAACTTAATATTATCTATCACAGTCTGTTATATAATTTTATTTGGAAATTATCTGGGCAAATATTGGATTCAACACAATACTTTGAAAAGAATGTCTTAGTTCTGTAAATATTAAAAAAAAAAAAAAACTATACTAAATCACTAGTAACAACTCAGTAACAACATCAAACACCCAGATGTAGCGAGGAAATTCAGGGAAAGCCACTTCACCGTTCAGAAAACACAGAGGGTGTTCTCTTCAATCCCGATTGACCAGGCACATGAGCAGAATAATGCCTGCATCAAAGGAGACGGTGGAGCAGTTGGGCTCACTGACAACCCTAGTGCCCTACATCGCTGGATGGTTGCGGGACCAGAAGTTGCCAGGGTGATCGAAGAATTCCAGGATGGGAACCAACACTGGAGACGGCAAACAGCAGACACACGTCATCATGATCAGACGACAAGTGTACAGGCCTCATTTGTGAAAGATGTTCGCTCTCTCGTCAGTGTCATAGAGGAGATGGGAAACCCATTCGAGGAGGAGAGTCAGGATGTAGTCAAACTGGACACAAAGGAGATCGCAGATCCTGCTGCTGTGGAGACCGTGATGAATGCCAAGAGGATTGGCCAAGAGCAGTTCGAGGCTTTCACCAGAGAGTGTCTGTTGGCCAGAACAAAGGCAGTGGACGCACCCATTCCTCGTAACAAGCTGAAAGTGTTCAGCACTTCCACTCCAAGAAGCCAGAGCATAGGTCAGCAACAGCTCGCCTCCATCAAGAATGACCGTGAACTCTTCGCACGCCTGTACATTGGCTGCCAGATGAGGGATGGAAACCTTGAGGAGTTCTTTTGTCACGAGAATCAGGCATGTCCTCCTGCATTGTCTGAAGCCTCTGCACTGGTACCAAGAGTGATCTCCTCACATGCTTGGAAGAAGTCTCCGACGCAAAGACAGAGACTCCTGTCATGACCTGTATTGTGCTTGATGGAGCAGCCATCGTCCAGATGCTGAAGCCGGCTGCATCAAAGACCTTTGAAGAGTATGCACAACAGATCTTCATCCCATATATGTCCACGAAGCTGCAAACAGTGTCACGCCTGGATCTGGTCTGGGATACTTCCCTTCCCGATTCACTGAAAGGTAGTACACGTGCAAAGCGGGGACAAGGTGTGCGGAGACGTGTGGTGGCTGCCGCAGCCATACTAGGAAACTGGCAGAACTTCCTACGAGTGGACAGCAACAAGACTAAGCTGTTCAGGTTCCTCTCAGCAGCTCTCATGGAATGCTTTGACATTACTGTCATTACAACTGTCAACTGTTACATTACTGTCAAGCAACTCGTCATTACTGATGGAGAGGCAGTGCTCAGCAAGCCACTACTGCCAGATCTGACCTCACTCGCCCCATGTAACCATGAAGAAGCTGACAGTCGGATGTTGCTGCATGCATCTCACGCAGTCCAACATGGACACCATGCAATACTCATCCGGACTGTAGACACCGATGTTGTGGTGCTGGCAGTGTCCCTGGCACAGGAGTTGCAACCAGAAGACAAACTGTGGCTGGCATTCGGAACAGGCCAGAGTTTCCGATACCTAGCAGCACATGAAATAGCAGCTGGATTTGGACGAGAGAAGGCTCGTGCACTGCCAATTTTCCACGCTCTAACTGGATGCGACACCGTGTCTAGTTTTCATAGACATGGCAAGAAGACTGCGTGGGCAGTCTGGACGGTACTGCCAGAACTCACTGAGGCGCTGCTGCTGCTGTCCTCTGCACCTCGTGACATACCAGACGATGCAATGCGCATCATCGAGAGGTTCGTGATCCTGTTGTATGATCGAACCAGCGAATGCACAGACATTGACAAGGCCAGGAGGAAACTCTTCGCAAGGAAGAACAATGTGAAGCTCATCCCTCCAACGAAGGCAGCTCTGGAGGAACATGTCAAGAGGGCAGTGTATCAAGGTGGACATGTGTGGGGTCAGATACTGCTGCCAGCACCAGAGCTCCCTCCACCAACCAACTGGGGTTGGTCAAGGACTGGAGAAGGACAGTACACACCTTACTGGACCAGGCTAACTGAGGCAGCTCACAGCTGCATTGAGCTGGTTTCTTGCAAGTGCAATAAAGGGTGTGTGAGGTGCTGCAAGTGCAAAAAGGCTGCCCTTCAGTGCACAGCCCTCTGTGTGTGTGAAGGGGACTGCACATGACGATGAGTCAACAACATACATGTACTTGTGGCAATGCTGAACTTGTTAACATGATACTGTTTATGTACACGTATCTTCAGTACCGGTATATACTTAGCCTCAGATACCAGTACACCTCGCCTCAAATACTAGACCATGTAGCATGTCAGTATTATACCTAAGACATTTACAGAACTAAGACATTCTTTTCAAAGTATTGTGTTGAATCCAATATTTGCCTAGATAATTTCCAAATAAAATTATATAACAGACTGTGATAGATAATATTAAGTTGAAAATGGTACCATTGGATTCCTTGCCCCCAAAAACATACATTAAGATACCAGAATCAAGTCAATAGCTGCATTACGTCCAGAGATAATAGCAAATGGAGATTTCAAGTGGCGGCCATTTTGAAATCCAATATGGCGGACATAAAGAGAGGATTTCAAGTGGCCCAATATCTGAAAATGTTTGCAACATATTAATGTACATTTGTGCCAAATTTGGTGCTTGTATCACAAAATGCACAACAGGTTTGCTATGCTACTCCACAAACAGTTTCATGTTGTAAATGTCTTGGGTGAGTTCAACTTTGAGCTCACCAGGAAAAAATGAAAATTTGTACAGAACTATATTTGCTCATGCCATGACCATTAATCTGGGACCTAACAGAGATTTGTATTACATCTCGAGTACAAAATGTTTGAGAGCTAAACTCATCAGATGGTGGGATGGGGACCTCCGAATGACCATTCTTAAGTTTTCCAATTGGTTCATCAAGTTGGGGGTGCTGCTTGAAGTACCCCCCAAAGTCAGTTTAAATTACATTTTTGAGTACATCGATCAATCATATGCAAGAAGTTTCATTTTGGCATTCTGATTACAGATGTGCCATTCTTAAGTGACGCATTTGGTGCAAAACGCATTTTGGAACCACCTAAAGGGGGCGCTACTTTCACATTTCAATAACATTTTGAGTACATTAATGAAACTTTGTGGAAATATTCTTTTGACCTTTATGATGAAGGATCAGTTGTTCTTAAGTGACTCCTTTGGTGCAAACCCCATTTAAGAAGCCACAATGTATGGAGCTAAAGATAGTGCAAACACCAGCCTGAATGAGTGTCGATACGAGAAGCTCATGAAGACATAGGACCAAAGGGAAATAGAAAAAAACCTACGAGCCAATTTGAGGGGCATGGATGCAAGTGGACTACCACCTTGCGAAGATGAGCTCAATACTCACATTAAGCGTGCTTCCTTTGTTGCCAATATGTGGCAAGAGCAGATCAAAATCATATAGAGCAGCATCCCACTGAAGAAAATGGCTGGCAGTTATTTGATGACCATTACAAACCGGTTTGGTTCAAAGGGGAGCAACTTCCCGAAATCCTTATCCCAGAGACAGAGGAATTAGAAGCAATGGACAAGGAAGAGGAGGATGACATGGAAATTGCATCTTCAGATGAAGATGACAGTTCTGACGAGGATGACTAGAATAATGTAACAGACTGGCAGACTGAAACCATAATTATACCAATACTAATAAATACTAGTGAACTCATGATTATAGACATATTCACAGTATAGGAATAGAACTTTTGCCTGACATTATGTGTGTGACTCATCAGCAGTTTTGATGTTTTGTTTTGTAAGTTTTAGCGATAGATTGATATCATTTTAAAATTTAGCATGATATGGATATGGATATCAAAAGGTAGTCAAAGTTGACACATGACAAAAGTTTGGTTTCCAAAGAGCATAACCACTTGAACATAGGCATGTTAGTGTCCTGTTGTAACATATAATTAAATACAAATGTTTTACCACAATAGCTACTTCGTGGATGCCCTCTTGCCAAAAGCGTGAAACATTAGGCAAGAAAAACTGTTTAATTTTTCATGATTCATGATGCTTGTTCCATATGCACGAAATGTGTTGGGAAAATGCCAGGTCCAATTACTTTTCCTGATCACTGATGCTCCTTTTATGTATCGATGCCAGATCTCCATGTCACACTTGATTTTATCATCGAAATATACGGAGTTGATAGAAAAATTAAAATGATAGTTTCTTTGTTCTATTCTATCAGAGTCAAATTTTAAGGCATTCTATACATTTTAAATATTTCATATCGTAAAAGAAAACATGTTCTTACCATGTTACCAGAGAACATAAATATGATTTCAACCATAATTTACCATAATTTTCTTTAAATTCAGAATGTAATGCAAAATTTGATATCTGATAGAATCTTATACATTTTACTGGTTTAATAACAAGGAACAATATAAATATTCGATATGAAATGATCTTTGTTTCACCATGACCTGCTCTCTTTTGATCTTAATTTCCTGGAAACAGGTATTTGCCTGTGACCCCTTCTTAAATGAGTTTTGCACCAAAAGTGTCACGTTTAAGAACTACTGATCCTTCATCAGGAAGGTCTGAAGAATATTTCCACAAAGTTTCATTAATGTACTCAAAATGTTATTTAAATGTGAAAGCAGCATCCCTTTTAGGCCGTTCTTAAATGGGTTTTGCACCAACTTCGTCACTTACGAATGGCACATCTGTAATCACAGTGCCAAAATGAAACTTATGGCACGAGCTTGATCGATGTACTCAAAAATGTAATTTAAACGGACTTTTGGGGGTACTTCGAGCAGCGCCCCCTACTTAATGCATCAATTGGAAAACTTAAGAATGGTCATTCGGAGGTCCACATCCCACCATCTGATGAGTTTAGCTCTCAAACCTTTTGTACTCGAGATGCAATATAAATCTCTGTTAGCTCCGAGATTACATGTGACGGTGCAGGTTAGTGTCCTCCTGGGCACTGTATTGCAATAAGAGAAAACAACTGCCCGTGTCCTTGTTTTGATTGCATTCTATTCACAGAGAAATTAAACAAATGCTAAGATGGCACACCCTCTTGCATCATTGTTGAGTGACATCGGTCGTGACAAATGTTGGTAGCTCTCCTTTTCATATGCTGATGCATCCCAGCCCTATCTTGAGGAGGCCTCCAGGACAATTCATCCAATATTGCCAGAATATAAATTATACATTCAGTGTTACCACCTTTTCCTATTCAGAGAGAGAAAAGAGTGCAAAGTGCCAAAGACACACTCTTAGGTTTGCAGTACACACTCACTGAGCACTGCCACCTACCTCGGAACATTCTTCAACATGCCCTTAGGAAGACACTCGCACTTCCCACCCAGTTTGCAGTGACTCTGCCGCAACAAACTTTGAGGGAAGCAAGTTTATTTCAAGTTCGACGGATCAGACATAGCTTCCTCAAAACCTGGCTGGCACTTGCAATCCTGTAGGGTCTAACAACCAGTATGTGAGCCCCATACATTAAAGATACATTATTGCCAGCCCAATACATTAAAGATAACTTCCAGTAGGTAAAGGTTTTGACATAATGCAAAGCATCGATGACACAGAGTGAAAAAGTCCCATAACTGGACCAGACGCACCTGCTATCAATGAGTAAATATAATGCTTATTGAGGGGGCTCGATTGTTGTGGTTAAAGCCTCGCTCCATTCCTTAAACCTCCACCAGCTGTTCAGGACCAAAGTTACCACAACATTTACCTTTCATTGCACATGGCCTTTGATTGATGTGATCAGCCTGGTCTGTTCAACATTTTGTAATCTGGGAAACATCAACAGATGCTTACCTACAGACACAAACCAGATCAACAGATGCATACCATGGCAAAGCTGAGCAACAGATTCGTACCACGACAAACCAGACCGAGAGGTGTAGGAAGATAAACAGATGCGTACCATGAAAAAACAGATCAACACATGTGTACCACAACAAACCATATCAACAGATGTGTACCACAACAAACCAGATCAACAGATGCAACCAAGACGAGCTAGATCACCAGATGTGACCACAACAAACCAGATCAACAGATGTGTACCACAACAAAGCAGATCAACAGTTGTGTACCACAAACCAGGTCAACAGATGTGACCATGACAAACCAGATCAACAAATTTGTACCACAAAAAACCAGATCAACAGATGCGACCATGACAAGCGAGATCTACAGATGTGTACCACAACATACCAAATCACCAGATGTGTTCCACAACAAACCAGATCAACATGTGAACACGGCAAGCTCGATCAACAGAGGTGTACCACAACATACCAGATCAACAGATGTGTACCACAACAAACCAGATCAACAGATGTGAACATGACTAGCAAGATCAATAGATGTGCACCACAACAAGCTAGATCAACAGATGTGTACCACAACATACCGGATCAACAGGTGCATACTATGGCAAAGCTGAGCAACAGATTCGTACCACGACAAACCAGACCGAGACGTGTACGAAGATAAACAAATGCGTACCATGAAAAAACAGATCAACAGATGTGTACCACAACAAACCAGGACAACAGACACAACGACATGTCAGATCAACACATGTGTACCACAACAAACCAGATCAACAGATGTGACCACAACCAGTCAGATCAACAGATGTGTACAACAAACTGGGTCAACAGATGTGTACCACGATAAACCAGGTCAATGCAACCACAACAGGTCAGATCAACAGATGTGTACCACGACAAACCAGGTCAAGGCAACCACGAGAGGTCATATCAACAGATGTGTATCACAATAAACCAGATGAACAGATGTGTACCACAACAAACCAGATCAGCAGATGCAACCATGACGAGCTAGATCACCAGATGCTACAACAAACCAGATCAGCAGCATGCAACCAGCAGATGCAACCAGATCAGCAGAGCTATATCACCAGATGCGACCACAACTTTCAAGTTCACAAACCAGATCAACAGATGTGACCATGAGAGACCAGATCACCAGATGTGTACCACAACATACCAGATCAACAGATGCGAACATGACAAGATATATCAACAGATGTGCACCACAAGCTAGATCAACAGATGTGTACCACAACATACCAGATCAACAGATGCGAAATGACAAGCTAGATCAACAAATGCAAACATGACAAGATAGATCAACAGATGTGCACCACAAGCTAGATCAACAGATGTGTACCACAACATACCCGATCACCAAATGTGTACCACAACATACCAGATCAACAGATGCGAAATGACAAGCTAGATCAACAAATGCAAACATGACAAGATAGATCAACAGTGTTGCCGAATTCAATAGAAAGTATCCTGATAAGCATCCAATAACACATGCCACTATTAAAGTGTTTCAACGTTCAAGGTTCAAAAATGTTCAACATTCTTGTATTCTGCGTATAAACATGTGTCGCGAAGTCCAAGGCCGTCAATTTGAGCATTTACTGCAATAAAACTTTCAAACAAATTTTTGCCTATGGATCCAGACTTTTGGGACACCCTGTCTCGGAAAGACGAGAACAGCACTTGGTGGAGTGCACAGCTCTACCAGGCTGAACAGTTTACATTCTGTATCCCACTGACAGGCCGGATCGGGATTCGGACCGAAACCAAAATCGAATCAGCTTGTTCTTGTCACCTAACCTACTCATCCAAGTTTTGTCATAACTCGTCAACAACGTTTTGATATATCATGCTACGTGTAGTGTTTGGCCCCATCTCTCAGGTCAGGTATGGGAGCATGTGCCAGAACAGCGCGTCACTGCGTCCACTTTCCGCCGGTACTCCAGAAGCCTCCGTCTGGTCATCCCCCAGGCAGATGCCAGGCCCATCCCCATCTCCTTGAGATGATGGTCAACCTGCTGCAACCATGAGGCACGTGGTCGGCCCACTGGCCTCCTCCACTCATGAGACTCCCTCGCTGAGAGAATCTGGTGAGCAGGATCAGCGTCAGGAAAACGAGCCACATGTCCATACAGCCGCAACTGACGCTCACGGACTATGCAGGTAACAAATCTCATCCGAGTCTCTCTCAGCAACCGCTCGTTGGACACAAAATCCGACCAGCGATAGCCAAGGATTCTCCGAAGACACCTGGTACCAAAGGAATTAAGTCTCCGTCTCAGATCCTTGGTCAGAGTCCAAGTCTCGCACCCATAGAGCAAGACTGGAAGTACCAAGGACCTGAAGACTCGGACTTTCGTCCTCCCGCACAGGTACCGGCAGCGCCACACCCCATGATCCAGTGAATTCATGACTCCCCAGGCCCGACCCAGACGTCTATTGACCTCTGACTCGCAGCCAGCAGAGACATGAATATCACTGCCAAGGTAAGTGAATCTCTCCACGACCTCAACATCCTCACCACAAACAGACACAGACAGGACAGCAGCATCCAAGATGTCACCGAAAGCCTGGATCTTAGTTTTGACCCAAGAAACCCGTAATCCCAGCGGCTCCGACTCCTCATTCAGCACCTCGAGGGCCCCCAAAAGGATGTCTAAAGTCTCCGCAAAGATGACTGCATCATCTACAAAATCAAGGTCCGAGATCTTGACATTCCCAAACAATGCACCGCAACTTCATCTCTCAGACATCCTCCCTAAAATCCAGTCCATACAAGTGCTGAAAAGTGTGGGGGCAAGTACACATCCCTGACAAACTCCAGTAACAACTGGAAATAAGTCAGAAGTGGTACCACCACACTTCACAGCACTCTCAGTACCAGAGTAGAGTTCAGACATCAGATCGATCAGTTTTGGTGGCACCCCACGAAGACCAAGAATCCTCCAGAGGACATCCCGATTCACTGAATCAAACGCTTTACAGAGATCAACATAGGCTGCAAGCAGCCCCTGCCGAAACTCTCGTCTGTGTTCGGTGAGGACACGAAGGGCAAGGATACGGTCAATCGTTGACCTCTTTGGTGTAAAGCCTGACTGCTCTGGATGCTGGTGCTCAAGCAGATGGTGGCGAACCCTATCAAGAATTATCCGAGCAAAGACCTTGCCCGGCACTGAGAGCAGCGTCACCCCTCGGTAGTTGTTGCAGTCTTGGCGATCACCCTTCCCTTTCCAGAGAGGGACAACAAGGCCCCTCTTCCAGTCAGTTGGGATCATGCCTGTGTTCCAGGCAGAGCACAAAACTGCATGCAACGACACGAGTGCAGCATTTCCACCAGCCTTGAGAAGTTCGGCATGGATGCCACAGATCCCTGGAGCTTTGCCCCGTTTCAACTGGTTCACCGCAGCCCGTGTTTCCACAAGCGAAGGTGGACCACAGTTGATTCGAGGGTCGGCAACAGGGATTGTAACACCCTTGACGTCCAACTCGACAGCTGGGGGATCAGCCTGGTACAACTGCTCAAAGTAACCGGCCCAGCGGGCCTTCACTTCATACTCCTCTGTCAAGAGCCTATCACTCTCTGCTCGAACTGCAGTGCTCCAAGGGATGGGCTTGGATGAACGTAATGCGCGAATTCCCCTGTAAGCGGGACGAGAATCACCTGTCCACAGGTGATGCTCTACCCCCTCACAGATTCCTCGCACATAGGCCTCCTTGTCCACCCTCAGTGCACGTACAGTTTTACGCCTCAGCTCCCTGAACAGCTCAGCTCTGCCATTCAGCCTGGCCCTGCGACTCTGGTCAATGGTATCCAGTGTCCCTTGAGAGACAAAATTCTTCTTTGCCCTGCGGTGAGCTCCAAGACATCCACCGGCAACATCAAGGACGGTGGTCTTGAAGGCACTCCACAACTCTTCAGGTCAGGTCAGGTATGGGAGCATGTGCCAGAACAGCACGTCGCTGCGTCCACTTTCCGCCGGTACTCCAGGGGCCTCCGTCTGGCCATCCTCCAGGCAGATGCCAGGCCCATCCCCATCTCCTTGAGATGATGGTCAACCTGTTGCAACCATGAGGCACGTGGTCGACCCACTGGCCTCCTCCACAACTCTTCAGGACCCCCCAAAGCACCCAGACCCCCCAAGTGTCCACTCAGCCTGTTCGCAAACTCCTCAGCTACTCTCTCATCCCTGAGCTTGGCAACATCGAGCCTCGGCTGGGATGGTACCATTCTCCAAGATTTAAGGTGCAGCTTTAGAGTTGCTACAACAAGCCTGTGGTCAGTATTGAGGAACTGAGCACTCCGGTAGACCCTGCAGTTCTAGATCATCCTCCAACGACCGTCAATGAGGACATGGTCAATCTCCTTTGCCACACTGCCAGCATTGGAATACCAAGTCCAGCGATGAGCTTGTGGGCGCTGAAACCATGAACCATCCACCCGAAGTCCATGACTTCTTGCAAAGTCAAGGAACTTAGTGCTATTCTGGTTCATAGTTCCTGACCCATGGGGACCAACACACACCTCATAACCATCCCTATCCGTTCCAGTCCATGCATTGAAATCCCCCAAGACTAGAAGTGTATCTCGTCTGGGGCACTGATCAACCACAGACTCGAGTGTGGCGTAGAATGTGTCCTTCACGGTGAGATCACTCGCCTCAGTCGGAGCATAAACAGAGACCAGGGAAATGACACCTAAGGAGTGACGAATCCTTAATCTCATTATACACTCATTGACCGGTGTTACCTCAATTATCATTGGGGTCAGCTTATTGGACACAGCTACAGCAACTCCTTGGGTATGGTAACCATCAGGGCGACCAGACCAATAGTAGGTGTAACCACCCACCATTATCTCGCCGCAATCCGGTCTCCGAACCTCAGAGAGAGCTGCAATCCCGATGTCCAAACGCTTGAGCTCAGATGATAACAGAGACAGGTGATCATCCTCTCTTAGGGATAGGACATTCCAGGCACCCACCCGAAGGGACCGCCTCAGGTTAACCCAAGGAGACCGCCGTCTGGTGGACGACACCTCAGCACCACTCTGACACACTCTCCCGCAATCTGACCCAGGGATGTTACCCCGTGTTTTCCCTCCTATCATCAAAGATTAGGGGTCCCGAAGGCTTTGCCCCAATCCCATCATCCGGTGAGCTGCCCTGCGAAGGGAAGCTGCACAGGATGTACTCCCACGGAGTGGGTTTTCAGATTTTTTTGCGTTTTTGCGTTTTGCGGAATGAAGGGTTTTACGGTGGCCGGAGTGCAAATCCTGCCACCAACCTCCTAATAAGAAGTGACCCAACTGCAGGAGGACGTCTGCAGACACAGTTTGGCACTAGATATGGATGGCCGTTGGCTCACAAGGAGCTCCTCCGCCCTTTGACAGGTTTTGTTTTTAATCCTGCTGGGTGTTCATATCCAAACACCCCCCTCACCAGAAAACCTGGTGGGGGAGACGGTTTAGTCGCCGACAACCCGACCATGGAACAGGTTAGTACAGGTTTACATGGTACCTGTAGCAGGTCACAGATCGAACCTGACCTGACATAAAAGAATTACTTAAAAATTTTAAAATTCCAGTATCCAGATCCGGATCTTCACCAAAATCAAAATCTTCACCAAAAAAAATCCGGAAGATCCGGATCTTCACCAAAATCGAATCGATTCGTCCTTGTCACACACCGAACATCACCAAATTTCGTCTAAATCTGTCCATAAATCTTTGAGATATCCTGCTCACAGTTAAACAATCAATCAAGCAGGTGTGAAACCACAACCTCCGTTCACCTTCGGTGGCATAGGTTATGAGGCCAAGCGTAAATTTGATAATTTATCTTTTAATTGATCGATCTCTCTGTTATGCGAGTGCAATCAAAATCAAGAACACGCACATGATGGACACATACAGTGTAGATGCAACAACATTGGGCCTTAAGGTTGTAAATTGTACACGTACACCTGAATGTCTCCAAGTAAAGACAAACAGGTCAAAGATCATCAGAGTTGAAACAGCATCAGAAAATTTCCGAATGTCTTGGTATCTTGTTCCACTCACACAGGACTGCTGTAACTAGTTTGGCACATTCTAATCTACTTTTCCCTTCAAGGTGGATTGCAAATTAGGATCTGATGATCATGCGAATAGATGTGTTATCGTTCCACTCTAAATACAGGGAAATGGGGATTAAAGCATCACTTGAAGCGAAGCAGATCATGAACGATGCGAGTCTTACATTCAGTTCCTTAAGACACCCACCCACAGCCTGTAAATAGACAGACAGTTTTGTCTATGATTGGTCACCATTGGCTCTTATTTCAGGGTTCGAATGTCCTTAACTTTTCCTCGAAGCTCAGCAGAAAACGGCTTCACAAGTAGTGGCTGTATTCACTCCTCTTCTTCATTTCCTTCACCTCTTATTAGTTTTGTTCATCCATCCCTTCATACTCTACTCTTCCTCGTTCTTTATCCATCCCTTCATCCACGGCTTCTTCTTTGTTTATCCATTCCTTTATCCACTATTCTTTCTCATTCTTTATCCATCCCTTTATCCACTACTCTTCCTCATTCTTTATCCATACCTTTATCCACTACTCTTCCTCATTCTTTATCCATCCCTTTATCCACTACTCTTCCTCATTCTTTATCCATCCCTTTATCCACTATTCTTCCTCATTCTTTATGCATCCCTTTATCCACTACTCTTCCTCATTCTTTATCCATACCTTTATCCACTACTCTTCCTCATTCTTTATCCATACCTTTATCCACTACTCTTCCTCATTCTTTATGCATCCCTTTATCCACTACTCTTCCTCATTCTTTATCCATTCCTTTATCCACTACTCTTGCTCATTCTTTATCCATCCCTTCATCTACTACTCTTCCTCATCCCTTTGTCCACTGCTCTTCCTCATTCTTTATCCATCCCTTTATCCACTACTCTTCCTCATTCTTTATCCATCCCTTTATCCACTATTCTTCCTCATTCTTTATCCATCCCTTTATCCACTACTCTTCCTCATTCTTTATCCATCCCTTTATCCACTACTCTTCCTCATTCTTTATCCATCCCTTTATCCACTACTCTTCCTCATTCTTTATCCATACCTTTATCCACTACTCTTCCTCATTCTTTATCCATACCTTTATCCACTACTCTTCCTCATTCTTTATCCATCCCTTTATCCACTACTCTTGCTCATTCTTTATCCATCCCTTCATCTACTACTCTTCCTCATCCCTTTGTCCACTGCTCTTCCTCGTTCCTTGTCGAGGTTTTTGAAGCACTGATTGTTGAGGTATAAACAATAAAATCGTGAGCTGATCAGCTGATCCAAATTTACTGACAGTGACATTTGTTTTGGAGTCTTTTAATTGTCTTTCCAGATGGAAATAGAACTTTTTGTCGGTAATATTTAATTTTTCTTTCAAGTGCATTTCATAATTTGAGTGTTTCTCAGTTACATCATGTTCAGTTTGTCAGTTTCTATTGTTATTCAATTGTCTGTTTTCGGTTGGTAATACCTGGCCAGTCGCCGTGAGCTCTGTGCAACGTGTAAAGGCCTCAATGCTTTGTCTTGTTGATTTATTTATTATTGTCATGTCATTTTGTATGGTATTTCTTTGTCCTTGTCGACACATCGGATACCATGCTGATGGAAAATATAACGATCTTCTTCCTCATCGTTGATGATGGGTTGTCTGTGTGTTTACGCAATCGCTCCTCATCGTCCCTCCCTGTCTCCCTTTGTAGGTCTGGATCAATATGAGAACGAGTCGTAAAACGAGCGACTGCAACTGAGATTCTGGTTTCCAGCCGCGACCAGTCGCTATTTATATGGGTTTTTAGAAAGAAAAAAAAAAGCATTTATATAATGGCTTTATACAAACAGTGTATATTACAAGCACTATATTTAACTGCCATGCTATATATTTTGGTATCACCGCGTCAATGCCCAAATGTCATGTTCACGTATTTGCTTTTCAATGCTGTGAAGCCATATGGAATGGAATGCAACATTTACATGTATTTCGGCATTAACGATATACAAAGCAAACGTGAAATTTATTTGGAATTCGACATTTAATCCAGGAATTCCCGAAACGTATCCCCTTAGTTATTTTTTTTATTTTTATTTTTTAATTTTGTTTTCCCTTTACTTGAGTTCAACCAATAATTGTCAAAAGTATTTGTTTTGATTCTAACAAAAAGGCAAGCGGGTATTGAAGTGGTTAATCGTTGATACGTGAGTCCCTGCTGCGCCGAGATGCTTCGGTGGGCTCGTTTGAGTCCTCTAATGGACAACACGGAGCTGTGCTCGAGCGAGTCCGGCCATCGCTTTCGAAATGGAGTCGAACGGATCGATTCGAGACGCCTTTCTTGTGAAACGTTTCACGTTCGTTTAAATCCTGTGCATTGAGAAACGCCTTCATTTTGATATTGTGCACCTGTTCATGTATCTCTAAATGTATTCTGGCTTTGTTTGTTTGTTTGTTTGTTTGTGCACCTGTATGCATTCTGGCTTTGTTTGTTTATTTGTTTGTGCACCTGTATGCATTCTGAGGACTCACAGGGTGGCCTCTACAGGAACGCACACTCACCTCTAAGCTGTTCAAATACCAACCCAGGTATAAACTGTGATTCAGCAATGTGTGTGCTGTCCCTCGGATGGACGTTAAACTGGATGTCCCATCTGCTCGCATTAGTTGATGGACGTTAAACATCTTACGATGTCTTTTGTGAAGAGGAGGTGAGCTATCGCCGACACCCTGAACAAATTCCAAATTTCTGCCCTAATTACAGCAATGGCAAACCACCTAGTATAACTGGTTCCAAGAAACAGCTCCGGCAGCACCAACACTCTGCAAAGAGTACATCATGCATGCTGCCGATGTTTGTTTACCTGCATACAAGTTCATTTTACCTGCATGCATTCTCACTTCATTTATTTGTGTCCAAGTACATGTACATGCATACTTTTGCCTTGTTTTATTTGTTTGTTTTCACACCTAATCACATATCTGTGAGCATTCTGGCTGTTTAGTTTCTGTGCACCTGTTAATATACGAATGTGCATTATTACAGTTTATTTGTACACCTGTGTCATGCACCTGCAAGCATTCTGTCTGGTTTTTTTTTGTACGTCCGTTCATGTTCCTGTAAGCATTCTGCCAGTTTGTTTTTACACCTGTGTCATGTACCTGTAAGCATTCTGTCTGGTTTTTTTTTGTACGTCCGTTCATGTTCCTGTAAGCATTCTGCCAGTTTGTTTTTACACCTGTGTCATGTACCTGTAAGCATTCTGTCTGTTTGCTCCTTTATGTCACGCACTCACAAAACGACTTTTGAGCACATCCGTTTATTTGAAAATGTAAGAATCTGCTGTTCAAATTGTTTAACAAGAAACCATTGTGATTAGACGAGTTATACAAGCATTGGTCGTTATCCAACCTTACACAAATGGTTCAATTTCCATAAAATGATTCCTAGAAATATGTAAAAGAATATAAATGTAATTTATTTTTTCATAATAACCACATTGCACAGCAGCGATGCATAACATTCCGTTCAAATGCAACAAACCAAACCCGATAAGCATTTTAGTGATCACGCGATGGAAACGCGATGGATGGGTTAGGGTTGATTAACAAAATGGAAACCTGACTGCACGGAAGCTCTCTGTTGGTCCCATCGTTGTCCATTGGCTGTCCAGACCCAGCTCTTGGACATTTTAGTTGTTTTTCTCTTATTTTTTTCTCTAACAAGCTTTGAACCACCAAAAGAGGGTCTGATTATTCCTACTGAAATGAAGGATGGTAACGAGTACAGTAATTTGAGTGGTTGTCCTGGAGGTGTTTAGGAAACGGATTGGAAGGTTTTATGATTTTTATTTTTATTTGGGTTGAAAGGTGATATTTGTCTGTATGGCTTTTTGGGTAGACACAACTGCCTTTGAAGCTGATAGGCCGAGGCCTTATTTTGTACTCTCTTGGCCAAACTACTCGTAGAAACCCCTGCGAACAGCGATCGCGAGAGGCCCAAAAAGATGAGCTAATGATGGAGGCAATGATGCATTCGCAGCACAATAATATATCCCAGTTAATTGAACACACTTTGGATGTTGGTTTGCTTGTGAGGATTTATTTTCTTCTACTTCTTCACTTTTACTTTCACGTGTTATTCTGGTCTTTATCGTTCTTTGCAGACTACTTATGGAAGGCATCAAGCACACAGTTTAAATCGCAAGGATTTATAATTGATATGGATAGGTGGGATCGTGCAGACACAAATCGCCGATGGATTGTTTGAAATATATATATATATATATTATATATAATTACAGTACGGTATTAGGACATTTATCATGGCAGGTTTTCACCACACTTATCTACAAACATCAATATCAGAATGTTTTTGTTGCCTTCATCAATTTCCAACATGCTTTGTGAACAAGGGTTTGGTACAGAATGTGCAATGAGATATATATATATATATATATATATATATATATATATATATATATATATATATATATATATATATATATATATATATATATATATATATATATATATATATATATATATATATATATACACATACACACACACTGCACCGCCGTGAGATCGCTGTGGGCTCTGCGATGGAGAATCCACAAAGAAATGGTCGAGGACGAGATTGGAAGCCAAGGAGCAATAATTGATGTTCGTTTTCGGTTATGATTCTATTTTTTACATTTTTTCTTAATCTCCTTTAATATCGTATCTGCACTTTTAGGCAAAGCTCCACACGCTTACAAATGATTGCTTTGGGGCTTCTTAAAGAGCACGAGGCGAAGGTGTGGGGAGCAGGACGTTTCGGATCAAAGGGGACTGGATCATGCAGGCTTTTGGGGCCACAAACGAATTATAAACAGATGCTTTTGTCACATTTAAACTACCAGGCCAAATAGATGCGCTTTTACCTGAATTTTTTTAATGCAAGCAATTATCAATAAAGTGTGGAGAGAAAGCAAAAAAGTTGTTTTTGTGGATTTGTGCCAAATGTTCAAAAAGAAGGTTTACACGTAATGATGTCTTCTTTTTTTTGGAGGAGTTTTCACAAATGAACACTTTATATTGGACGAGACATCGGAGATGTCACAGGTCGTCTTGTATTGCCATTTCGTATACCGCTTCGCCCGGAAGTCACACACAACACGCTGACTCCTGCAAAAACGTACCTTGCTGATTCCAGCGACAAAACGCCAATGGGATGATCCGAGGTTGCTGGAGCCAGGCCGGGGCTGGAGCCAAGATCCCGCCAGTCCCGACGCGTTGCACCTGCGACCCCGCGCCCCCTTCACGCTCCAGCTTTGTATGGGCTGTTCGTCGCTGGCCGCTGCATGTGCTGCATGTCCTTCATATCTCTCTCTCTCTCTCGGTCTCTCTCTCGGTCTCTCTCTCTCTCTCTCTCTCTCTCTCTCTCTCTAAGTCGCTCTGCACGATCGCTTTAAAATTAGCGCGTGGAGGGACGAGACAACCCAGCTCGGGAGAGGGTTCGGGTTCCCACTCGTGATCTTAAGGTGGAATAAACCATGGGGTACCACGCCCTTCAATTGAAAACCACCTTGATTTCTCATTACACCACGGATCCTGGCTCTCTAGGTCACTAGTAATTGCTCGTTTGGTCACTGTCCCTTGCTCTTTAGACCACCGATGCTGTAATGCATGTAATAAGGAGGGAAGTTGTCACAAAGCTATCTTTAAATTATCAATAATCATGCAATAAAAGCCTTATTCTGTTTGTCTGTTTGTTTGTCTTTCAGACCATTTTCTCTTCAACTACTCGACTCGGGACTATAAAACCCATGTCATTATAAAGGTCTTTGTCTGAGGAGTTCAGGTTTTATATTGTTTTTCCATTACCAATGACCTTATACTGTATGTGTTTTTTATCATTTACTAAACCACAACTTTACTGAAGAATCGTGAAATTGTGAATTTAATATTAACTTTGTTCTTCACAAATTGGAACAGGAATATTTTTAAGAAAGGGAGAGGGGAGGACTGAGAGTTGGGGGTGAGAGGAAGAGAGTTGGGAGAGATAGGTCAAGGTGTTGGTAGGGTGGGTTGAGGACATGGGGTTTGGGGTGGGGCAAGTTGAGAACATGAATAAGAAAGAGGGAGGGGAGGACAGAGTTTGGGTGGGGCAGAGAGAAGGATTGAGGCTTGGAGGGGTGTTTGAGGACCTATGGTGGATTGGGGGGTGTTGAGGGGTTTGAAGACTTGGAGTGTGGAGAGCATCTGAAGACAATGTGGGAAGGGGGTTTGAAGACTTGGAGTGGGAAAGTCATGTGGAGACTAGGTGGAAAGGAGTTTGAAGACTTGAAGTGGGAAGGGGGTTTCAAGTCTTGAAGTGCGAAGGGGGTTTGAAGACTTGAAGTGGGAAGGGGGTTTGAAGACTTGGAGTGGGAAGGGGGTTTGAAGACTTGAAGTGGGAAGGGGGTTTGAAGACTTGGAGTGGGAAGGGGGTTTGAAGACTTGGAATGGGGGGGCTTGAGGACTTGTGGTTGGGACGGGGGTTGAGGACCGATGGTTGGGGGGAGTTGATGACTTGGGGGTATGTGATGAGGGTGTTGAGGACTTAAAGGCACATTTTACATTACGCTGAATTTCTGTGGGTTCCTGCTGGTGTCCATAATAAAATAAAGATATGAGCTTAACCAACACTACCCTGGTAGGGTTAACAACATTTATCAACTAAAGAAGTATCTGGGCTATCCCAGATATTTTCCAAAATAATTAATTATCTTACAGCATCTCCATAGTTGCTTCAAGAAAATGTATTTGTACCAAAAATCAAGCTACTCTACAACATCCGAGATTTCAAGCCCCTCCTGTCTGTCTGTGGCTCTGTGTCTGTCTGTCTCTATCTCTGTCTCTCAAGTCGTCAGTCTTCTTCATCCAAAACTGTACAGAGGTATCACGTGACTGCAATATTTTTCAGATCATGAGATCTCACGTCATTTTCCTCATCACCTTGATGATTCATCACCATGTTGACCTGTTATTGTTCCCATCTGAACCTCTGGCTCATCATGCAGGTTCATCAGGTTTAAATCCCATCTCCCACAATGACTTTATCCCTTGCTTACTAATGTTCTTGTAATTCATGTAAAATTAATACCTTTTTTCTGTATGTGAATCACGTGATACATGTCCAAGCTTCTCCATGAGCCTTTAGACCACTGTTAAAAGAAGGATTTCAATACAAGGACAGTGTAGTCATCGGTGTATCTAAGTATGAGGCGTCTGTCAGTCCCTTATGATTAGTCAAAACGGTCAAAATGGTATCCCATTGTGAACACAATTTCATCTCCGAGTTCATGCCAACCCAACTCCCCGCTACGTGCGAAGCAACCCTTTAGAAGTAGTCTTGCTTTTGCCACCATATTCAGGACGATGAGCCAGAGGGATCTAAATTCGCCCTGGGCAGCATGCTGGTATCCAGTGTCACATTCTCCTTCCTTCGCTTAGGACTGGAGCCTGGAGGTACTGGCGTCGCCGACACAACCAGTGTAAGAATGATGTTTTGCATGGTTAAAATCCCATCGTTGCTTAGCAACATCATATGCAGCTCCTGTGTCATCCTCTTTGAAGTGGCGAAAATAAAACAGAGGTATGACAGAGCCTAGTGCTAAAATAGCAAGAACCACAAAGGGTAGGACTAAGCCAATGATCTTTAGCAAGGAGATGTTCTTGGTCATCTAATGTATCAATGTCAATTCGTGTTTGTTTATTTACAAAATAAATTCGTCTTCAAAATGAAAAAAAAAAAAAACTACTGAACCAAATCCAACCAAATTTTGCATGTCACCTGAGGGCACCCCAAGCATGGTTTCTGTCTGGGTAGCATATCTGAGGGAGGAGTTCAGTGTGGCGGGGGGAGGGGGGAGTGGAAGATCCCAGCTGTCTCTATATATACGTAAATGTGTATCGGATGGCGTCATCCGGTGGTATTACAAACCATCTTATACACAGGAAAGAAAGTTTAACCAACTTAATAATATGTATTACGGTGATGTTAAAATCCGAGTGAAAATTATTCAAAATTTTCAAAATGTTTCATTTCACTCATTTTAACTGCAGGTTCAAACCAAAGAATCCAACACTGAGCTTCGCAGTGAAGCGGAAATGATTTTTGCTCATGTCATATATTGATTGCTATGCCTGGTGTTGGCTTAATGGATATAGGGTGGTGGGCTTGGGATCTTTGCATCCTGAATTCAAATCCCACTCGGCTGTTGAATTAATACCAGGTGGGGTTGACTCTGCCTGTCATCCTTCCGAGGTCGGCAAAATGAGTACCAGCTTGCTGGTGTCCTGCGGCGGAGTGGCGACCCGTCCAGGATTGTACCCAATAGCCAAGGAGACTGCTTGGGCAGCACCAACGCTCTGCACAGAGTATGGTCCCAATAGATGGATGGATATATTGATGAAGGTGATGTTAGCAGACTTCCAGGCAGATGGAAGATGACCTTGGGCAACCGACAGAGTGAATAGAGCAGAATGTTTGTGAAGATTAAATCCGTCAGCGAAGAGGTCGCTACTTTTGCTCGTCTATACTTGAAGAGAGCCGTTTGTCTGTCTGTATGTGTGTCGCCATTTTTCTCAGGGATGGCCAAACAGATCTTCGTAAAACTTTCAGAGGTTCATCAGAGAGAGTCTGGGAGTGTTTTAGGCAAAAAACAAACAAAAAACAATTTCTGAAAATCAAGTTGAATTATTTTTTTTTTAATCACTCTGTAGTCAGTGCCTAAGCCTCTGTAGCTGTATGAAAGATAACATTAAATGACCCCCGAATCCATTCCTTAGTGGGTGTAGGGAAATGTTTTAGGCCTCCCCCCCACAACAAAAATAGAAAAAAATATATTTGATTTCTTCAAAATGCCAACAGGATGAGAACAGCACCAGGTACCCCGATAGTAAATAATAAAGGTGAAAGTTTCACCAATGATATGCAGGTTTCAAAAAAAACAAGCTCAAATGAGCTAAGATCCTCATCCTCTTAATGATGACGTCATAAAAACGAATATGACGTCATTGTGATGTATCAGGTTTGCGATAAATTATCTGTGCTCATGCCCGGCTTGATTCCCGCAAAGAAAATTCAAAAAGCTTGCCGAGTTTCGGAGATAATTTTTAGGCGATTTAGCGGAGATATTTTGACGTCATAACTTTTTTTCTAAGAGGAATTTTCAAAATCGGAGATGGTTCCTGTCTGCGCAGGGAATTTTTACATTTGTATGTCAAGTTTCAGGAAGTTTCGATGAAAACTGTAGGCTGTGAAACAAAAAAGTCCACAAGAACAACAAGGTGAGAAAGACTTGGAGATCCTCCACGGTGATCGAAAAACATCACAATATCCTGTTTCACTTTGCAGCTCTTTTCACATTTGATTCCCTCCACAATTAATCTTTTGTAAATTCCTTTTTATTTATTTTTTACAGGAGTTAAGGCTCTTCGTGGAGGCGCCACGCTCACACATTTCACATACATGGACGTACAGATGAATACACGACACAACACAAGACTGTAAGACGAGACAAACAGCCACTGAGCTTGGAGGAAGTGCGATCACTTTTCGGGGCACTCTGGGTAACAATGACGTCACAATGGCGCCGCCTTTCTCACCGCCTTTTCTTAACAGGGCATTTCCTCATGAGGAATTTATACAAAATATTGTTAAAGTATATCATTGTATTGGTTAAAAAGGGGGCTGACAGGATGGCCGCGAAGTATGCCCACTCACCTCGAAGCTGTCGAGTCTGAGTTTTAATCTCGATCCAGCTATAAACTGTCATACTGGTGTTTTCCAGGCAGGGTAAGCCAGGTGTTGGCTTAACGGTTAAGGTGGCTGGCTTAAGATCTTAGGGTCTTAAGTTTGAACCCGTCATTCCGTTAAATAACACCAGGTTGACGCAGCCTGTTATCTTTCTGAGGTTGGCAAAATGAGTACCAGCTTATTGGTAACAGGGGCACTGCATTAGTGGCAGGGCCGCACTCCCAGCAGCCACAGACTGCATATGAAATAATAAAAATAGGAGCACTGGACCTGCAGCTTATCTCAGCCCTGTCCTCATGTTGTAACCCAAACTTGGTAGCATTCTGACTGCTGCATCTGTAGAATAAGATTTTTGAAGGAATTTACACAATTTCCCTAAAATTTACTGAGGCCGGCATTTTGACACACTTCCGGTCATGTGATCGGCATGACCTCCGCAATTTAACATCCCTACCCTGTCCTAATGTTGTAACCCAAACGTGGTAGCATTCTGACTGGTGGGTCTGGAGAAGAAGATTTTTAAGGGAATTTACTAAGTCCGCCATTTTAATCTACTTAAAGTCACATGACCGCAATGTGCTTTGCACTCCCCATTACCAGTCAGAAGCAGAACCCTTCTGCCAAATTTCAGTGGAATCGGCACAGCGGTTTGGCCGGAGCAGTCGAAATAGGAGACGGACGGACGGTGCACCGTAACAATACATTATCTGGAATTCCAATTCCAGATAGGATAATAAGAGGCAGCGATTCATCGGATGGTGGTTAAACTGAGAGTCCCATCTGCCGACATTCGTTCGTGGATGCCAAAGATCCCATGGAGTCCTTCGCGAAGAGCTATCGCAGGCACCGTGTCCAAATTCCAAATTCCTGCTTTAACTACTGCTGGGAAAGCAATGGCAAACCACCCAGTGTAATCCTTGCTAAGAAACTGCTTCGACAGTACTGAACCTGTCTTTGGGCAGAACATCAGAATACGAATAGGAAGTTAAAATGGAAACTGAAAATCTCCATTCATGGCCTGAACTTACACCTTGAGGCCTTCGCTGTTGCCATGACCGAGTATGACGATGCTTCTTTAACGGCCTCAATTATTTCCATCTCCTTTTGTGGTTAAGCAAGGGGAGAGGAAGGGAAGGGAAGGTGGGAGTGGGGGGGGGGGATGACTGTGGCCCAAGTCTGTCTGTGATGTAAAATTAAGTGAAAACTCAAAAAAGGATTATTTTTTTTATAACACGTACTTCTTGTTGTTGCTGTCATTGTGACTGGTTGTTGGTGTTTGTATGTTCCTTCAAAGTACTATTATATATTTTTCTGTTTCGAGAAGTATTACTTTATATTATTTTGTGTGCTCCTTCTGTGTCCGTCATGGTTTATTACCTCCGACACCGAAGGTGAACGAGGTTATGTTTTCACCCCCTTTCTGTCTGTCTGTTTGTTGGATCGCCGAAATAGGTGAGCCTTATTGTCAGTAATTCTGTCTGTTTGTTTGGATGTTTGTTCGTTTGTCATCAGCATAATTGGTAGTAAACGTTGGCGGATTTTGACCAAACTTGGGTGGTAGGTACATCTTATAACCTAGTGCTTTGGAAATTGTGATGGTTGCTAGGGACGCTTTGGTTCCCTAGCAACAACCAAAAAACCTTCAAAATCGGTACCGTTCATGAGAAATCAATTCCGAAAGCCATTATCCTATGTAGGGTTATGAAATTTGGCACGAATGATCTACAAGTGATGCTCTATCAAATATATTCCGGTTTTTGTGATATATGGAATACTTTACCCGCAGCGCCCCCTACAATTAGGGTATGCGTGAAAATTGGCGAAAATTGAAGGCCCCCTAGCGACCAGGTGAGTGCATCGATACGAATGAAACTATGCAGGTTCATGGTACTCAATGAGTACTACAACTTTGCCTCAGGACATATTGACCGATTTCGCTTAGGTCAGGGGTCAAAGGTCAATGAGTGCAAAAATCGATAATATGTGAGAGCTGGAGGTGCCTTCGTGCCAAATGCTTCTCCTCCTCGGGTTCTGGTCGGATGGTCATGAAAATTCATGTGGAATACATTGTGCACAAACGCTCGAGCCGGATTTTCGATTTAGATCTTTGTTCACCCACAGCACCCCCTCGAACTTTGGGGATTTCCGATTTCAAACCGAATTTTCGGTACTTTTCATTCAAATGGATACCGAGTAGTTATCAGTAGATAGAACTGGATGAGATTTGATATGCATAATCTTAAAGTGATTCCCTATCTGCTATATGACATCCATTTTGCTCTATATCTTATGGTTTCCATGCTCGGCGACCCATCGCCGCCTACCGGCTTGTCTATGTTTGTTTGTTTGTTTGTGCAGAGGATATCTCAAAAGGTTGTGGACGGATCCAGATGAAATTTTGTGGACAGATTCGGTGTGCGAAAAGGAAGAATCGATTCCATTTTGGTGAAGATCCAAATCCAGATATGAGAATTACTTGATTTTTAAAGTGATTCTTCACCATTATGCCTGGTGTTGGCTTAATGGTCAGGGTGGCGGGCTTTGGATCCGAAGGTCCTGAGTTCAAATCATGCTCAGCTGTTGAATTAATACCAGGTGGGGTTAACTCGGCTTGTCATCCTTCCGAAGGCGGCAAAATGAATGCCAGCATGCTGGTATACTATGTCGGAGTGGCAACCCATCCAGGATTGCGCCCAATAGCCAAGGAGACTGCTTAGGCAGCAAGAACACTCTGCACAGAGTATGGTCCCAATCTCCTCCTCCTCTTCACCAGTGAGAGATAGCGCCAAAAACGATATACGAGTATAGCATGATGTTTCAAAAATGTATTGGGCCTGATATGTTCTCGTGTATCAGGCATTACATGGCGGAGATATGCGCTCTAGCGAGTGCTCTTCTACTGTAGTTCTAAAGAGTTTCAGCTGTTCAGGTCAGGTATGGGAGCATGTGCCAGAACAGCACGTCGCTGCGTCCACTTTCCACCGGTACTCCAGGAGCCTCCATCTGGCCATCCCCCAGGCAGATGCCTGGCCCATCCCCATCTCCTTGAGATGCCGGTCAACCTGCTGCAACCATGAGGCACGTGGTCGGCCCACTGGCCTCCTCCACTCACGAGACTCCCTCGCTGAGAGAATCTGGTGAGCAGGATCAGCGTCAGGAAAATGAGCCACATGTCCATACAGCCGCAACTGATGCTCACGGACCATGCAGGTAACAAATCTCATCCGAGTCTCTCTCAGCAACCACTCATTGGCCACAAAGTCTGACCAGTGAGAGCCAAGGATTCTCTGAAGAGACCTGGTACTGAAGGGTCAAGTCTTTGTCTCAGATCCTTGGTCAGTCCTCGTCTCACATCTGTGGAGCATGACTGGAAGCAACAAGGACTGAAAGGCTCAGACTTTTGTCTTCCTGCATCGCTTCCGATAGTGCCACACCCCGATGGTCCAATGAATCCATGACTCCATAGGCCTGACCCAGACGTCTATCGACCTCTGGTGCACAACATGCGGAGACATGAATCTCACTGCCAAGGTAAATGAATCTCCGTGACCTCAAAATTCTCGCGACAAACAGGAACAGACAAAATAGCAACATACAATATGTCATTGCAAGCCTGGATCTTATTTTGACCCAAGAGACCCATAATCCCAGCAGCTCTGAATCCTCATTCGGCACTGTGAAGGCCCAGAGCATATCAGGATATCCAGTTTCGACAAAGATGGCTGCATCATCTGCGAAATGAAGGTCAGAGATCTTGATACTCCCAAACAATGCACGGTCGCTTGATTTCTCCGACATCCTCCCGAGAATCCAGTCCATACAAACACTGAAAACACCTGACAAACTCCAGTAACAGCTGGAGGTAAGCCGGAGATGGAACCAAGATAGATCAGACGTCACAGCACTCAAAGTACCAGAGTATAGTTCAGACATCAGATTCACGTTATGGTAGTACCCTATGAAGACGAAGAATCCTCCAGAGGGCATCGCAATTTACTGAATCGAACGCTTTGTAGAGATCAACAGAGGCTGTGAGTATACCCTGCTGAAACTGACGTCTGCATTTGATGAGGACCGAAAGAGCAAGGATACAGTCAATAATTCAGCTCCTTCCTGTTAAACCTGACTGCTCTGGGCGCTGGTGCTCAAGCAGATGGTGGCGAACCCCATCAACAATTATCCGAGCAAAGACCTTACCCGGGGCTGAGAGCAGCGTCACCCCTCGGTAGTTGTTGCAGTCCTGGCGATCACCCTTCCCTATCCAGAGAGGAACAACAAGGCCCCTCTTCCAGTCAGTTGGGATGATGCCTGTGTTCCAGGTAGAGCACAGAACTGCATGCAATGACACGAGTACAGCATTTCCACCAGCCTTGAGAAGTTCAGCATGGATGCCACAGATCGCTGGAGCTTTATCCATTTCAACCGGTTCACCGTAGCCTGTTCCCTCACACTAAGGTGGATCACAGTTGATTGGAGGGTCAGCAATAGGGATAGTTGCATCCCTGATATACAACTCGACAGCTGGGGGATCAGCCTGGTACAACCGCTCAAAGTAACCGGCCCAGCGGGCCTTCACTTCAGACTCCTCTGTTAAGAGCCTACCACTCTCTGCTCGAACTGCAGTGCTCCGAGGGATGGGCTTGGATGAACGCAATGCGCGAATTCCCCTGTAAGCGGGACGAGAATCACCTGTCCACAGGTGATGCTCTACCCCCTCACTGTTTCCAGCACATAGGCCTCCTTGTCCACCCTTAGCGCACGTACAGTTTTACGTCTCAACTCCCTGAACAGCTCAGTTCTGCCATTCAGCCTGGCCCTGCGACTCTGGTCAATGGTATCCAGTGTCCCATGGGAGACAAATTTCTTCTTTGCCGAACGGTGAGTTGCAAGACAACCTGCCGGCAACATCAAGGATGATAGTCTTGGAGGTACTCCACGTCTCTTCAGGATCTCCCAAAACACCTAGACTCCCAGATCCCCACTCAGCTTGTTCGCAAACTCCTTGGCTACCCTCTCATCATTGAGCTTGCCAACTTCCAGCCTAACCTGGGATTGCACCATTCTCCTGGATTTAAACTGCAACTTCAAGAGTTGCTACAACAAGCTCGTCATCGGTATTGAGGAACTGAGCACTCCGGTAGACCCTACATTTCTGGAACATCCTCCACGCACGTGGTCAATCTCCTTTGCCATGCCACCAGTGTTGGAATACCAAGTCCAGTGATGCAACTGTGGGCACTTAAACCATGAACCAGCCTCCCTAAGTCCATGACTTCTTTCAAAGTCAAGGAACTTGGTGCTATCCTGGTTCACAGTTTCAGACCCATGGGGACCAACACATGTCTCACAACCATCCTTATCAGTTCCAGTCGATGCATTGAAATCCCCAAGACAAGACCTTCACAGCTTGGTCAATGAATCGTGATCCCTTACCAAAATGGAGGTGGATACTTCAAGACCTGCGAGGACTCCGTTCCACCTTCTGAAACCCGCATATGGAGATAACACCCAATGACACCAATACAGGTGGACATTTTGAGATGTGCGAGGACTCCGTTCCACCTTCTGAAACCCGCATATGGAGATAACACCCAATGACACCAATACAGGTGGACATTTTGAGATGTGCGAGGACTCCGTTCCACCTTCTGAAACCCACCCACGCGTGGAGATAGAAGCAAACAACACACTTTTTCGTGATGGTTGAAACAGTTTGCAAATGTTATCTCCAATTAATTGCCTTCAATTCCTGAAACTATATGTGTTGAAATAAAAAGTGTTCGTCCTCGTGACCCGTATAACAAAAACTTAGCTCGCCCGCACAGTCTCCTCCGTACGATTACTGGGGTTCCATTTGAAGTGCTTATTTCTTCGGTCACGGTCTGAGGCTCATAGAGGAGTTTGTACATGATCACAAGAGGGACTAGGAACTCATTAAACCTCAAACAAGCAACACAGCACCGTATATGGGAATTGAACCTGGGGGTTTAGTGCTTCGGAAGGGAACACCAAGCAAACCAACCCTTCAAATGCCCGAACTGTGTCCATCATGGATCATCGTGTTTGAGACCGGGTCCACAGTCACCGCTAGTGGGAATAGCAGGCGTGCGTGTATGGTGAAGATTGGAGGGTGACGCAGAAGGAGGGACGAAGGAGTGGAATTGGAGGTGGTGGGGGGGAAATCGAAGGGGGAGAGCCACGTTTAAGTACCATTGCGCCTCCTCGTAGTTCACCCCGGCCACTCGACCCGTCACGGTGAGGACCCGCACCGCGGACAGAACTTCCATATGATGATGTGTTCTCATTGTTCAAGTTTTATATCCTTAAGGACAAAATATGTTGTCTTTTAATCTGAGAGCTGTGTGTTCGCTGCACTTGCTTGTTCTGTGCCCCCCACCCACCCCCAATCGCGCCTCCCCCAGAACCTGGAACCAAATGTAATGATTTATGAACAGGTAGAAATTGTTACCTTACTCTGTAATAGTTTGTGGCATCTGTGAATGCTTATTTGGAATTTTAAACCGATAAATGAGGAACTCACGGGTGGAACACTCTCACACTCACTCTCTCTCTCTCCCCAGTTTCTATCTGCTCACCATGAGTGCCCTATTGTTACCATAACACCCCCCCCCCCCTTTTGAGTGTGTCCCTTTCTATTCCCCATCACCGTACTCTTCTCCATACCAGACTCTGCAAACTTTCAAAAACTCTTTTGCTAAAACTTGTGCGAATTTTGAACACGTTTCGGAGATTTTGTTTTTGATCGAATCGTCGCGAGAGAACGAACACCTGAACTATGTGTATACCTGTGAAAGGGAATCACCGCAGCCTATGCCAACGTGAGCATCATGGGATGTGTGATTATAAATGGGGAAAAGGGTCGATTTGACTCCTCTTTGGTCTAACGAGACCTGAGATCAAAGTCAGATCTCACTTTTCGATCTCACCCCCAACAGTGAAGGGTGGGGGTGGGAAGAGGGGGGGGGTCTGTCACTCTCACCCACCCCTTTCCTCCCTGGGCAATGCTTAACCCCAGCCCTTGTGGCCATACAAGGTATTGCCGGGAGTTCGACCCGCCAAGCGAGCGCGAAAACAGCTCCAATGTCCCACGATCCGAGAGGCAGGAAACCTGATCGTTCACATCTCAACCATCTCTGCCTTCCTAAGGAGTACAGGGCCACGTTGGGAGAGGAGTTCCGCCGAAACAAGACACCTTCCTTCACCCCTCCTCCACCTCCCCTCCCCACCCTTCAGCGCAGCTGCGTTTGTGTCGAGGTTGCTCTTTCAGGTCCAAAATAGACCCATAGGGGCGGTGCGTTCTCAGCGATGTTCAAACGCCATGACCTACCCTGAGGGCACTTTCGCCGGTGCCTTGAGGGCGCCACTTTTACTGGACAATCACTTGACGGGGCAGTTGGGATGGGACAGTTTCTTGGAACAGCATTCCCGGGGGGAAATGGGATCGCAACCCAGCTCCTGGATAAGCACTTGGAAAGGAACCCAAATTCCATGGCCTTTTGAGCGTGTCACGGACCCCTCTCTCTTTCACTAACCTAACTATAGCCTTGAACGAACAAACTTTTACCTTTTACATCTTTTATTAAAGACCAATTACAGGATCATCAAGTTTCCTCGAGCTTTGACCGAATCGAATCATCAGAATCATGATGAAGTTCGATCGTCTCAATGTACAGAAGGTCTTCGCCGTGAGTCCTGGATGTTAACAAAAACCACGAGGATGTTCAATGTTCTCATTTTTACTCTGATCGTTTATGTGGGCTCATGATAAATCACGTGACCACTCACTTGGCAAGAGTGTGGATCAAATTATCAACGTTTCATAACTGCGGGGATACGAGACAAGACGCCCGATGGTGGCTCAGGTGTCTGCACAAGGATTTATACCTGCCCGCAGTATCTGATCCGACGAAATCGATAATTTTCTGATGTAGTAGAAGCAGGGGGCGTTGCATTGTGGAGCACCCCAAAGAGCGATCATTTGCCATGTTCTTTTTATATATACTACTACGTGCCCGTACGTGCAAAAAAAAAAAAGAAAAAAAAGAAGAATTGTGACATCAGTTGTGACGTCATAGCACCGTGTCCTGTCATTAGTTTGGTAAATAAATAGCCATAACTTGGGAACCACTTGTCCGATTAATATCAAACCTTGAAAAGGCACATCCTCAGGTCCCCAGCAATATACCTGGCAAGTTTCAATTAGATCGGACCAGTGGTTGTCGAGAAACAGCGGTCGCAAACAGACAGACAGAGATTGCTGGAATTATATATATATATATATATATATATATATATATATATATATATATATATATATATATACACACACACATATATATACACACACATATATACACACACATATATACATATATATATACATATATATATATATATATATATATATATATATATATATATATATATATATATATATATATATATATATATATATATATATATATACATATACACACACATATATACATATATACACACACATATATACATATATATATATATACACACACATATATACACACACATATATACACACACATATATACACACACATATATACACACATATATACACACATATACTGGATATCCTCACCTGTGGTATTTGTGAAGACTTTTTGACCGATAACCTGAGCCAAGGACCAGATTTCCCAGATGCATTGGGTAAAAGGTAGACAATGACCTCTTGGTCATGGTGCGTCCCGAGAGATCAGATCAAATGTGCTCCATCACAACCATATAATGCAGAGGGGGGTTGAGGATCTTAAAACAGAGAGTTGGTGAGGGGTGAGGGGTGAGGGGTGAAGATGCAAGGGTCACTCAATGGTGACGATCATTTAAAATTTTTTTTATCGGATTCGGATCTTCACCAAAATCGAATCAATTAGTCCTTGTCACACGCACAACCTGTCGATGAAGTTTCGTCCGAATCCGTCCACAACTTTTTGAGATGTCCGGCTCACAGACAGACACAGACAGACAGGGGTGAAAACATAACCACCACCCACCTCCGGGTGACGACATGACCTCTGAGCTGTCTAGTCTGGGTTCGATTCCGCACCCGACTTTAAAATGTCGCATTAGTGCTTCGCAGATGGGACGTTGGATCACAAAGTGTGTACCGCCGACCCTCAGATGGACAATTAAAGCCGGTCGTCCAGCCTGCTAGCATACGTTAATGATCCAACGGTGTGTTTTGCGAAGAGTCGGAGGAGAGTTATCGCCGGTACCCTGAACAAATTACTAATTTCTGCCTGGAATGCCTTCGGTCAAACGTCAGGCCTGGCCAACCAGTTCGTGAAAGACATGGGACAAAAACGTTACGTAGCCGACCGTACAAGAAGGTAGATATAATTGGAGCCGTTAAAGAGTTAGTAACCTAGTAGTAGTTCAAGTAGAACTAGCTGTGTGTCGTTTTCCTGTTAGGGAGGAAGGCTCAAAGGTGGGAAGTGTCCAGATTTCGCTAACCCCCATGCCCCCTCCCCCGCCCCCCAGCACCTCGGGATTTATCCATGGAATATGTTTGAAATGATTTTATCACATGATTAAACTGATGACCACTTATTCACCCAACATGTGTCATGGAAGAATAAGGTGACCGAGAGGATTGAAGGGTAACTTAGTAACAATGGTCGAGATAATGGACTATGGAGGTGGTTTATGGTTGTAGATCTTAAACAACAGATTCCATTTCTGTGGTTGTTTGTGTCTTAGAAGTAGACCGACCTCACCTGTGAACCAACGCCATGTCAGACACCGAGGCACAAGAGGAGGTGCAGGAGGAGCTCGAAGAGGAGGTTGAGGAAGAGCAGGAGTGAGTTGACGAGTGTCCATGTGACGTCAAATATGGACCCCGTGGGTCTCTCTTTCCATCCGAGCCGACGGGCCGATGAGCAGAGACCTGTTAATGTGTGCTGGGGGAGTTGGGCGGTAATGTGGTCCCTTGAAACCGCATGTAATTATACCAGCAACCACCTTGAGTTAATGACCGGTAACATGCGGTGAGAAACCGTTTCATTTGATGCCAACTTGATTTGATCAACCGTGGACCATGTTGGTGGATCCTGTACATTTGATGAGATGGCCAAGTCCACACCCCCCCCCCCCCCGGTGTCGTTCCTCCATCATGGAACACTGTGCTCCATGATATGGTGTGAAGATAACAGGGTAACTCGTTTCATTTCACTAACTATTCCAGATCACGTACCACAAATCTTTCCCATGAATTTAACCAATATATAAATATAAATATATATATATATATATAAATATATATATAACAGTTGTTTGTTCTTTAACTTTCTTCTCTTTTCTGTGTTGCCTCCTACCCCCCTACCCCCCTACCCCTACCCCCTACCACCCCCCCCCCCACAGGGAGCCAGAGGGTGAGTAAACTCGTATGTATTCTTATTCTTCAGGGTCATGTCCTTGTCTCGAACACGTGACTGTTTCATTCGTCTCAATAGTTACTTTGCACATTATTACAACTAAATCACAACAGCTTTGGATTTGTTGTCCATTTGTTGATGGATTTGTTTATTTTCATGGATTTGTGTCTGAATCATCCGTCCAGGTGAGAATGGATTTTACAAAATATCATGTCCACTCATTAAGGGTAATTTAATGTCTGGATGTTCAGATCGACAGATAACTTAGTTAAAAGTTGAAAGTATTTCTGGTCACTATGACAAAGTTACCATTTCGGGAAGAATCGTGGGCAGTGGGGGGGGGGGGGGGTTCGTTCTCCAATTGCACGGATTTAAGGGTTTCGGTAAATGTTCGATCTGTTACTCGCTGTCTACCTGCGTGTCTGACTTCCAATGGTGATGTACCTGTCACCTGCGTGCTGGAAACGCGTTGCTGACTATGCCTCGCTTCATTATGATCACTACTCATCTCTGTGTCACTCTTGTTTCCACTCCCGGGACATTATTATCACTTGCCACTCCTCTTCCTTTTTCACAACACCTCTCTGTCTCTGTCTCTCTCTCCCCTCCACTCCTCTTCCCTTAGTATAACATCCAGGCTCATCTACCCACACATCTTCCTCATCCATTATATCTATTCCACTCTTTTGTCCCATTCCTCTTCCTTTATTTGCACTCTTTGTCTATCAGACTCTTCTCTGGGTCTGTCAAGATAGCGTAGAGGTACATACACTCACCTCAAAGCTGTCTAGCCTGGGTTCGAATCCCGACACAGCTATAAACTGTCATCCTGGTGTTTCACAGGCAGGGTGAATGATCAATGTGTGTGTGTGTGTCATCCCTCGGATGGACGTTGAACCGGGCCTCCTGTCTATTAGCATTTGTTCGTGGACGTTGAAGATCCCCACGGTGTCAGGCGAGCTATTGCTGGCACCATGACCAAATTACAAATCCCTGTGCTTCAACCTACAGGGGGGCACTGCATCACCAGGACAGCAGCACTCCCAGCAAATTATGCAATGTGCTGCATCCGAAAAGAGTAGAAAAAGAAGAAATCTCTCCATGTCCCTTCCTTTATTTTCACTCAGATCACTCTCTTTTTGAACCACCTCTCACTCATCACTTTCCCTCTTCACGTCCAATCAGATTTATCAGTGTGTCCTAAGTTCTTGCTTGAGACCTTGTAAAAACTTAGATTTTTACACCTCGTTTTTCCTCCTAATTATCTCCAACGCTAACCCCTGATCTCTATCATGACACGACACTGAACCAGACAATTGCTATGGCTGTGACCCCGACCCTGCTTCTTTCCCGTCGCTTTTCCTCGTCTGTGCCACTCTGCGTTGCTCACCTCATCCTGCTGATCAAAAGAGGACGAAGCAGAACCCGAGGAGGTAGAGGAAGGTAAGGAAAGCCTGCTTGCCTGCAAGAGTACTAGCATCCCCATCTCCCCCTTTGTTGCTTCTTTTGAAACTTTGTTTTGTTGTCCGAGAAACTTTTATTGCACTTGCATTTATCATTGATTCATCTTTAGTTTTCATCGCAGTACGACTTCGTCATCATGCTGCGTTCACCATTGCATGGCAGCTGGGGTGGCCACATGAGGTGAACTGCCTGGTTTATATGAATGTAGCCATCGTTACCGATTTCATACACGTGTCGAGGTTCCTGAAGGAGCGAAACTACAGCCAATGGCAGGATGGCAGACCAATCGAGCGGCATATGGGAGCAGGTGGACAAAAATGTGAAAATATATTATACAGGTTTGGTCACCTGATCAAGATCCGGTTACTTTGGCTTCATAGTCTCACTCTCTCTATCGAGTGCAGCTTGTGGCTGCTGGTTGCATCATTGGTTGGGACGTGGCTATGCCGCTGATGCAGTGTCCCCCTTACCAGTACACTGGTGCTAATTTTGCCGACCTCGGAAGGATGACAGGCTGAGTCAACCTCCTGGTGTATTAATTCAGCGGCCAACAGGGCTTGAACTCAGGACCCTAGGATCCCAAGCTGCCACCCTAACCACTAAGCCAACACCAGGCTTTGGCTTTATAGTAAAGCATCGATAAGATTGATGTTTAAAGTTGGAGCAAAATACTTAACCCAGGGGTGCAACACGGCAATGTTGGGCCAAACGGCCTCGTTGGAAGTTTTTATAGTGACGTTGACCTTCCGAGTGTGAAAATAATACAGCACAGCAAATTTCAGGCCAGTTGAATAAGGGGTATAGAATTGCATAAAAATCAGAGAAAAGGCTTCACACACACAATATATATATATATATATATATATATATATATATATATATATATATATATATATATATATATATATATATATATATATATATATATATATATATATATATATATATATATATTGGAAAGGGGGTGAAAGGAGGAGAAGTTTCTCTTTTTTGGAACTTTTACATTGATCGAAGGCTCATGGAGGACAATTGCGAACATTATGTAGACTGGTGTCATAGTAACACTCACGATCAGGCCATTTGGGTCAAAAACAATCCTGTATGGCGTGGCATGGCATGGGAAACAATGCATCATACAGGTTCCTAAGACTTCATAAAATCTATTCTTGAGGAGACATTGATGAACATAATTGCAGATTGATTAAACAGACATGAAAGGTACAATCTATTTATTACATACGTAAGTATTTCACCTCTCCCACCCAGCTCCCAGGTATGCCCAAAACATCCACCTCTCCTTCCCTCCTTTGTCTTCCAAAACTTTTTACCCCCACTTGTCCCCAACATTTCTATACTCTCATATCTCGGATTTCTCGACATTTTCTTTCTCTCAATTTTGCACACTCCTCCCCCCCTCCCCCCTTTCCCCTCCCAACCCAGTGTTTGCATCATAAACAGATGGTCCCTAAGTTACTAAATGATTGAATTATTTTGGCTATCATGAAGTGTAAAGACAATGGGTGTATTATTCACCATGTACTTGTGAATTTATAGGGTAAGATACCATAGCCATGTTTACGTGCAATAGGTAACATACCGTATGCATGTTTCGATAAAGCATGGATGGCACGTCGATGTGAGTTAGTTAGATTGATAAAATTGCATATAAATGTCACTTTTATGGACAACCTGCTTTGGAGACCCTTTCTGTGTACCTCTTAAGGCGTGAGGACTAAAACCACACCTGAATGCCTCATTCTATCTAAACACCAAACCACATCACATGACCATTTCCTCCAACTCACTCTTAAATCATTCTAAATTCAGTTTGCACCTCGTTTTTCTTCCCCATCCTCTCCGACACCAATCCCCGACCTTTATCACGACACGACCTTGAAACTGACCTTTGTGCTGTGGCTTTGACCCCAACCCTGTCTCCATCCCGGTGCTTTTCCCCCTGCTGGTTCTGTTCGTACTGCTCTGCACTGTTCACTTCGTCCTGATGCTCAAAAGAAGAGGAAGCAGAACCAGAAGAGGTAGAGGAAGGTACAGAAAGCCTGCTTGCCTGCAAGAGTGCTTGCATCTCCATCTCTCCATGTTTTGTCTTGTTTTGAATCTTTCATTGCATCATCATCTCACAGCAACTTTCATTGCATTATGACATCATATTGATGTTTCACCTTCAACTTTGGCTTCCACATTGTCTTCACATTATTACCAAAATATCCCACAATTCTGCCTCGGTCTCATGAAATTGTAATAAAACGAATCTTATGAATAATAACAAGGTTTCTAAAAAAAAAATGTTCCAAATATAGATGTACTAGAAATCAATATACTGTACATTTATATACTGTTTAGCATGTACTGCAGTTACATTATAGTTCCTTGCTGGCAATATTATTTAAAAAATTTTTTTAACAAATAACCTTTCACGTTTAAAATTACAAACCAACTTGATGATCTGTTTAGCGAAGAAGAAAAATAATCCTGACATTGCAAGCAGGTTCCTCTGATATCTTATGTTGGGTTCAAATTTCCATCAGCACGGTGAAACAGTTTCGATTCCAAAACAAGTTCATGGCAAGACAAATTAACCACATCACGGTGGTTATAGTGGTAAATCAACTCACCGGTTCTGGGACGTTGTCCGTGGCGTCGTTCCACATCATTAACAGCAACCTGATTTTGACGACACTTCACACACTTGGATTGACTGACATTACACAACACACTCTTTCATGTTGTCCATTCATATGTCTTATAAAATGGAATTTCAGTACATTTTATAACCTGTCTATAACCCCCTCTCACCCCTACCACCATTCTCAAAAATCCTCCACTTACCTCCTTCTCTGCACATCCTTAAATGAACATCTCCAAGTCCAACATCATGAAGGTATTGCATCAACATCACCTGGTTTCATTGGATGCGTTAGGGTCAACTCCCAAAGCACACACAGAATTGTATTTGGATGTGCCATATGTTTACCATGTACTGTGGATGAGTATGTCCTCCCGGCGTGGTATCGAACTCACGTGACTGCAAGGTTTGCTCCGGTCCCTTTGTAGATGATCTGCTTGGGCAACAGATCACCTAAATATCTATTCTTGAGGAGACATGTAGTATTACGAAAAACAAATTATTGACTTGTTTCAGCAATGTTATTTATAGCTTGGCTTTCAATTTCACCCAAAAATAAGTGTGTGTGTGTGTGTGTGTGTGTGTGTGTGTGTGTGTGTGTGTGTGTGTGTGTGTGTGTGTGTGTGTGTGTGTGTGTGTGTGTGTGTGTGTGTGTACAGTACTGTGCAAAAGTTTGGGGTTTTTAAAATATGTACATTATCGAGGCTCATCTGAGAGCTAACACAACGCACAACAAGGGGGAATGAGACAAGAGGGGTGGGAGTGGGAAGGACAAAACATTAGGAGATCTGTGTAAGGGAGAGGGATGGGGCAAGAAACATGGTGAATACAAGATGGACATTACAGGGACTTTCAGGGAATTTGAAGGAGGTGGGTTTGGGGTGGATTAACGGGGGTGGAAAAGATAGAGGATTTGGATGGGGGAAGACAAGAGGTGGTGATGAACAACTGTTTTGAAGGCCTGTAGAGAAGAATGGGATTGAAAGTGTGGGAGTTTATTCCAATGGCGGTAAAGAAGAGGAATGAAAGAGTGAAGGTGAGCAGTGATTCGTGATTTTGGTAGTTTTACCAGAAGGGGGTTGCTGGCGGATCTTGAGCACCCTGCGAAAATATTGGGGGGACATATCGCAAAAAGAGCAGGGGGGGGCAAGACTGGAGAGGAGATGGTAGAAGACAGAAAGATTACCGACCTGCCTGCGGTGAGAGAGTGAGAACCCCAAGCCTCAGCCTCATCGCGAGAGATACCACTAATCCTAAACGCCTTGGTTTCCACATCGTGAAGCCGAGAAAGGTGAGAGGCAAGAGCACCAGCCCAGGGGGGACAGCAGTACTCCATCAGGCTGTGGACGAAAGCTTTGTATGTGGTCAGGAACTCAGGTGGGCCGAGGAAGAACCTTGCACGATGGAGGATTCCCAGTCAGCGACTGGCTTCGGAGGCCAGGTTGGAAATGTGGCTTTCCCAGGAAAGGTCATGGCAGATAGTGAGAGCTAGAAGCTTGAATGAAAGGACTCCTTCCAGTGGATTGTTGAGAAAGTAGATGGGGGGGGGGGGGATTCCAAACGGTCCTTTCGAAGAGACAAAGTGAGAGTGTGAGATTTGTCAAGATTGAAAGACATGTTCCACGTGTTGGACCAGTTTGTAATTTTATCCAGATCTAAAGAGAGTGAAGAAGCTGCTGCTTGCCGGTCTGAGGGATGACAGATGGTACAGCAGAGGGTGGAGTCATCAGCAAAGAGATAAAGAGGATTTTCCAGAGAGTCGGAGAGATCATTGATGAAAACCAGAAAAAGAACAGGGTCCAGAACGCTGCCTTGAGGAACTCCAGCCTGGACAGGAAGAGGGGTGAAAGAACTCAATTTAGGGCCACACGTTGACTGCGACAGGAGAGGAAGTCTGCGAGCCATGAGTGGAGATGGCCTTGGATACCATGGGAAGAGAGTTTGGTGAGTAGGGCAAGGTGCCAGACTTTCAAAAGCACGTGATACGTCTCGGGATATGGCTCTGATTTCATGTCTGGCATTGAGTACCTCCATCCTTTGTTGGAATAGCAGAAGCAGCATATCCAGGTTAGAGTGATTTGGTCTGAATCCAAATTGATGATCGAAAATCAAGCCATTGGAGACGAGGAAGGATTTCATGTCTGAGGCGATGATGGATTCCATGAACCTTGCTGATGATTGAGAGAAGGCTGATTGGTCTGTAGTTGCAAGGATCTGTTTTTGCACATTTTTTATGCAGGGCAGTAATGTTTGCTGATTTCCAAGCAGATGGCAGATGACCTTGAGCAAATGAGAGGGTGAATAGAACAGAGAGAGGGTGAGCAAGAGCAGAGGAGCAGGTTTTTAGGACATGTGAGCTGATGCCGTCTGGACCGGTTGCAGAATCTGTCGAGGTTTGACAGCAAGCTCTCCACTTTGTCAGAAGAAAGGGACAGAGTCCAGGAACAGTTGGGTGTGACTGGGTAAAGTGGGTACAGACAGCGATGGGTTTCAAACAGAAGATTTAGATGCAAACACCGACTTTAGGCCTTCACCCTTTTCAGGTGCGGTATCAGCAGTGCGGCCATTTGAGGATAGGGAGGGGATGGAGGGGGAACATACACCGGAAACAGATTTGATTAGACGCCGCCAGGATTTGAAGGAGGGAGTGAGGTTTGAGAGTTCAGACTTGAGCTTCGAGAGATGTTGTTTTCTGGCTCTCCTGAGGGTAGATACACACTTGTTCCAAGCTTTATGGAAGGAACTGAAATTACCCTCAGTTTGGTTTGCTTACCATGAGGCAAAGGCAAGTTGTTTCAGGGCAACTGCCTTGCCACAAGCTTCAGTGAACCATGGGTGGGAGGAAGGATATCACAACTGAAGACTAGAGGGGATAAATCTGTGCATGAAGAAGAGCAAGTTTCTTTAAAAGAATTCCCAGGATGAGTTGATGTTGGAGAAAGTAGCGATGGGAGACCAGTCTCGAAGTTTGATGGCTGTGCTTGAAGACCCTGCCAGTCAGCCTGAGTGAAATGCCAGACTCGACGGTGCTGAGGTGGTTCTCTTATAACAGCCAGAGAGATGTCCACTTTGACAAGCACGTGGTAATTTGACAAACACGTGGGTTATTCCAATGATGTTCATATTTTAGGGTAAATTCATCATATTTTCAGTGATAAGTCATATGCGTTTATTATTGTAAATTAACAGCCTTTATAAATGCATGTGAAACAAACTGCTGAAGTAAATAACAATAACAGTGTAATTTTATCGCATCAGTCAATACTTTGTTAGTCTGCCCTTTGGCTTATTGAGTGGCATCACTCTTCTACCCATGCTTCCATATAAAACAAAAGCATTCTACAGGAATATTGTGCAAAATATCCTGCAGTACATTCAACAATTCTCTTATTCTTCTCTATTTCTAGGAAATCCAATATGGCCTCAATGGGACTCCTGTCTGATCTCTGAGGTGGTCATTCTAATGCTTCGAGCATACCAGCTGTAACCTTGTTCTCCAAATAAGACTTTACTACATTGGAAATGTGTTTTAGATCATCATCTTTTCGAAAATGAATCCTCCTCCATTAAAAAAAATTCCACTAGGAACTGCATGGTGCTGCAGTATCTGCTTGTACTTCTCTTTTGTGAGCGTCGCATTGATTTTAACAAGATTTCCAACACCCAAACCTGAGATACAACCACAGACAGTACCAGAGCCTCCCTCGTGTTTAACTGGAGGCTGCAAACATTGCATGTCACAACATTCCGCAGCAAGGGAACAAGTACGAACTGGCATATCTTAGATCCAAAAAGTTCAAATTTCGATTCATCAGACCAGGATGTCCGATTCCATCGTTCAGTCCCCAATCTTGGTGTTGCCTTGAAAATTTCAGTCTTTTCACCTTATTCTGTGGTAGGGTCCAGCAATATATTGATATACCGGTTATATTGGTATAATTTTTCAAATGGATATAGCGGTAAAAAATAAAAAAAAAAAAAAAAATCAGTACATCACCAACAAATCGAAGAAAGGTGTTTACAATTTTTAAATACCATACATAATTTTAAGAGCTTTGATGCACTTGGCTACACCTTGAACAGTGGAACGTATGATGTCAAAGTACAGTAGGTTTGAACTTTTAACCCTCAGCATCCGAGCACCGTACAAGTAATCACATTTTTCTTTGGCCACGTGACTGTTTTTAAAGAAATTGTCAATTGGTTCTTTTATATTAATCGGATGTGCTTTACAAAGCCTGTGCCGATTACCGGTACGGCTATTCGCTATAGTCATACCGACCTATGTTGATTAATGGTACAGCGATCCCCAATAGTCATACCGGCTTGGGCCGATTATAATCGACACAGCGATTCACAATAGTCATACCAGCCTGTGCCGATTACTGGTACGGCAATCCATGATAGTCATACCAGCCTGTGCCAATTAGCGGAACAGCGATCCACGATATTCATACCAGCCTGTGCCAATTAGCGGAACAGCGATCCACGATATTCATACTGGCTTGTGCCAATTTCCGACATGGCGATCTGCAAAAGTGATACTGGCCTGTGTCGATTACCAACACAGATTTCGCTTTGAAACAAAATCATTTTTCATACAAGTTGAAGTTGGTAGAAAAATAACCATTCTCATCATGGAGGAAAAAGTCCTGTGTGGAAATACTTTGAAAAACTACATGCTTTTCATAGAATACTGACCATGCACAATCTTGAGAAGGACTTGTTGCAAGCCAACTCTTCCAGGTTTTTTTTTAAGGTTCTTTCTTTTTCTTTGATCCAATATAGTGCCAGTACAGTGACCGATTATGTCACTTATATCAAACGATATTTCCCATGGGTAGTTGATTAATTAGTTAAAGTTTTGCATTGATCGATTAGCGGTTTCAACAATTGCAGAGAATTTTTTTTCATGCTAACCAGATCAATCGTTGCTCTTGTCGAATTATGACGTCATAATGAAGGCAGTGATAACATCATAATTGATTATCACAATAAATTCCTATAGGAAAAGACACACCTATGGCCAAAATTTCGTGTCAATTGGACCAACAGTTGCAAAGAAAAAAAATTTTCATTACTTATCAAATCAAGCGTTGTACTTGCCGAATTATGTCATAATGAAGACAGTGATGACATCATCACAAACAAATCTTATTCCCCATGGGGAGTACTTGACAATGAACCATGTGTACATTTTTTTCATGGAACATTTTCAGAGATATGGAGGTGCAAAGGTTTTCTGTTTTTCCAAGATGGCACCTCGACCACGTGAGCTATGATATCACAATTATGACAAAAATTATACAGGAATTGTCACACCTATTTGGAAAATTTAATGTCAATCAGACTAATGGTTGCTGAGAAAATGAATTTTTAAAATGCAGACACGTACGTACGTGTGGAACACGTACGCGACCAACCGCTTAACCCTATTGTTCGCTTCATGAGCGCAGGGTAATTACTGTGTGTCAATAATGGATATGTCATATATGAATACATCATGGACCACTGAAAACCAAAAAAAGCACAGGGCCTAGAACACTGCCTTGAGGAACTCCAGCCTGGACTGGAAGATGACAGAACTCCATTAAAGGCCACACGTTGACTGTGACATGAGTGGAAGTATGCGAGCCATGAGTGGAGATTGCCTTGGATACCAGAAGAAGAGTTTGGTGAGTCGTGTGGGATGCCAGACCCCATCGAAAACTCATGATATATCTTGGGAGATGGCTCTGATCTAATGTCTGGCATTGACGACATCCATCAATTTTTGGGAAAGCAGAAGGAACATGACTCGGGTATAGTGACCTGGTCTGAATACAAATTGATGATCGCAGATGAAGCCATTGGAGAAGAGCAAGGATTTAATGTCTGAGGTGATGATGGATTCCATAACCTTGCTGATGATTGGGAGAAGGCTGATTGGTCTGTCATTGCAGGGATCTGTTTTTGCACCTTTTTATGCAGAGCGGTAATGTTTTCTGATTTCCAAGCAGATGGCAAATGACCTTGAGCAAATGAGAGGGTGAATACACCGGAGAGAGGGTGAGCAAGAGCAGCAGAGCATGTTTTCAGGACATGTTGGCTGATGTCGTCTGGACCGGTTGCAGAATCAGAATCGAGGTTTGGCAGCAAACTCTACAGCTTGTCAAGAGAAAAGGACGCAGAGTCCAGGAACAGCTGAACTTCTTCTGGGTCTTCCTGGCTTTTTCCTGTCTTGTGCTGAGCCAGTTTATTTCAGGTGTTGCAATGCGTTCTCTCACACCATTGTCGGAGATCTTCAGCTCTTCTGCAATTTTCTTCATCATTTGCTCTTCTTCTCACAAAATTTGGATCTTCACACACTCTTCTGTTGAAAGTTGCTTCCTTGACACCATTCTGAACCTACTCATAGACTTTCAAGCAAAGGAACAAGCTGATGAAAACTCACTTCACATTTTTACTAATTTAAAACTTTTATTGTAATTTCTTGTCATTCACATAAATGCAACTGGTATTCATTTCATCAACAATTCATTATTTACAGTACAAAAATCCACAAACTATTTCCTGAATACTGTATGTCTTCTTTGTGGTAAGTGGATATTACAAGCACATGATAATCTATGTATGGCAAAAATAAAACTTTTTCAATTTCTTAATTTATTTAATATACTTAAAGGTAATGTAAATGTGACATGAAGTTGACTTTCACAGAAATTTTAAATATTATCTACCTATATTACACACTTCTAACTTCCCACAAATGTTTAATGGGAAATAGCACAACAAAGTGAAAATAACCCAAACTTTTCCACAGGTGTGTGTGTGTGTGTGTGTGTGTGTGTGTGTGTGTGTGTGTGTGTGTGTGTGTGTGTGTGTGTGTGTGTGTGTGTGTGTGTGTGTGTGTGTGTGTGTGTGTGTGTGTGTGTGTGTGTATATCACAGAGAAAATATATAACCATCACCTACAGTATACTTGGTTAACCCTCAGTAGAGAGAGTCACACTTTGGAGCAGTGGTTAACTGCATGTGGTACACTCCAGTACTTGCTCTTTCAAATCCCCACAATATGCTATGCTTGCACCAAAAACAGCAAACTTCACTTCAACTCTCTCTCCAATTGGGAAAATTAGTAAAGTTTGAATGTTGTCATCATGCTAGAATCGGTATATTTATACATTGTATTTGCTATTGTTTTTTTTTTTTGGTCTGATTGGGAGTCTGGTGTGGTTCGGGAGAGGGGGGGAGGGGGTGCAATATGGAAGAGGACTTGTGAGCAGGAAAATGTATTGATGTGAACCAGTCAATAGCTTTACAATACTCTAACTTTACAAGAGTATTGTAATCATTTTCCTTTCCTCACAATAATCGCTTCACCATGAGTATGAAAACCTGGGGATGGCTCAGGAGACTTTCAGTGCTCAACAAAAATATCTTTCGCACATTTTCTGTGCTGTACAGTGGAATAGAGAGATACTGAGCAAACTAATACCGATCGTAATAACATAAAATGCTTCATTTCCATGTTTCTCCCCCCCCCCCCCCCCGTTGTGATCGAACATTTGTTGCTCCTCCAGCATGCAGATAGCTTTGTGTTTCAGCATGTAACAATAAACACTGAACTAGAATCAATCACACTATTTGTGACATTATACAAAATATCCTTTTGTCACAATCATGACTGAAATGGCCTCTTGGTTTCTCTTTTCATGGTGATTGCAGAGGAAAAGCCCAAGCCAAAGTAAGTGCTTGTGAGATGTGATCTTGGGGCAATGAAAGTGACAATCTATGAATAGGTGGGAGAGGTGGGCAGCAGAGCAAGAGGGGGTAGGAGTATTCTACAAAAAAATGGAAGAACACAGTTTGTCCAATTTAGTGATTTCGAGAAAATCAAAGTTTAAATTCAGTGCTTAGCTACCACTGCTGCTTTGAACTACACTTCTCTTGGGAAAAGAACTACACTTCTCTTCTTGCTTTGAACTACACTTCTCTTGGTTTGCCAGGAAGGCAAACAGAATAAATATGCTTCTTTGAGAGCTATGACTTAAATGGAATAATAGAGGAGGTACTGTCAATGCGATTTCATGTACTGTAAAAGCTGAAATTCGACAAAAGTAAATGTGCTGTGTTCTTCCATTTTTGGGCAGTATTGTGGTGAGGGTTGAGTAGTGACATTAGATGGATCCTTAGTTGATGATATTTGTAACTTAACGAAGACTAATTTTAAAGTAGCACATTTTACCCTCTTTAGATGAAGGACAAAGGTTGCAAATGAAGTGCATTGGTGGTGCAGACACGGAAAATTTAATTTTTTTTTTATATTATGCTGTCTGTAGTCTGTATCCTGCCTTACTATCCAAAAATTCTATCGATATTTGTCATCTTTCAGATTGATGGTTCCTCAGCTGACGGTCCCAAAGCTCCCTGAAGGAGACCGTGTGGACTTTGACGTAAGCACTTGCAGTGTCTTTATTCATTTATTATAGAATATTAGCAAATCATGCATCCTGATGGACGGGTTAATTTCATCACTTTTACAATGTCTATAGTGTGTTTTGTTATGACTTGTTATACCGGATTCTATCAGGTAGCACGATATGATACACATTTACGTAGAGATAGACTTGGGGTCCTCCCCGCTACAGTGAATACTATGTTTTTTTTTTTTAATTGCCTAAACCTTCCTGTGCATACCCTTCATAGAACCAGCAGTTTTCACCTCATTCCATCCAGCGGTTTAGGAATGCAGAGAAGGCAAACAGACAAACAAAAACAAATCTGCAAACAAACAAGAATTATAGTTCATAGAACATGATACCCCAGTGTTTAAGTATATACTTCAATTTCAATAAAAGTGATTTTAAAGATCTTTTCAAAAAAAATCCAGAAGTTTAGCGCAACTGAAGCTGCACCACCCTTATACTTTGTAATAAGATGACGTTGAGTTGCAGGTTAGGATATGGAGGCTTTGTTGATCACCACAGAGCGCAGTGTCAATCGGCATTGTACATAGCCGTATAGGTGGCCTCTTCTTCACCCCGATACTGTTCCCTCTCACAAGCCACACCCTCTCATGCTATATGTCTATATATAGCATGGTTCTTGGAAGTATTATGAAGGCAATTTGTGTTCTACACTATTCAAGTATATAATTCAATTTAAATAACGTTTAAAGAGGTTTGAAGGTGGAAAATAAATTAATTGCGGTTTTACCGCAGTTTTACCCAGTCTATTACATCATCTTATCAAAGATGCTCCGTTAGTTTTTCGTGCCTGTTGTTTGTGTCCTTTATAACGTCCTTAAAAACAATAATTTTTCTGTTTGGAATGATTTTAAATTTTGTTTGACTGCCAGGAAGGCAAACAGAATAAATAAAAACCAATGTCACCTGCAGGGTGACCCGTATCTTGCCAAAAGGTGACCACGTGTGACTTCTTTAAGGTCACACTGAGGTGAACAAAGCTGCTATCCACCAGGAGCGACTCCTTGAGGAATATCTGCCTACGAGAGATTCCGATGAGAATCGTTCTACAGAGTAACCATGAAAAATATGCGTTTGCCTCACAACGTCACCAAATGACGCCATAATGTGTCAAGCTTGACATATCCAGAAAGCACTCAGAGGTGTTCAATTTGAGGTTTTTCACGATATGGTACCTAAGATTTCAAAATTTGACCTTGGGGTTAAAAACTTTCGACCTCCAGTGCGAACCATGAAGGTCAAGGCCGATCGCCACCAAAAATTAATCAGCTGAGCGCCAGACCATGAACTATATTCCCATGAAGTTTGAAGACGATCCGATCAAAATTACTCAAAAAATAAGGGTTTCGTCGACTCCCCTGATTTGCGACAAAGTGACCTTGAAAATTTTATGCGCTGAAAGGGACCTCTATAGGATTCTGATATGCGAAGTTACAAAAATTTCCAATGATAACTGTTGCTCTGCAGAGTGATCGATACGTGATTACAGACAAACAAAAAAATAAAAATAATAATAATAATAAAAAACAAACATACAAGCTGACTAACATATCTTGCAAAAACTTCGTTTTGACAAGATAATAAAATTTTCATGAAAAATACGTTTTTTCGTCATGACGTCATCAAATGACGTCATAGCGTCAAACTTTTGACAGATCTGGAAAGCACTTATCAAGCGCTTTCATATGAGGTATTACTCGATATGGTATCTAAGATTTCAAAATTTGACCTTGGGGTCAAAACCTTTCGACCTCCAGCGCTAACCATGAAGGTCAAGGCCGATCGCCACAAAAAATTAATCAGCTGAGTGCCAGACCATGAACTATATTCCCATGAAGTTTGAAGACGATCCGATCAAAATTACTCAAAAAATAAGGGTTTCGTCGACTCCCCTGATTTGCGACAAAGTGACCTTGAAAATTTTATGCGCTGAAAGGGACCTCTATAGGATTCTGATATGCGAAGTTACAAAAATTTCCAATGATAACTGTTGCTCTGCAGAGTGATCGATACGTGATTACAGACAAACAAAAAAATAAAAATAATAAAAAAAACAAACATACAAGCTGACTAACATATCTTGCAAAAACTTCGTTTTGACAAGATAATAAAATTTTCATGAAAAATAAGTTTTTTCGTCATGACGTCATCAAATGACGTCATAGCGTCAAACTTTTGACAGATCTGGAAAGCACTTATCAAGCGCTTTCATATGAGGTATTACTCGATATGGTATCTCAGATTTCAAAATTTGACCTTGGGGTCAAAACCTTTCGACCTCCAGCGCTAACCATGAAGGTCAAGGCCGATCGCCACAAAAAATTAATCAGCTGAGTGCCAGACCATGAACTATATTCCCATGAAGTTTGAAGACGATTCGATCAAAATTACTCAAAAAATAAGGGTTTCGTCGACTCCCCTAATTTGCGACAAAGTGACCTTGACCTTTGACCTTGAAAATTTTATGCGCTGAAAGGGACCTCTATAGGACTCTGATATGCGAAGGTACAAAAATTTCCAATGATAACTGTGCTCTGCAGAGTGATCGATACGTGATTACAGACAAAAAATAAACCAATGTCACATGCAGGGTGACCCATATCTTGCCAAAAGGTGACCACGTGTGACTTCTTTAAGGTCACACTGAGGTGAACAGAGCTGCTATCCACCAGGAGCGACTCCTTGAGGAATATCTGCCTACGAGAGATTCCGATGAGAATCGTTCTACAGAGTAACCATGAAAAATATGCTTTTGCCTCATAACGTCACCAAATGACGTCATAATGTCTCAAGCTTGACATATCTAGAAAGCACTCAGAGGTGTTCAATTTGAGGTGCTACACGATATGGTTCCTAAAACTGAAAATTTGACCTTGGGGTCAAATATGTTTGACCTCAGGCGCTAACCATGAAGGTCAAGGCCAATCGCCACCAAAAATTAATCAGCTGAGCGCCAGACCATGAACTATATTCCCATGAAGTTTGAAGACGATCCGATCAAAATTACTCAAAAAATAAGGGTTTCGTCGACACCCCTGATTTGCGCCAAAGTGACCTTGACCTTCAAAATTTTGTGCACTGAAAGGGACCTCTATAGGCCTCTGATATGCGAAGTTACAAAAATTTCCGATGATAACTGTGCTCTGTAGAATTTTTTTATACGTGATTACAGACAAACAAAAAAAAATATATATATATATATATGTATATATATACACATACATACATACATACATACATACATACATACATACATACACACACAAGCTGACTAACATATCTTGCAAAAACTTCGTTTTGGCAAGATAAAAATATTATCTCACTCCTCTCTGTGCATGTGTGGTTGGGACAAATTTGAAGCCAAAGTACAGTAAAATGGCAAACTTGTCTTCCTATTCATGCTCTGATGAGTGTTCAAAAAATAACATTCGATTTTAACAAGTTGTTCCTCGATCATAAACTGATGACAGAAGGACATGACCAATTGCTTAACCTAGCTTTCGCTTTGTGTGTGTGGGGTAAATAAGTCATGAATAGCACGGTACTTGTGAAATCCAAATAAAAACAATAGTTGCCATAGACACAGCAATTTGGCAATTTATAAAATTTGAGCAATCAAGTGTTTCACATGATTTATTGTTATACATAACAAATTTGGCTGATACATTTTCTAACAGCAGCCTCATCAGGGTTTTACATGCTTCAGATGACCTTGACCTTTGACCAATTTTGACTTCAGAATTTGACCTCGACAACTTGGAAAAAATGACTGACCAGAAGTGATTGAGCAACCTTTGATTTTAAAATGCTAGTCAAGTCGAATGTAGCAACGCAAAACTGGAAGTCCCAACAATGACTCTGTGCCAAGTTATCTCAAACGTACCTCAGGAAACATGACCTTGTTGTGACCTTTGACCTCAAAAAACAACAGCCTTATCTCTACCCGTTGGTTACGTTTGGGTGTACCTCAAAAAGCATGTCAGGAAACATGACCTTTGACATAAAAAATAGACTTCTAGATTTTGACTATCCCAACCACTTGCTTAAGTTTTGTGAAAATCAGTGTTATGTAGAATTATGAACTGTATGTGACTGACAGACAAACAAACAAACAAACAAACATACTCAGGAAACGAATATACTTGCGAATTTTCGATTTCCCAAGTAACAAGCATAAATCCACAGACAGACATTTCTCGAATAATTATAGATCATATGATTATATGCTATCATCATTAGACATAAAGAATTATGAAAATTAATAAATTGGAAAGATCATGATAATAAAGGAACCACTGGATGATACAGTGTTACACAATGCTGAAGGCACACTCACACAGGTACAGGATGGAATCTAAATTTAATCTCCACTGGTATCATGTCCAGCATTTGATCCCCTCAGTAAGAAGCTGACAGGATAGCTTAGAGGTACGTAGATTTACCTGTGAACTGTCCAGCCAGTTTATAGCTGAGCCGGCATAACAGCCCAGCTCAGCTATAAACTGTCACTCTGGTGTTTCACAAGCATGGCAACACCTTGTTTCTTTGGGCGATGATTTTGTGCACCGACTATCAGAATGAACGTTAAGCCTGGTGTCCCGTCTGCTCGCATTAGCTGATGCATGTACGTTTATGATCTTAAAGTGTCTTATCACAAAAAGTAGGCGAGTTATCATCACCACCCTGAACAAACTCCAAATTCTTACCCAAATCATCTCGAGCTGAAGGTCAAGCCTGGCCAGCCATTTCCTGAAAGACGTGGGCCTAAAACGTTCCAAGGCCTATCTTGTATAAGAAGGTGGGAATCATATGAGCTGTTAAACAAATACTTGTGGTAGTATTTAATTTGATTCCCTCAGCATCTTGCTCAACCCACAGAAGCTTCATATGTACCTGGAATATCACAAACTGACACTATAAAGTTATTTGCTCAAAAGTTAAATGCTCCAACCTCCACGAAAGGGTTTTTAATTAAAGCAGTAATAAAGGGTCAGTGGGTGAAGGTGGGGGAGAAATGAAATTGATGAGTAGTGAACTCCACATTGTTGTTTATTTTTATATTTTTCTTTCATCCATGTATTGAATTTGGCCTGTATGCTTATTGTGACCCATTATTTAGGATTTATCTTACTGGACTTCATTATTGTGGGTTAGGTTGGGGAATAGAATGGAAGGTTCGAGGACAATAACCTTATTTTTCTTTGTAAGTGTTATCGTCAATTTGACTAACTTTTCAATTTAAATTTTAAATGCCATTTTTAGCTCGCCTGTTCGAAGAACAGAGCTGTAGCGATACCCCCGGCGTGAGCGTCAGCGTGAAAATGTTAAAGTTTTTCGTGCAAGTTATTTCCTTTCTAATGTTTTTATCTACCACACTATTTTTTACTGATTACAATATACAAATACATATATTGCTTTAAAATTATTTGGATCAGACTTCACTGCAATGCATTATAAAAAATATTAGACTAGTTATATCTTTTATTGATGTGTTTTTATTATCACATACACATGAAGTGAAATGCAGGGTTAAGCGATTGGTTCATGTCTGTTCATCTCCAAACGTCAATTTATGATCAAGGAACAACTTATTGAAATTGAATGTCATATTTTGAACACGAATCTGTTGTTTAACAGTACTTTATCTCTGAATTTGTCCTGATCGCACACGTGCAGAGAAGAGTGAAATAATATTTTTACCCTGTCTTCCTGTCAGTCAAACAAGATCGAAAATAATTCCAAACAGGAAACGTATTGTTTTTAAGGACGTTATAAAGGACACAAACAACAGGCACGAAGAACTAATGTGATGTGTTAGATAGGGCGGTGTAAGTTTGCATTAATGGTGGGAAAACGGCAGTAAATTCTAGAATTAATTAATTTATATGACTTTTACAATCTTTATTTCATTTAAATTGAATGATATATATGAACACTCTATTGTGGAATACAAATCGCTTTCTTTGCATTTTCCGTTTAGAAGTACTTGGATATGTTAAATAAGGTGGTGTAAACTGTAAGACTGCTTCAATAGTCTGAAAATTCTGGAAGCTTTTTTCAACAATCTTTAAAATCATAATTTTATTTAAATTGAAGTTTATTCTATGAACTCTTCAGTTGATACTGTATTTTTCTGTTGAATTGTTGCTTCTGTACAAGTTTGACAGTGTTTTTGTTGTACTATTGCTTTTGTTTTTGTCATAATTTATTATTTTAATCACATTTGTAAATCAATTGTACAATATTTTATCCTAAGATTATGAGCTTTGTTTGACAGTGCAATTCTCCACTTTTTGGTTGACAAATAATAAATTTTAAAATCATCACCCATGGCTGGTGGCTTGGGATCCCAGGGTCCTGAGTTTGAGCCTCGTTGGCTGCTGAATCAACACCATGGGGTTGACTCAGCCTGTCATCCTTCCGAGGTCAGCGAAACGAGCACCAGAGTACTGGTAATAGGGGCACTGCATCCGCAGCCAAAAAGTCTGTACACAAAGGGAGCCCATAGAAACAAGCTCAAGGCCTAAATCATATCAGTCGGCCTACTATATGATTGGTGAGATTATGTACAAATCTATTTCAAAACAGCATTGAAACACAAGTGGTCATACTATATGTATGTGTATATATGTATGTGTATATATGTATGTGTATATATGTATGTGTATATATGTATGTGTATATATGTATGTGTATATATGTATGTGTATATATGTATGTGTATATATGTATGTGTATATATGTATATATATATATATATATATATATATATATATATATATATACCGTATTTTCACGACCAAAAGGCGCACTGTGCCAAAAGGCGCAGTCTAAGTTGTGTGTGCCGTTCCTGTATTTGACACACACATAAGGCGCTCCTCACGATAGGGCGCGGGTTTTATATGAATATCCTCTACTACGTACGTCCGCCGTACAACAACACACTCACACAAGCACACAAGTGTGCGTATTTAAAAATAGATCGGGAGCAAAATTGAGTTTGGTTGTGCTTTATTAAAGTATTAGTTACAAAAATACTAAAACAATCAAATACCGGTAATAGTCTTTAATCAAATCCATCGAAATCCTCATCCTCTGTTTCGGAATCGAACTGCGCTAAACCCAACCTAGCAGGTCCACCTTCCTCGCCGTCAGAGTCACTTTCTGCACCGTGCGGCTCCTCCGAAATGATGCCGGCTTTAGCGAAAGCTCGGACAACAGTGCCAGCAGACACGTTAGCCCAGGCATCAACAATCCAGTGGCAAACTGTGGCGTAACTCGCCCGGCACTGCCTTCCACCCTTTGTGAAGCTGTGCTCTCCTTCGGTCATCCACCGCTCCCACGCCGCTCGCAGCCTCACTTTGAACGGCCGGTTCACGCCGATGGCTCGGCTGGATCCGTTTGTCGCAGATGTGCTTGCTGCAGTAGGAGCGGAAGTTTTCCATCATTTCTTGATAATCCGCCGGACGTTGCTGCGCTATCGTAGTCCTGGTCCGGATGGAAAAATGGCACCGTTTCATGAAGCGAAAGCACCAAGACGGACCTCCGTGGAAATGTTCGATTTTCATTTCCTCCGCTATCGATACTGCCTTCAGTCGGATCGTGACCGTCGAAACGCTCCTCCCACTTGCTCTTTGCTCAACGATCCACTGCTCAAGTCTTTCCTCCAACTCTGGCCACCTCGCCTTGTTTCCACGGAAACTCAGCTGCGTCTTCTTCACCTGTCGCAGCTCGTTTTCCAGCTTCCTCCACTTTCGAACCATCGACTCGTTGATCTGGAAATTCCTCGCCGCGGCTCGATTCCCATGTTCCTCCGCATAGCTGATCGCCTTCAGTTTAAACTGAGCTTCATAAGCGTGTCTCTTTGCCATTTTCGGGGTTGTTAAAACAGCAATGTTCTGCATACCGCACATACCTGTTCTTTTATACACACAAAGGGCGCACTGCACTATAGGGCGCGTCGCACATTTTGACAAAAATCTAAGACGTTTATATGCGCCTTATAGTCGTGAAAATACGGTACATGTATACATATACATATATATATATATATATATATATACATGTATACATATACATATATACATATATATATACATATATATATATATATATTACATACATACATACACACACACACGTCTATATCTGTCTACATCTATATATACATAAATACATACACACATATACATACATATACATACAAACTTCATCCACCTTTACAAGCATTTTAAAAAACTTGAACAGAATTCTAATGGTCATGCACAGTATGGTATTTTGATTCCATATGATAGAGTGCCACTGCAGTTCATCCCATGTTTAGCTTGGCTAACAGTGGATCTCTGAGCTGGACTTCTCCGTGTACTGCAGGACATTCATCGAAAGCGTTTGGAAAAGGACTACTTGGAGCTCCAGAGCCTCATCGAGCAGCATTTCGAAGCCAGGAAAGAGGAGGAGGAAGAGATAGTTGCTCTCAAGGAAAGGATTGTAAGTTGCAAGAACATGTAATACCAATCACAAATAACTCAAGGTGTAGTGATGTTCCACAGCAAAAACGTTTAACTTCTCCAACCCCAAAGGATAAACGTCGTGCTGAGCGGGATGAGCAGCAGAGAATCCGCAGCGAAAAGGAGAAAGAGCGCCAAACTCGCATTAACGTGAGTAGTTGCTGTCAATGAAATGTGTTGTTCACGGCTGGAAGTGAAAGAACCAAAATGAGATTCTGAGCCAGGTGAAAGCAATACCTTATGTTTGTTTTAATTACTTGGGCTTGTTGGTAGATGCAGAAGGGAACCCAATGATAGAAATCAATCACAGGAGGCTCCTTGAAGTAGTACAAATGTGGTGAAGGCTCCTTGAGGTGGTACAAATGTGGTGAAGGCTCTTTGAGGTGGTACAAATGTGGTGAAGGCTCCTTGAAGTGGTACAAATGTGGGGAAGGCTCTTTTAGGTGGTACAAATGTGGTGAAGGCTCCTTGGGGTGGTACAAATGTGGGGAAGGCTCCTTGAGGTGAAGGCTCTTTAAGGTGGTACAAATGTGGTGAAGGCTCCTTGAGGTGGAACAAATGTGGTGAAGGCTCTTTTTGGTGGTACAAATGTGGTGAAGGCTCCTTGGGGTGGTACAAATGTGGGGAAGGCTCCTTGAGGTGGTACAAATGTGGTGAAGGCTCTTTTAGGTGGTACAAATGTGGTGAAGGCTCCTTGAGGTGGTACAAATGTGGTGACTATACATTCCATTTCTCAACAATTTGAGTCTCGTTGCCAAGCATTGTGAAACAACCTCTTCTCCACTTCTCTGTGTTCCATCAAATTTTATTCCTCTATCCTTTTTCCAACAACTTCTTTTCTCTAGTTCTGTCCATTCTAATTCTGGTAACTTCCATTCCTAGAAATCAATAAGTTAACGACATTCTAACCTTTGTGTAACTTTCATTAATTGATGTTGACAGCAATGTTGAGCCTTCATTTGCCCATACAGGAGGAGAAAGCTCGTAAGGAGGAAGAAAGGCAAAGAAAGCTGGCAGGTGATGATGCAGCAAAGAAAAAGCTTCTTAGCAGCATGACTGCTTCCTTTGGCAGTTACCTCACCAAGGCAGGTTACCTCAAAAGGCACTTGACTGCCATATTAAGCTCCTCTGTTGTTCTTTACAACACGGTGAGTCTCCTCACAGGCGGAGAAAGGCCGAGGTGGAAAGAAGCAGACGGAACGTGAAAAGAAGAGGAAGATTCTTGCGGACAGGCGTAAGCCACTGAACATTGACCACCTCAATGAAGAAAAGCTCAAGTAAGAAAGAATATCCTTTTCATTTTCATGGATACTTTGTTGTACAAAATATGGATCTTTTTATTCACTTATGGGATGTGGGCAGCGCTGCTCATCGGCAGAACTTGGGGCCCATTCCATTTAAGGCCTTGACCTGGTGCTGCTGAGCCTTCTCAATAACCCGATACAATCCCTGTTGGAATGTTTTCCTGTTCTGGTATTTTGAAGGATAATCCAAAGTTTATAATCTTATGATGAAGTGATGATTATACACATCTGAGTCGGGATGTTATGGGTCTTGAAAGGTAACTTGGTGATGCTTTGTGATACTGTTCTCGTGGTTTCTGATGGTCCACAGAGTGGGTCTGGGGAGTTGTTAGCGTAGGGATAGAGAGTTGCCGAGATGCATTTTGTGGAAAGTACAGGTTGCAGAGACAACGCCAATGAAACGGAGGTTGAACAATTATGAGATGATGATAAGCTGATGGAGTAACAAGCTCAGTCTCAGATTAAACCAAATCCAATTGCTGTGTTGGATGGTCCCTTCAGTTCAACATTAAATATTCAATCATCCTGGAGAACAATTTACTTACATTACAGCCAGTGCAATGCACTTTACAAAGCCACGAGCGCCATCATCGTACCAACACCAACGCGACAGCTTCGGGACAACATCCATGATTACCACGTAGCAACAAGTTACATGGCTCAAACCACAAACTTTTGCTGTGTTAAAAGGTGCCAGCAGGTGTAACGACACCTTATTTTTATACTTGTGGGTGACTGCTTTCGTACAGGGACAAGGCCAAAGAAATGTGGGAATGGCTGCACCAACTCGAGTCAGAGAAGTTCGATTTGCAGGAGAAGCTCAAGAGGCAAAAATATGATGTAAGAATTTCTCGACAGTTGAGAAACGTTTTATAATCACAATGCAATCGCGTTTGATCAACATGTACGTATATATGAGCATAGCTCCGACAGGTGAGCTGCAAGTGGTTCAATTGTGCAAGTTTCGTCTGAAACTTAAGAAGCACGGCGATTGCTCTTGTACCTTTCAGATCTCCACGCTGACCAGACGCTATGATGAACTCGCTAAATAGTAAGTACAGCACTCAGGATGGGTGCACTACATCAAAACAAAAAGCATATTTCAATAACTTTCCATGACCCATAAACCTTAGCTCTAGTGTATAGTATATAGTCATTTCTTTGTTCCATGAAACACCAAAGTGAGCAAATAATTCCATATTTTTTGCCCTAAACTCACAACTTAAAGCAGTTTCCAACTAGAATGGCACTAGGTAGAGCACATACCTCCGCCAGGATGAACACTTTACGTTTTTCGGATCTGGTTCCACACCTGAACCAAAGTCGAATAGGCTTGTTCTCATCACCTATCCAACTCATCCACCAAGTTTTGTCATAATCCATCCAGAACTGTTTGAAATATCGTACTATATATAATTTTGTTCCCATCTTAAAACGGTGAGAATCATTTAAAGAATTTAAAAATTCTCGGATCCGGATTCAGATATTCACCAAAATGTAATCCTCTCGCCCTTGTCCCACACTCAACCTATCCACCAAGTTTCGTCGGAATCCTTCCGTAACTTTGATATATCCTGCTCACAGACAGACAGACATGGGTGAAAACATAACCTCTTGTCCTCCTTTGGTGCCTGGTGGTGTTGGCTTAATGGTTAGGGTGGCGGGCTTTGGATCCGAGGGTCCTGAGTTCAAATCCCGCTCAACTGTTGAATTAATACCAGGTGGGATGAACTCGGCCCGTCATCCTTCCTAGGTCGGCAAAATGAGTGCCAGCATGCTGGTATACTGCGTCGGAGTGGCGATCCGTCCAGGATTGTGCCCAATAGCCAAGGAGACTGCTTAATCAGCACCAACACTCTGCACAGAGTGTGGTCCCAATCTCCTACTCCTGTGGTGGTGGAGGTGACTAGAAAGCATCTCAAAATTTAAAGCCTGCATGGTACTCGCACTAAACTTGGCAAAAATAACAAAAAAGACAAAAAAGGTGCAATTTATCAATTGGTGTTCTCGATATTGCAAGGGTTTGTTGAAAATTTGATGACAAATGGTAAAATAGTTGACACACACAATTGCAAACATTTGTGCTAATAAGGGCTTCATGAGGTAAACCAAAACGATGTGCCATTCACTTGCACGAGCATGCGTGGAAATAGTATGTTTACATGTGTACATACCAGTAGTCACATGCTACTTTTAAAATCAGCACTACAACTAAGCTGTGAAGGTTTATATGGTGACAGAGTACAATAACTCCAAATGGATAGGGATAGCCACACGAATCCTCCACTACCTCATCACTCAGCTCTGGAGTGAAACGCACGGTAATCTTAACATATTTATTGCTACTCTATGGCCGAGCATGAAAAATGATAAAAAGGAAAAAGGTTAAATCATGTACTTCACACAGTGAACCCCCCATTTAAATGAAATGCCCCCCACCCCCCATTTAAATGAAATATTTCACACTGATGTGTGCCCCCCCCTCCCCTCTCATTTCTTTCACATCTACAGTAGCAAAAAGGGAAGCCACAGTGGAAAGGGGAAGGTGGGCGGCCGCTGGAAATAAGGACATCTTCTGAGAAAGAGGCAAATTCATTACCCCAAGAACAGCAGCACAATCATTCTCCTTCCTACCCTCAAACAGCTCCTTCACGTGTGGTTTTCTTCTATGTCCTTCCTCCTGGGCTCGCTGCCCCTCTGGTTCACAGGGTTTGGCAGATGCCATAAGGCCAACATGGTTGTAACTCTGCTCTTGTGCCTGTGAAAGAACCCTCCTGTTTGCTTGTTTTTTTGTCTTCCCTTCCTTGTACACTCAATAAACAAGGCTGAATGACAGCTTTGATTCAGGAATCAATTGGTGGTCCAACCACATGCTTATGCAGACACGTGCATAACAAAAACATAACCACGTGTTCATGTCTTTTATAATAGAATCTGAGAGCGGAACTGGCTCACAATCTCTCAAAACGCGGAACACAAGGGTAGGGCCGAGTTGAGAAAATTAGAAGGAAAAAGGACAGGAGAGAGAAAGGTGGTGGGTAGTGTCAAAATAATCAAAAGAAAATGTATGAAAGAGGGCATGGGGGTTCAAGGGTAAAAAGTTACATCATATTGGTATTTACAAGGGATAATTAAGTTAACGGCTCCTTCCTTGAACTAAGTTCACAGGCCTAATCGAAGATTGTCTTCATCAGTTGAACAGAATTCACATTAAATTGATCACTGATGTGGACCTACTCATTTTATTCATAAAGGGACTGTGTATCAGGTGGTGCTGGACCGAATGAACTTTAGTAAAGGAAAGTATAAAAAAAAAATAAGGAAAATGTCTGTTCTACAAGTTCGTGAACGTACTTGATACGAGTCATTAAGACTTTGTGAACATGAATTGCAGTTTGGTTCCGGAGACGCCCTCATACAACCACAATGTAAATATTTACCTTGAAGCTAGTCATGGGGTATGTGCATTGACATATTTTACAAGTACTAGTATCAAGTTCCTTCATAAACTTTCAAAAATGAAAAATTGATTCATCGAGATCAAAATGGTCACCATCAGCAGCAACCGATAGTTTGATTGGATTGTCATCAGTTGCTGCTATATTAATCCTGGACACAAGAACATCCACATATTCAATGTCCACCAAACGGAGGCCGTGGGTACAAGGAACCACACGGAGGTCGTGGGTACGAGGAACCGGGCTGAGATGTGCCGCCAATGCATGTCCCTCCTAGTGCATCTTCCAGACGTTTTATTTCCTGTTGTGCAAAGATGAGAAATTACAAATGGAGAAGCGGGTAGACATTGTTAATGTGTCAAGCAATTGTCACACATGAAAGGAATGTCCTGTCACCTGCATGAAGATCAGCGCAAGATCTTAGAAGTTAAATAACAAAGACAGATAAGATAGGGAAGACAATGTCCTCCTTAAATGTAACACCCTCCCATTTACACTGAGGGAATTAGTTATCAAGAAGTTGTGTAAAACGTGACTTTCAAAATGACGTATAAATGCGAACGAGGCCTTTCACACATGCACTGTGTGCGAGTTTTCAGCGGCTCGTTCCCGCTAAACGGGGCACTTTGAACATGCCGTTGCTCGCACACAATCAAAATCAAATGGTCCTTTTAACATGATTTTCAGCATTTAAACGATAGTGGCAATTTTGAAATGGTAAACCACAATCGTGTTCCTGGATGCAAATCAGACTTGCGAACAAGCAAGAAATATCTGTGGATGAGAGGTGTTGAGTTCCTACCATTCCCTGTCAATCCCACCGAGCGGCCACACAAACACACCTCCTTTTGGTTTAAAAAAAAATGCAAGAATCCAGCATAATTTCTCATGGTCCTGGAACCAATCAAACAATGTATTGTTACAGACAAGGGGTCGGCCGCCAACCGACCGCTCTGAACGGAGCCACAAGTCGAGTCGGCCCGACCGATCGCCCGGAATATCGATCGCCGCCCGGATAACTCCGAGCGACGGGTCCTTGCACAAGAACCGAAATGCGTCAATCGGCAGATCACGTGGGGTAGGGTCGATTGCCAATCTTGAATTTACCTAAATACCCACGTGACCAACTACTGGGGTATTCCACCCTCGACGTATCTCGTACGGAACAAACCGCCGGGGCGAGCTTGTCCGAGCGGCGTAATCCCGAGAACCGTCGGTCCAAATGTCCCCCTATTACGGCAAACCAACTGCTTTCTAACTCCCAACACACGAAATGTTCAGTCAATGAGGGAATGGATGCAATGAGCAGGTTTACATTCACACAAGGACATTTATTATAATGAAACACATATGCAATTAAATAAGGCAAAACACGTATGCAATTATACAAGCAACAAAAGCACGACAAAAGAACTATAACCGTCTACTTAATATGTACAGTCATTTACACTTAACAGCAGTTCCTACTTATTAGACGGGCCCACGGACACACGTATGCACGCGCGCGCACGCACGCACGCACGCAAATAAACGGTGGCTGAGGCCTTTAATCACGAGCTCCAGCTCGGACAGGTGAGCTGGAACTCAGCTTGACTCGAACCTTTCCACCTCGTGTGGTCTTCAACTTGTCCGGACCCGGGCTCCAGCGAGAGCGAGCTGGATCCAAATTGCCGTGAGCCGCGTTCCTTCCCGAGCTCCCACGAATCCTCCCGCGCTTCTCAACACGTGCCAGTGAGAGGAGGCGCCGATCCTTCCTGTCGATGCGTCGCTTCCCCGAGGAACCAACTCCATGAAGAGGCCAATGCGTCGCACCAAGCCGGGAAACAAAATGGAGAACGAAAAGCTCCACGAACCAAGAGGAAGAGGAAGAAGCCTCCACTCGCAGCTCGAGCCGAACAACCGGATCAAGTTCCTTCCAAAACAAAGCAACAGCCGAAGCTCACTGAGCCAGCCAAAGCAAAAAGCTTACTCCTCCCATGGGACTCAGCACACGAACTCTGCCACGGGACTCCCACGAACTCTTTACGCGGGACTTTCACGAACTCAGCCCACGAACTGAGCCCGACCACGGGACTCCCCCGAACTCTTTTACGAACTCAGCCCTACCACGGGACTCCCACAGGACTCTTTGTGAACAAAGAAAAGATGTCCTCTTTATCCTTTGCACCCCTCCCCCACACCCAGCGTGACTCATGCCCTCGTGATCCACCCCCCCCCCCGCTCAACCACGGGTGGGAGGGAGTTGTTGACGTCACCACAGGGTTCTTCTTCCTCTTCACAGAAGAGGGGGAGGGACGTCTCCATTGTTTGCTCCCTAACTATTAAATTGATCCGCAGCGCATCTAATCGATTTCAAAACATTTAAACAATGGAAGGTGAGCTATCGAGGGAACATGCACTTATCGACATAGCTGTCTAAGGGAACCTGTATGTTGTGTGCAATTGAATTGCAAATTCGTAACAGTATTTATATGACCTTCCCATTACTGTTGTTAAGCACCAAAACCAGATACGGTGTCTCCCTTAGGGAAGTCTGCCTGGTACATCTCACTCCCAGGTAAATAAATCGCTGGCACAAGATTTGTGTATTTTCACGTCGTGAAGATGTCCTTTGTCGATGAGTTGGTAACCATTAGTTTGTTGTAAATGACACACGGCATAGTCTTTCCAATTGCAGACGTCCCTTAAATAAATAAAAAAAATAAAAAAAAAAATAAAAAAAAAAAATCGCCAAACTTGCCATGTTCGCAAGAGGCATTTCCGCAGGGTTCAAGGTCCACTCACTGGCAAGTATCAGGGGTTTGGACAGAACGGGTATGTCCGGTTATTCGGGCCTTGCACTGCAGACTCCTCACCACATCGTTGGGATTTTCTGCAGGAAGTGCAGCCGCAAGATATCAGCCAAATCAGTGAGCTGAGAAAGTTCTCACACTCTGGTTGTGCAGAGGCACACTCCTTTCAGGTACTTTTCCAAGTATTTTGGCATACAGTGCCTCTAGAAAGTCCCTGTCAAAACTTTCACCTTTTGTTGCCTTATAACCTGGAATTATATTGCATTAAATCAGACTTTTCCCACCATTATGTACACACCGTAACCCCCAACTTCCAAATGAAAAACAAGTTGTACAAATTTCAGAAAATTTATTAAAAATACAAAACTAGAATATCTTCAATGGATAAGTGTTAGCAATTATAAATTAGCTCAGGTGTAACCAATCACCTTCAAAGTCATGCAACAAGTTAATTGGCTGACACCTGTGATAAATTACAGTGATTCTAATGATTTCAGAATAAAATCAGCTGTTTCTGGAGGTTTCCTCTGCTGGGTAGTGCATTTCACAGCAAGGACTCAACCATGAGCACCAAGGAGCTTTCAAAAGACCTCAGCGATAAAGTTGTGGAAAGGCACAGATCAGGGGATGAGTATAAAAAATATTTCAAAGGCCTTAAATATCCCTTGGAGCACAATCTAGATAATCATCAAGAAGTGGAAGGCGTATGGTACCACCAAGACCCTGCCTAGATCAGGCCGTCCCTTCAAACTAGATGATCAAGCAAGGAGGAGACTGATCAGAGGCCACCAAGAGGGAAATGGCAACTTTGAAAGAGCTGCAGGCCTTTATGGGGAAGACTAGTCACTGTGTACATGTGACAACAATATGGCAAGCACCCCACAAGTCTGGCCTGTACGGTAGGGTGGTAAGAAGGAAGCCATTATTCAAAAAGCCCACCTCGAGTCCCGTTTGAAGTATGCGAAAAAACACTCCAGAGATTCAGAAGCCATGTGGCAAAATGTTTTGTGGTCTGACGAAACCAAGATGGAACTTTTTGGCCTAAATGCAAAACGTTACTTTTGGCGCAACCCCAACACAGCACATCACCCAAAGAACACCATCCATACTGTGAAACATGGTGGTGGCAGCATCATGTTACGGGGATGTCTCTCATCATCAGGGACTGGGACACTTGTCAGGATAGAAGGGAAAATGGATGGAGCGAAATACAGAAGAATCCGAGAGGAAAAACTTACTGCCCTCTGCAAGAAAGCTAAAATCAGGACGGAAGTTTATCTTTTATCATGAAAACGACCCGAAGCACACAGCCAAAGCTACCCTAGAGTGGCTAAAGAACAAAAAGATAAATTCCCTTGAGTGGCCCAGTAAGAGCCCCGACCTAAATCCAATCAAAAATCTGTGGAATGTCTTGAATATTGCTGTCCATCAATGCTAACCATGCAACTTTATTGAGCTTGAACAGTTTTGTGGAGAAGAATGGACAAATATTGCCCAATCAAGGCATGCAAAGTTGGTGGAGACCGATCCCAACAGACTTGCAGCTGTAATTGCTGTCAAAGGCGCTTCCACCAAGTATTAACTCAGGGGGGTGGACACTTATTCAACCAAGATACTCTAGTTTTATATTTTTTATAAATTTTCTGAAATTTGTGGAATTTGTTTTTCACTTGGAAGTTGTGGATTACGGTGTGTAAATATAAGTGGAAAAAGTCTGATTTAATGAAATTTAATTCCAGGCGAGAAGGCAACAAAAGGTGAAAATTTTGAAATGGGGATGTAGACGTTCTACAGGAACTGTATTTTAGCTTTGTGAGCTATTTTAGGTAACAATCCTGATCTCACATGCACGACAGATGTCAACATGCTCCGACGGTCACTGTTGCTAGGGGCTTCTGCACATGCATGCCGAGAATTCTGGAGCGGATCACATAATTTTGAAAGTTCAATATTGGTTGGAGTCAACTTCCTTTTACACGGATTAAAAGTACAAATCAGTAAAATTCGATTAAAAAAAACAATTGTATGGGAAAGTGTTGCATTTTTATGCCTTAGCCTACAGTTAACCAAAAAATGGTGTTCATCGTACCGCATCCCACACAGCAGCACGAGGTTCTGAACGGCTGTGAGGGTAGATTGTTCATTTTGACCGGTCACCACGTGCCGATCCACGACAACATGCACGACACCAGACTGGCTTGCTTCAGGGAGAGGATAAAAGAGGAAATAAAATAAGTGAGAGCACCGAGGGGAAGTAAAAAGATAAAAGGAGGGGTGGGAAAGAGGATCACAATAGGATGGGGAGGGGGTGGAAGAGTGGAAAAAAGAAAAAGGGAAGGGGATTTAAAAAAAAGATGACATGGTATGGGAAGAACATGATGAGGTGGAACTAGAATGAGGAGGAAGATGGCGGAAGGAGAAAGAGGTCATCAACGATGGGTGGAGGGGTCATGGCAAATCTTGACACCTCATCATTGAACGACAACAAGACCTTGCTTGTGAAAACTATTAATACAGGCTTAGATTTACAGCAACTATATATATATATATATATATATATATATATATATATATATATATATATATATATATATATCAATGAATCACCAACAAGATTGTTTGTAAATGGTGTTAATTATACCTGAGTACTCAAGTGATATACTAGTTTTACAATTTGACCTCACCTGGACAAGTTGCACATTTTTCAAGCAATGATACGCGCGTTTCTACATACAATGCAAGCAGGCAACAATTCCGAGAACAATGTTTCAAGCAACTCCAAGGCAACAATCAGGAAGTCTCAAATATGGACAGGCTAACTGTTCCAACAAAAGATATAACCTTTCATGACAAACAAATAAGGGATAGCCAATAAAATATCCTTTACGTGTGCTCAATGACGCCATCACTCCCTCCCCCTCCGTGTGATGCCATCACCATCACCATCACCATCACCTTCCATTTCCCCCAACCCAAACCCCCTTTAAAATGGCCTCCACTATATTCATTCCCAACTTGGACAAGCGAATGGTAAGCGCACAAATTTACATCATTGTGCCACCCAGAGGAGAAAAAAATTAACGTACCACTAAATACAGCACCAGCATCTCTCGCAAAATCTTCAACAATAAGCTGCATCGTAGAGAAGTCAGCTCTTCTCACGAGCTCAAACACTGTGGGCTGAAATACAAAATACAACCGATGACAATAAGAAATGAGAAGGGCACTCGGAAGAGCGCATATCTCCGCCATGCATTGTCTGATCCAGTCGAACATATCGGGCCCAAAACATTTTTGAAATATCGTGCCACAAATCATTTTTGGCCCAATCTCTCAATGGTGAAGAATCACTTTAGAAATTAAATAATTCTCGTCTCCGGATTCTTATCTTCACCAACATTGAATCAATTCGTCCTCGTCACACACCCAGACCTGACCTCCAAATTTGATCCGAATCTGTCCACAAGTTTTTGAGATATCCTGCACACAAACAGACAAACAAACAAACAAACAGAAAAACAGGGGTGAAAATATAACCTCCTTCCACCTCCGGTGGTGGGGGTAAACTCGACCGGCAATCGGTAGAGCGCATACCACCACCAGGCTCAACATGTCACGTTTTATATCCCACCGATAGGCTGGATCTGCATCCGGACCTGAACCAAAACCTAATCTGCTTGTTCTTGTCACCTGATCAACTCATCCACCAAATTTTGTCATAACTCGACCACAACTTTTTGAGATATCGTGCTGTATAATCGCTTATGGCTCAATCTCTCAGTGGTGAAGAATTGCTTAAAAAAATAAAATTCTCGTATCTGGATTCGGATATCCATCAAAATCGAATCGATTCGTCCTTGTTAGACAACCAACCTGTCAACCAAGTTTTGTCTGAATCCGTCCACAACTTTTTGGAGATATCCTGTTCATAGACAAACAAACAGACAGACAAACAGGGGTGAAAACAACCTCTGTCCACCTTCAGTGGCAGAAGTAATAAACAAGAAAATATCATTAAGCATGGGCAGCACCATCACCTGCTCATTTACACACGTTACACATCAAAAAACAAAAATTCATAAAAGTAGGCCTTAACCTCCTTTCCATGAGACTTGACTGAGGTATAAAAGTGCATGATGCCTTTGAGCCCCCACCATGCCTTACTCCAGTGATGCTGTAACCACTGAAAGCCCAGGATTTATCCTCGTCCACAGCACAGCAGAGTGCAGCAACACCATGACTCACTGCACAGAGTGGCTCTGTGACAAGAGCAGAAAAAAAAAAACATTTAATGATTTCTGATGTTAGCATCAAATGTACCACTTTTGCACAAAAGTTGTAAATCGTTAAGGAGGCATGATGGAAGCACATGGCAAGTTAGTCCCGGAGTACGCACTCTGCTCCGAGACAAAATGTCGAATGATTCTCGCCAAGGACTGGCTGCTGGCAAGGTCGATCATGGCACCTTGTGCGCTGGGCAGCAGCAAGGCGTCGTAGCGAGAACCTGATAAAGGAGAAGTGGATTTGATGAGCAACTGAGAGAAAAACTGACAATATCCATTTTTAGCCCGAGTATTCTTCACTGCAATTGGCTAAAATTATGGGTCAAATCAGAGTGGTGACACGGTGGCCCACGAAACGACGACAGTTTTAATTTACTTGCACGTTGGTAAAGGCCCAGTCACACCTTGACGTTTTAGCCAGCAATGGCAACGTATCAAAATGTATGTAAAACGCTGGCTTACGTTGAACTTTTGATGTTTTTTTTAAGATTCGGACGTATTCATAACGAGTTGGTCGTATGCATAACATATTAGTAACGGACACAGAACGTTTCGTTGTCTTATAAATAACTTATACCAACGAATGCTTAGCCTGTTGTCCGCGTTCACAACCTATGTATGCCCAACGATAGTCTAACTTATGCATAGCGCTGCACGTATCGCCGACGATCACGTGGCGTAGCCTATTAAAAGGCTAACGCACAATGATTTAAATCATAACCGCCGGAGAAATGGAAGTGTCAACATCGCAGTCACACCTTGGCAATCTTGCCAGCGTATGCCGACCTCTGAAAAATGCGTCTAACATGTCCTGAAAACATGCTCTGCTGCTCTTGCTCACCCTCTCTCCGGTGTATTCACCCTCTCATTGGCGCAAGCTCATCTGCCATCTGCTTGGAAATCAGCAAACATTACTGCCCTGCACAAAAAGGTGCAAAAACAGATCCCTGCAACTACAGACCAATCAGCCTTCTCCCAATCATCAGCAAGGTTATGGAATCCATCATCGCTTCAGACATTAAATCCTTGTTCTTCTCCAATGGCTTGATTTCCGATCATCAATTTGGTTTCAGACCAGGTCACTCTACCCTGGATATGCTGCTTCTGCTCTCCCAACAATGGATGGAAGTCCTCAATGCCAGACAGGAAATCCGAGCCGTATCCCGAGACATATCACGTGCTTTTGACACAGTCTGGCACCTTGCCCTGCTCACCAAACTCTTCCTATGGTATCCAAGGCCATCTCCACTCATGGCTCACAGACTTCCTCTCCCGTCACAGTCAACGTGTGGCCCTAAATGGAGTTCTTTCATCCCCTCTTCCTGTCCCGGCTGGAGTTGCTCAAGGTAGCGTTCTGGGCCCTGTTCTTTTTCTGGTTTTCATCAACGATCTCTCAGACTCTGGAAAATCCTCTTTATCTCTTTGCTGATGACTCGACCCTCTGCCGTACAATCTGTCATCCCTCAGACCGGCAAGCCGTAGCTTCTTCGCTCACTGCAGATCTGGGTAAAATTACAGACTGGTCCAACACGTGGAACATGTCTTTCAATCCGGACAAATCTCACACTCTCACTATATCTCTCCGAAAGGACCGTTTAGAAAACCCCATCTACTTTCTCACCAATTCTCTGGAAGAAGTCCTTTCCTTCAAGCTTCTGGGTCTCACTATCTGCCATGATCTTTCCTGGGAAAGCCACATTTCCAAGGTGGCTTCCAAAGCCAGTCGTCGACTGGGAATCCTCCGTCATGCAAAGTCCTTCCCCGGCCCACCTGAGCTGCAGACCACATACAAAGTTTTTGTCCACAGCCTGATGGAGTACTGCTCTCCCCTCTGGGCTGGTGTTCCTGCCTCCCACCTTTCTCGGCTTCACGCTGTGGAAACCAAGGCATTTCGGACCCGCGGTGAGGGCCCTGTCACACCTTGACGTTTTAGCCAGCGTATGGCAACGTATCAAAATGTATGTAAAACACTGGCGTATGCTGAACGATTGATGTTTTTTTCAGTTTTGGGCATATTCATAACGAGTTGCACGTATGCATAACGTATTAGTAACATACACAGAACGTTTCGATAACTTATAGATAACTTATACCAACGAATGTTTAGCGTGTTGTCAGCGTTCACAACCTATGCCCAACGATAGTCTAACTTATGCATAGCGCGGCAGCGTATCGCCAACGATCAAGTGGAGTAGCTTATTAATAGGCTGCCGCTCAACGATTTAAATCATAACCGCACTAGAAATCGAAGTGTCAACATCACAGTCATGCTGAAGAAAAAAAAAAAAGAAAAAAAAAACCATGGAGTCTGGAACACTGACGGGCTCCTCCTGTGAAACCCATTTTTATGTACCAATTCCCCTAAACACTGCTAATACGCCATTATACGGTAGCTGTAAGTTAGAAACATGTTCCGTAAGTTCTGTGGTCGTCAGGAAGACATCAAATATGTCTACATACGTCAATATGCGTTGGAGATATGTGACATATAGGTTCAAAGCACGTTACTCATAGATTAGAAATAAGTTTCGGGTTCGCTAAACATTACCTCGACGCGTTTCGACTTATGAGTAACTTACAAGTAACGTGTGCCAACGATCGCATAACATGGCTCCAACTTATGGCCAGCGTATGCGGAATGTGCGAGTCATACGCTGGCATACGTCGAAAATTTTTGAGCATGCTTAAAATATATTGACAAGCTCGGCATACTACGACGTATGCCAGCGTGCCCTTAACGTATACAAAACTTACCCATTACGTATTCGACGTGTGCCAGCGTATTCAGCAAATTTTTCATACGTCGGCATACGCTGGCTAAGTCATCAAGGTGTGACAGGGTCTTGAGGCTGAGCCTTTGGGTCTCTCACTCTCTCACCGTAGGCAGGTCGGTGATCTTTCTGTCTTCTACCGTCTCCTCTCCGGTCTTGCTCCCCCTGCTCTGTCTGTGATTTGTCCCCACCACATTTCCACAGGGCGCTCAAGGTCTGCCAACCCCCTTCTGGTAAAACTACCAAAATCACGAATCACTGCTCACCTTCACTCTTTCATTCCTCTTTTTCCCACCTTTGGAATAAACTCCCTCACTCTGTTCAATCCTATTCTTCCCTCCAAGGCTTCAAAACAGCTGTTCACCACCACCTATCGTCCCCCATCCAAAATCTCGATCTTTTCTATC
>NC_140965.1:15007015-15194015 GCF_056783735.1 Eptatretus burgeri | reverse complement strand
CTTGACAAGATTAATGGTTACATGGTGGAGGTCCCCCCCCCCCACCCCACTCCCCTCCACAAGGGGGTTTTCTGCCTTTGGCGAAATCGGTGTTAAGGTGTATAGTTAGTTTAACATGGCATTTTTCCAACACCTCTTCCAGATACAAAAGTAATAGCAATAAGTAGAAGGGCACTTGGTAGAGCGCATACCTCCACCACGCATTGCCTGATCAAGTAGAACACATCTCGCCAAATAATTTTTTGAAATATCATGCTGGACATCGTTTTTGGCCCCATCTCTCAATGGTGAAGAATCACTTAAAAAAATTAAATAATTCTCATATCCAGATCCGGATTCGGATCTTCACCAAAATCAAATCAGTTTGTCCTAGCGACAAACCCAACCAACATGTCCACCAAGTTTCATCTGAATCCGTCAATAACTTTTTGATATATCGTGCTCTACAGTATATCCGTTTTGGCCCTACCTCTCGACGGTAAAGAATCACTTAAATAATTCCAGTAGCTGGATCCGGATCTTCACCAAAATCTAATCACTTCACCCTTGGGACACACACCCAACCTGCCTATAAAATTTCCTCCAAATCTGTCCACAAACAAAGACAGACAGAGACAGACATGGGTAAAAACATAACCTCCTTCCACATTCGGTGGCAGAGGTAATGATTTATTTATTCGCATGCAGCCTGTGACCGCTTCATTTTCTGGTGCCGTGGCCGTGCTGCTGATGCAGTGCCCCTGTAACGAGTAAGCTGGTACTCAATTTGCCGACCTCAGAAGGATGACTGGTTGAGTCAACCCACCTGGGGTTATTTCAACAGCACAAGAGGAGCTTGAACTCGAGACCCTAAGATCTTAAGCCAGCCACCTTAATTGTTAAAGCCCCTGTCACACCTTGACGATTTAGCCAGCGTATGGCAACGTATCAAAATTGATTTAAAACGCTGGCGTACGCTGAACTATTGATGTTTTTTTCAGTTTTGGGCGTATATTAACGAGTTGGACGTATGCATAATGTATTAGTAACGTACACAGAACGTTTCGATAACTTATACCAACGAATGCTTAGCGTGTTGTCGGCGTTCACAACTTATGCCCAACGAGAGTCTAACTTATGCATAGCATGCGGCAGATTATCACCGATGATCATGTGGCATAGCCTATGAAAAGGCTGCCGCTCGACGATTCAAATCATAACCGCACTAGACAAAGTGTCAACATCACAGAGAAGAAAAAGAAGAAAAAGAAGAAGAAAAAGAAGAAGAAAAAGAAGAAGAAATAGAAGAAGAAAAAGAATAAGAAAAAGAAGAAGAAAAATAAGAAGAACAAGACTAAGAAAAAGCAGAAGAAAAAGAGGAAGAAAAAGAAGAAGAAGAAAAGAAAAAGAAGAAGAAGAAAAAGAAAAGAAGAAGAAAAAGAAAAAGAAGAAGAAAAAGAAGAAGAAGAAGAAAAAGAAGAAGAAGAAGAAAAGAAGAAGAAGAAGAAAAGAAGAAGAAGAAGAAAAAGAAGAAGAAGAAGAAAAAGAAGAAGAAGAAGAAAAAGAAGAAGAAGAAGAAAAAGAAGAAGAAGAAGAAAAAGAAGAAGAAGAAGAAAAAGAAGAAGAAGAAGAAAAGAAGAAGAAGAAGAAAAAGAAGAAGAAGAAGAAAAAGAAGAAGAAGAAGAAAAAGAAGAAGAAGAAGAAAAAGAAGAAGAAGAAGAAAAAGAAGAAGAAGAAGAAAAAGAAGAAGAAGAAGAAAAAGAAGAAGAAGAAGAAAAAGAATAAGAAGTAGAAAAAGAAGAAGAAGAAGAAGAAGAAGAAGAAGAAGAAGAAGAAGAAGAAGAAGAAGAAGAAAAAGAAGAAGAAGAAAAAGAAGAAGAAGAAAAAGAAGAAGAAAAAGAAGAAGAAGAAAAAGAAGAAGAAGAAAAAGAAGAAGAAGAAAAAGAAGAAGAAGAAAAGAAGAAGAAGAAAAAGAAGAAGAAGAAAAAGAAGAAGAAGAAAAAGAAGAAGAAGAAAAAGAAGAAGAAGAAAAAGAAGAAGAAGAAAAAGAAGAAGAAGAAAAAGAAGAAGAAGAAAAAGAAGAAGAAGAAAAAGAAGAAGAAGAAAAAGAAGAAGAAGAAAAAGAAGAAGAAGAAAAAGAAGAAGAAGAAGAAGAAGAAGAAAAGAAGAAGAAAAAGAAGAAGAAAAAGAAGAAGAAAAAGAAAAAGAAGAAAAAGAAGAAAAAGAAGAAGAAGAAGAAAAAAGAAAAGAAAAAATAAACATTGAGTCTGGAACACTGACTGGTTCCTCCTGTGAAGCCCATTTTTATACACCAATTCCCCTAAACGCTGCCAATACGCCATTATACGGTAGCTGTAAATTAGAAACACGTTCAGTAAGTTCTGTGGTCGTCCGGAAGACGTCAAATACGTCTACATACGTCAATATGCGTTTGAGATACGTTTCACATCGGTTCAAAGCACGTTCCTCATAGGTTAGAAATAAGTTTCGGGGACGCGAGACATTACCTCGATGTGTTTCGACTTACAAGTAACGTGTGTCAACGATCGCATAACGTGCCTACAACTTATGGCCAGCGTATGCGGAACGTGTGAGTGATACGCTGGCATACATCGAAAAATTTTGAGCATGCTTAAAATTTGTCGACGAGCTCGGCGTACTACGACGTATGCCAGCGTGCTCTTAACGTATACAAAACTTACCCATAACGTATTCGACGTGTGCCAGCGTATTCGGAAAATTTTTAATACGTTGGCATACGCTGGGAAAAACGTCAAGGTGTGACAGCCCCTTAAGCAAACACCAGGTTCAACACTAATGATAATAGCAAATTACTGTTATTGCAAAACAATATTAAAACGAACAAGTCTGGAGACGGCAATGGTTCACGAGCGGTATTTGACGATGCAGATCGTTTCAGAAGTCAAGGATGAGACAATGTGATAATTTTTGACCAAGTTATAAAAATGATCAACATGATGTGGTACGGGTGACGGGTTATTAGCTGCAAAATGTCGAAAACCCAGTTTCGTTCAACAACTTTCAAAATTTGACCTTTGCAGAACCTTTAAAGGTCACAAAACAATATTGTAGACATTAAAATAAGGAAACAGGATACGTGCTATAGCTTATTGGAGTCAGTTCGTCGAAGAAGGTCGAAAACCTGGTTCGATTCTCACAACTTTGAAAATTTAACCTTTGTGCCCTTTAAAGGTCAAAGGTCAAGGATTATGACCTTTGGTGCAAAACTTCCTCTGGAACATTCCAGGAACAATATAACGTCATTTCGGCTATATGGCATTTCACACTCCTCGGATTATCCAAACTTTGATGAAATCAGCGTAAAAACAAACTTGAAGGGGGTGCCATGGACAAGCTGTTCGAGATGGAGCAAAATGGTTTGAAGACTTTAGGTGGGGAATGACCTCAAGATTATGAATAAAAAAATATCGTCATCCTAGCTCTGAAAGTTTGGGCGGTCGTATGATTTTTATGTCAAAATTCGCAATTTTCTAAGTTCGTGACCTTGTGACCTTGACACGAAAATGGAAAAAAATAAATAAATAAATAAATCGAGCTCCGTGGGGCTATGCAGGTGCCATTGGGCTGACCAAATACCGAAACCCCTGCCAGATTCGACAAACCCCCTCGGAGAAGATGCAAATTGAAATCGGCTACCCCCTAAAAACACGTTTTTTGGGCGTGGCTCCGCCCATAATGGGCGCAGCACGCCCATTGTCAGAAAAACACAACTCGATCATGATATAAACCTCCCACCAAAATTTTATCAGGATCGGATTAAAACCCACGGAGCTATGCTCAGGACAGACAGACAAGCCGGTAGGTGGACATGGGTAGTCGACTACCCAATAGAACCTGACGCGATGGGCCCGTTCGATGGGGAATGACCTGAGGATTAAGCACAAGAAAATTAATGATTCAAGCTTCAAGGGTTAATGCTGCAGATTGTTTTTTCATTAAAATACCCCCACATTGAGGTTTTTCGGCCGTTGCTAGGCAACGGAGGGGTCCATAGCAACGGTTCTCTCACACATAACTAGGGCATACCATGAACCAACCATACCAGTTTCATGTATATCTGGCTCAGTCTCTGAGATATAACGAACTTCGTTTTTTGTTTTCGACCAGGGTTCATTCAAAGTCTATCTTCTCCGACAGTTTTGATAGGATCCGGCTGGAAATTTTCGACAATATGACAATTTGTCAATATGCCCACAGTTACTCGTGGTCCGATTTTTGAAAAAATTAATTTTTTATGATTTTTCAAAAATTTCAAAGTCCCGTTGCGAGGCAACCAAAGGGGCGTTAGCAACCAGTACCAACGCGGCACAAGGTCATAAACTGGTCCTACCACCCAAATTTCATCAAAATCGAACAACTGCAAGGGGGTCAAAAACCCCTGACAAACACACACATGGACAGACTGACATCACCACCAACAAATAAGGGTAGATCAAAAAAAAAATTTTCCCGAAAATTTTTTTCGACTATTGACTACCCAACAGACAGAGACACACCAATAACGAATATAGTGGTCACTTAGGCCTAAGTCACATTTGCTCTACGGCGCGGATACGGCGGCCATACCCACTCTGAATTGACAGAAAAGTGCGGCGGCCGCAGAGTTTCTGCGGTGGCCTCAGGGTGGCCCTACGCCATTTGGCTATCTTTTACAGGCCGTAGGGGTCACCGTGGAATTATAACGGAGTTATAACTTTTTTAATTTCTACGTTCGCCATAGCAATTCAACAAGCCGAAAAAATATATATATTAACCCACTCATTACAGTCCGTCTGAGGGTCCCCCTGCGGTCACCTTGAGGCTACCTTGAAAATTCTATGGTCGCCGCAGGGCCCCCTTAAGGTCACCGTATGACATCAAATCAAAGACCGTGCGGGAACCCCACATTTTCGGTCTCCACAATTTCTAAATATGCTGTGCGGCTCGCCGAAAAATAAAAACATATGTGACTGCTGCATTGTGTGACCGTGGAAATACTGCGGCCGCCGTATAATTTTAGTGGCCGTAGATTTTGGAGACCCCACGGTCGCCGTGGCAAATGTGACTTAGGTCTTACTGACTCGTGAACTTACTCACTCGTGAACCAATAACATCCCCTCCAACCCAAGGGGTTTTTCTTCCTCGGACAAACGTGGTATTAATGTGTATAAATAACTTATCATGGCGTTTTGGGTAGCATCCCGAACAGAAGTAAAAATATACATATTAAACACCACAAACACGTATGATAACCTTTTTAAACAGTCGCCACTGCTGTTTAACACGAAACGGAAAAGGAGGAAACCCGACATTCTTGAGCCAGTGTACTGTCGTGGCCAAAAATATTGGCACCCTTGCACTTTCTTCAAATAATACACCATTTCTTCCAGAAAATTGCTGAAATTAAATCATATTTTAGTTTCTACAAATGTATTTCTTTGGTTTGCAGTGGAACAAAACAAAAACAAGAGCGCAAGTGAGCACAATATACGCCTGAACAAGAAGGTATATACAGAATTCAGCTACGACATGGAAAACAGCATCCTGGTTGCCGTGGCAACCACTTTAGATGACGAATGTCGCAACACACCGTCTCCACAGTCTGTACCAATTAAGCAAATATGAAACGTGAAAGTTGAAAACGACACCTCACTGGTACATGATTAAAAACACCTCACTGATACATGATTAAAAACACCTCACTGATACATGATTAAAAACACCTCACTGATACATGATTAAAAACACCTCACTGATACATGATTAAAAACACCTCACCGATACATGATTAAAAACACGTCACTGCAACATGATTAAAAACACCTCACTGACACATGATTAAAAACACCTCACTGATACATTATTAAAAACACCTCACTGGTATATTATTAAAAACACATCACTGGTATATTATTAAAAACACATCACTGGTATATTATTAAAAACACCGCACTGGTACATGATTAAAAACAGCTCACTGATACATGATTAAAAACACCTCACTGATACATGATTAAAAACACCTCACGGATACATGATTAAAAACACGTCACTGCAACATGATTAAAAACACCTCACTGACACATGATTAAAAACACCTCACTGGTATATTATTAAAAACACATCACTGGTATATTATTAAAAACACCGCACTGGTACATGATTAAAAACACCTCACTGATACATGATTAAAAAACACCTCACTGCAACATGATTAAAAACACCTCACTGATACATGATTAAAAGCACCTCACGGATACATTAAAAACACCTCACTGACACATGATTAAAAACACCTCACTGGTACATGATTAAAAACACCTCACTGAAACATGATTAAAAACACCTCACTGCCATGGTATTAAAAACACCTCACTGCCATGGTATTAAAAACACTCACTGGTATATTATTAAAAACACATCACTGGTATATTATTAAAAACACCGCACTGGTACATGATTAAAAACACCTCACTGATACATGATTAAAAACACCTCACTGATACATGATTAAAAACACCTCACTGATACATTATTAAAAACACCTCACTGATACATTATTAAAAACACCTCACTGATACATGATTAAAAACACATCACTGGTATATTATTAAAAACACATCACTGATACATTATAAAAACACCTCACTGATACATTATTAAAAACACCTCACTGATACATGATTAAAAACACATCACTGGTATATTATTAAAAACACCCTACTGATACATTATAAAAACACCTCACTGATACATTATAAAAACACCTCACTGATACATTATTAAAAACACATCACTGGTATATTATTAAAAACACCTCACTGATACATTATTAAAAACACATCACTGGTATATTATTAAAAACACCTCACTGATACATTATTAAAAACACCTCACTGGTACATGATTAAAAACACCTCACTGATACATTAAAAACACCTCACTGATACATGATTAAAAACACCTCACTGATACATGATTAAAAACACCTCACTGGTACATGATTAAAAACACCTCACTGGTACATGATTAAAAACACCTCACTGGTACATGATTAAAAACACCTCACTGATACATGATTAAAAACACCTCACTGATACATGATTAAAAACACCTCACGGATACATGATTAAAAACACGTCACTGCAACATGATTAAAAACACGTCACTGCAACATGATTAAAAACACGTCACTGCAACATGATTAAAAACACCTCACTGATACATTATTAAAAACACCTCACTGATACATGATTAAAAACACATCACTGGTATATTATTAAAAACACCTCACTGATACATTATAAAAACACCTCACTGATACATTATAAAAACACCTCACTGATACATTATAAAAACACCTCACTGATACATTATTAAAACACCTCACTGATACATTATTAAAACACCTCACTGATACATTATTAAAAACACATCACTGGTATATTATTAAAACACCTCACTGATACATTATTAAAAACACATCACTGGTATATTATTAAAACACCTCACTGATACATTATAAAAACACCTCACTGATACAAGATTAAAAACACCTCACTGATACAAGATTAAAAACACCTCACTGATACAAGATTAAAAACACCTCACTGATACAAGATTAAAAACACCTCACTGATACATTATAAAAACACCTCACTGATACATTATTAAAAACACCTCACTGATACATTATTAAAAACACCTCACTGATACATGATTAAAAACACATCACTGGTATATTATTAAAAACACCTCACTGATACATTATAAAAACACCTCACTGATACATTATAAAAACACCTCACTGACACATGATTAAAAACACCTCACTGATACATTATTAAAAACACCTCACTGGTATATTATTAAAAACACATCACTGGTATATTATTAAAAACACATCACTGGTATATTATTAAAAACACCGCACTGGTACATGATTAAAAACACCTCACTGATACATGATTAAAAACACCTCACTGATACATGATTAAAAACACCTCACGGATACATGATTAAAAACACGTCACTGCAACATGATTAAAAACACCTCACTGACACATGATTAAAAACACCTCACTGAGATATGATTAAAAACACCTCACTGGTATATTATTAAAAACACATCACTGGTATATTATTAAAAACACATCACTGGTATATTATTAAAAACACCGCACTGGTACATGATTAAAAACACCTCACTGATACATTAAAAACACCTCACTGATACATGATTAAAAACACCTCACTGATACATGATTAAAAACACCTCACGGATACATGATTAAAAACACGTCACTGCAACATGATTAAAAACACGTCACTGCAACATGATTAAAAACACCTCACTGATACATTATTAAAAACACCTCACTGATACATGATTAAAAACACATCACTGGTATATTATTAAAAACACCTCACTGATACATTATAAAAACACCTCACTGATACATTATAAAAACACCTCACTGATACATTATAAAAACACCTCACTGATACATTATTAAAACACCTCACTGATACATTATTAAAACACCTCACTGATACATTATTAAAAACACATCACTGGTATATTATTAAAACACCTCACTGATACATTATTAAAAACACATCACTGGTATATTATTAAAACACCTCACTGATACATTATAAAAACACCTCACTGATACAAGATTAAAAACACCTCACTGATACAAGATTAAAAACACCTCACTGATACAAGATTAAAAACACCTCACTGATACAAGATTAAAAACACCTCACTGATACATGATTAAAAACACCTCACTGATACATTATAAAAACACCTCACTGATACATTATTAAAAACACCTCACTGATACATGATTAAAAACACATCACTGGTATATTATTAAAAACACATCACTGGTATATTATTAAAAACACCTCACTGATACATTATAAAAACACCTCACTGATACATTATTAAAACACCTCACTGATACATTATTAAAAACACATCACTGGTATATTATTAAAAACACCTCACTGATACATTATTAAAAACACATCACTGGTATATTATTAAAACACCTCACTGATACATTATAAAAACACCTCACTGATACAAGATTAAAAACACCTCACTGATACAAGATTAAAAACACCTCACCGATACAAGATTAAAAACACGTCACTGCAACATGATTAAAAACACCTCACTGACACATGATTAAAAACACCTCACTGATACATTATTAAAAACACCTCACTGATACATTATTAAAAACACCTCACTGGTATATTATTAAAAACACATCACTGGTATATTATTAAAAACACATCACTGGTATATTATTAAAAACACCGCACTGGTACATGATTAAAAACACCTCACTGATACATGATTAAAAACACCTCACTGATACATGATTAAAAACACCTCACGGATACATGATTAAAAACACGTCACTGCAACATGATTAAAAACACCTCACTGACACATGATTAAAAACACCTCACTGAGATATGATTAAAAACACCTCACTGGTATATTATTAAAAACACATCACTGGTATATTATTAAAAACACATCACTGGTATATTATTAAAAACACCTCACTGATACAAGATTAAAAACACCTCACTGATACAAGATTAAAAACACCTCACTGATACAAGATTAAAAACACCTCACTGATACAAGATTAAAAACACCTCACTGATACAAGATTAAAAACACCTCACTGATACATGATTAAAAACACCTCACTGATACATGATTAAAAACACCTCACTGATACATGATTAAAAACACCTCACTGATACATGATTAAAAACACATCACTGGTATATTATTAAAAACACCTCACTGATACATTATAAAAACACCTCACTGATACATTATAAAAACACCTCACTGATACATTATAAAAACACCTCACTGATACATTATAAAAACACCTCACTGATACATTATTAAAACACCTCACTGATATATTATTAAAAACACCTCACTGATACATTATTAAAAACACATCACTGGTATATTATTAAAAACACCTCACTGATACATTATTAAAAACACATCACTGGTATATTATTAAAAACACCTCACTGATACATTATTAAAAACACCTCACTGATACATTATAAAAACACCTCACTGATACATTATAAAAACACCTCACTGATACATTATAAAAACACCTCACTGATACATTATAAAAACACCTCACTGATACATTATTAAAAACACCTCACTGATACATGATTAAAAACACCTCACTGATACATTATAAAAACACCTCACTGATACATTATTAAAAACACCTCACTGATACATGATTAAAAACACATCACTGGTATATTATTAAAAACACCTCACTGATACATTATAAAAACACCTCACTGATACATTATTAAAAACACATCACTGGTATATTATTAAAAACACCTCACTGATACATGATTAAAAACACATCACTGGTATATTATTAAAAACACCTCACTGATACATTATAAAAACACCTCACTGATACATTATTAAAACACCTCACTGATACCTTGCTAAAAACACCTCACTGATACCTTGCTAAAAACACATCATTGGTACATTATTAAAAACACACCTCACTGATACATTGTTAAAAACACCTCACTGGTTCATGATTAAAAACACCTCACTGGTCCATGATTAAAAACACCTCACTGCCACATTATTAACAAGAAGGTATATACAGAATTGTGCGGCTCCATGGAAAACAGCAACCACTTTAGATGACGAACGTATGTCGCGATACACCATCTCCACAGTCTGTACCTTTGTACCAAATATGAAACGTGAAAGTTAAAAACTTTGGGAGTTTGAGTGCGGACAGGAACAGACAGACACCCTTATCACATAATATATATATATATATATATATATATATATATATATATATATATATATATATATATATATATATATATATATATATATATATATATATATATATATATAGTTATTGGGCGTATAAAAATCTGAAAAAAATTACTAAATCTTAGCTTATTCCACAAAGAAATCCCAAAATGGCCCAGACATTATTGTTGGCACCTTTGAGATGTTGTTCGAAATAATTAGATTTCAAGCAGGTGATTTTCCTTTACTTTGGAAATGAACTCACCTCTGGTGAGTTTCAGGTGCCTGCAATATAAAAATCACTCATTCAACCAGTTTGAGTGGAGAAAGGAGTCATTCTGCTGTTTTGTGTCACTGTGTGTCATGCAATGAGCATGGAAAAAAGAAAGAAAACCAGAGAATTGTCTGAGGAGGTCAGACACAAGATTGTAGACAAGCATGGACAATCTCAAGGCGACAAGTCCATCTCCAGAGACCTTAATGTTATCAAGAAGTTTAAGGCCCATGGCACTGTAGCCAACCTCCCTGGACGTGGCCGCAAGAAAAAACTTGATCGAAGATTGCAGCGAAGGATTGTTCAAATGGTAGAGAAAGAACCTCGATCAACTGCCAAACAAATTCAAGCTGACCTTCACACGCAAGACACGACAGTTTCAACTCACACCATCCATCACCAACTCATTGAAAGGGGGTTCTATGGTAGGAGACCCAGGAGGACCCCACTGCTGAGAGAGGGACATCAGAAAGTCCAAGTGGAGTTTACCAAAACACACCTGAAAAAAAATCAAAAAGTCAAAATCGTTCTGGGAGAACGTCCTGTGGACAGATGAGACCAAATTAGAGCTTTTTAATAAAGCACATTATCTCTATGTTAAGCCTAGTGTTGGCTCAGTGGTTAGGGTGGCAGCTTGGGATCCTTGGGTCCTGAGTTCAAGCCCCGTCGTCCGGTGAATTAATACACCAGGGGGTTGACTCAGCCTGTCATCCTTCCGAGGTCGGCGAAATGAGTACCAGTTCCAGTGTGTGTACTGGTAGAGTGGCACTGCATCAGCGACACAGCCGCGCCTCAAGAAATGATAGCTACCCCGGCAGCTAAGCTGCCATACGACCACCACATCTCTGTTTCCAGAAAACAAAATGAAGTTCAAAGAAAAGAACACCTTCTCTAGTCATACATGGTGGAGGTTCTGTGATGTTTTAGGGTTGCTGTGTTGCATCTGGCACTGGGTGCCTTGAGTGTGTGCATGACATCATGAAATCAGGAGATTACCAAGGAGGCATTTTAGAGCACAATGTTCAACCAAGTGTCAGAAAGCTGGGTCTCTGTCGAAGGTCATTGGTCTTGGAGCAGGACAATGACCCCAAACACACTTCAAAGAAGCACCCAGGAATGGTTCAAGACAAAACGATGAACTGTTCTGAAGTGGCCTGCAATGAGTCCAGATCTAAATCCCATTGAACATCTGTGGGGAGATGTGAAAACAGCAGTTGGGAGAAGGCACCCTTCAAATCTGGGAGAACTGGAGCAGTTTGCACAAGAATAGTGGGTCAAACTGCCAGTAGAGAGATGTAGGAAGCCCATTCATGGCTATAGGAAGTGCTTCACTGCAGTTATTTTGTCCAAAATCTGTGATACCAAATATTAAATCAAGGGTGTTAATAATTTTATCAATGTCATTTCATTTTTTGATTTTAAAGGATGTATCAAGTTCTGAATGAAAAACAAAGGTTCTGTAATATTAACAGTGAAATAAAGAATTGTGGAAACCAAATACTTTTGTCAATTTAAACAAATTTTTGGAGAAAACTGTTATTTGAAAATAAAGTGCGAGGGTGCCAATATTTTTGGCCACGACTGTGTGCTTATCACATCACACACAGATTAACGGATCCGAGCAGAGATCTACTGTAAATATATTATATATATATATATATATATATATATATATATATATATATATATATATATATATATATATATATATATATATATATATATACACATATACACCCCAGAGATAACAACATGACCGTTCCTCAATAGCGGGTGCACTCGTGCATTTAAATAAGGTGGTAGACCTTGAAGACTCTATACAAATGCAAAACCAAAAGCACTTCCAAGGAATATAGATGGATAGCTGCCCAGTAGGCACTGGTAATTCAATTAAGTTTTGAATATAGAAGTTTCCCAATTACAACCTGTTTTTTGAAAACTCGTAACAAGTGTTGTGGCCCCAATTTTAAACATAGAAGATTACAATGTCACGTCTTGAGCATCGTCCCATCTTGGACAACCTTTCCCTACAATTTGATCAATATATCACTCCATCATGTTTATATTCAAAAAAGGTGAATGGGAAAGTTTTAACACCCACATAAGCCTGATGTTGGCTCAGTGGTTAGTACCACCACATGGTAGCTTGGGATCCCAGGGTGCTGAGTTCAAGCCCTGTCAGCCGCTGAATTAATACACCAGGGGGGTTGACTCAGCCTGTCATCCTTCCGAGGTCGGCGAAATGAGTACCAGTTCCAGTGTGTGTACTGGTAGAAGGGCACTGCATCAGCGACACAGTCGCGCTTCTAAGAAATGATAGCTACCCCGGCAACTAAGATGCCATACGACCACACAACACCCACATACCATCGGTACTCCGAATCCATGTACATAGATACACGCAATGAGGTCGTGGCCGGGAGATTCCTTCAGTTAAGACGATGAGCGACGTCACCCAAGGATTCCCTCGAGACGTCACTCGGCACATCAAGCGGGGTGCATGTATGGATGATACCCCATGAGTGATGTCACTCAGCACATCAAGCGGGGTGCATGTATGGATGATACCCCATGAGTGACGTAACTCGGAGTACCACACGGCTGCATGTCTATGGGGATTCCCTGAGTGACGTCACAGCTAAGATTTCAGGATTTCCCTACGAATCGGCAGAAGAGTTAAAACAAGAGGCTCAAATACGTCACTTTGACGGTTTTGGTACGAAACAATACAAATGTAAAAACGAAACACGATTGAAACCGATCAGAAAAAAAAAATAATGAAGAAATAAACAACGAAACTGATTGGAGAAAATGATAATAATAATAATAATAAAAATAATAATAACTAGAACTGCCACTTTACAACTGCTGGCAGTGATGACCGGGTACCCGGACGTGTCTGCCTTTGATACGACGTGACACTTAAATGAGAATTTTGCAAAGTTTCCCTTCAATAGGATAAGCGGTTCCAGAGAAAACATTATTTAATAGCGATACAAATACAGCCCTGCTTCGATACAGCACGGGACTGACGAGTTACGAACCGGGCAGCACAAAGTGTTCAATTTCGTTATTACGTACGCAGTTAGCCTTTTTTCCTGGGGAAATTGTCGGTATAAATTGAATTGCTGTTCCTGTTCCCTCAAACGCCTTCAGGTGCAGCCAAGTGAGTCTTCTGGAAAAAAAACAAAAATCGAAAAGTTCTCAGATTCAAATAATTAAATAATTCTGGCTGCCAAACCGTGTAACCGATCAGGTTGAAATTTTAAACTTATGTTTCACATGTCGGCTAGATTATAATTCTCAAGTTTCGCATATATTGACACAGCGGTTCCCGCGTAAATATTACTTAATTGTTCCCCTTCAATCCAACATGGCTGCCAAACCCTGGGCCCGATCCAGTTGAAATTTCAAACCTTCATGCCACATGACTGTTCCATCATAACTCTGTTTCACATTTATTGATACAGTAGTTCCAGAGTAAACATTATTTAATATTTTTCTTAAATCCAACATGGCTGCCAAACCCTGTGCCCGATCCCATTGAAATTTCAAACCTTCATTCCACATGACTGTTCCATCATAACTCTGATGTTTCACATTTATTGATACAGTAGTTCCAGAGTAAACATTAATTAACATTTTCCCTTCAATCCACTATGGCTGCCAAACGATGTGTTGTACATCAAAAGGGGGTGAGAACTTTTTATTCGTCATGGGGAGGCAGTCATACTGGTGGAGTTTCGTCTCGATCTGTTTAGCCGTTTCAGAGAAGAAGACTTTTAAAGTTATTAATTTTCAATCCAAGATGGCTGACGAACCAAGTGACCTACGACATCACAAATTTAGATTCTGCTTCCAACTGTGTAGTGGAACATGTCTGTGAAGTTTCGTGTTAATCGGAAAAGGTGCGTTTTTCTATCCAAGATGGCCGCCAAACAATGTGACTTGTGACATCATAATTTTTACCATGTATGCAGATGTCATGTAAGATGACAGCTGAAAATTTTCTCTTCGATAGGTTAAGCAGTTCCAGAGAAAACATTATTTAATATTTTTCTTAAATCCAACATGGCTGCCAAACCATGTGACCTATCAATTAGAAATTAACAAACTTGCATTCCCTACTCATTTGCAATAGTTTTGTGAAGTTTCCCCTTGATAAGATCAGCAGTTCTGGAGATGTTTGAAGGTTCTAGGGTAAATTCAAGATGGCCACCAAACAATGTGACCGATCAACAAGAAATTAACATTCTTGAGAAAGGACCTCATGGGGAATATATGTGTAAAGTTTCGTCTCAATCTGTCTTGCTGTTCTGGAGATTTAAAAAATTTATTCATTTTCAATTCAAGATGGCTGCCAAACCATGTCACCTATGACATCATAAATTTAAATTCTGCTATCGTGGACTGTAACAAGTCTGTTAAGTTTTGTGTAAATCGGATAAGGTCCGTTTTTCTATCCAAGATGGCCGCCAAACCATGTGACTTCTGAGGTAAAAAAAAAAATTTGCCTTGTATGCAGACTTGATGGGAGAAGGCAGTTGCAAATTTCCGCTTCGATGGCTTAAGGAGTTCCAGAGAAAACATTATTTAATATTTTTCTTAAATCCAACATGGCGGCCAAACCATGTGACCTATCAATTCGAAATTAACAAACTTATATCGCCTATATGTCCCGAATATAGTTGTGAAATTTCCCCTTCATCGGACCAGCGCTTCTGGAGATGTTTTAAGGTTTTTTTAAGATGGCTGCCAAACCATGTGACCTATCAAGAAGAAATTGACAAACTTGAAAAAGGACCTCTTGTGGAATATATCAGGAATGGAGAAGAATGAACGTTCTGGAGAAGATTAAAAAAAAAAAAAAAATTTAAAAACAAGATGGCGGCCGAATTACGTCACGAAAAACATTTTCGACGGTGAATTTAGTAGATGACGCTCAAAAAATTTAAGATTTTTCCCATGTGGTGTTCTACTTGAATTTTCACCGGCATTCCGCTTCACCGATGACGTCACGAAAAATCACACCTGTTCCTCATAGGGAGTTTCGTAAAATGTATGAAGCGAAAAATTTTTACATTGCACGGTTTCAGAGAGACAGAGGTCCAAAGTTTATCGTTTTTTTCTAGATGGCGCCCGCAACACGTGAAAAATGACGTCATAATTATAAACTCAGTGTGCTATCAAAAAAGATACGTACTATGGTGAAAATTTCGTATCGATCGGACTTAGCGTTCCAGAGAATTTTAAAGCGAAAAAGGCCGCAAAATGCCGGCGGAAAAATAATAATAATGTATAATGTATAATGATAATAAACAGAAGAAAAACAATAGGGTACCCAGTCTATTTGACTGGATACCCTAATAACTTAGGTAGTAGTTACCTCCTGGGGCGGCGCTCAGAACAACCAGACAGGTGAGTTTGGTTGTCATTGTGATCGCTGAACCCTTCAGGAAGTCGATCAGTCGAACTTGGAGTTCCTGCTCGTTTCCTTTTATCCCATCTTTGCGATTTATTAACGATTCTCAGCTTTACTAAGATCGATGTACGTCAGTTACGTGAAATTTTGTTTCGAAGTTTAAATTAAAGCAACTAAACGAAAATGATGCAAAATAAAACCGGAGCCATCCTTGCTGCGAAACGTTGAATATACATCACAGTTCTTAGTCTCATTATTTTTGCACAATGATCAGAGGGTAAAGACTAAAATCATTCAAATGAAGAACCGCACAAAGGAAAGGTATCAAAAAACAATGAGAGAAACAAAGTTTAAAATGAAGTTCAAAACAATTTGAACGTGACTGGATAATTAAATGTGCTTGTGGCACGCCCGAGAACATCCGGGTCAGAGGTCATTCCGGATGTCCACGAACACCGTATTAAAATAAATAATGTAATATTAATCCACGAGGCGGTATTATGAAACGAGCTAACACCTGTAACATCTCTCTTTTTAACATTACTGATATCTTATGATGCATTTTATTCTGCCCCTTTGGAAAGATGTAAACAGTTAACACAACAATTAAAGTATCAGAAAATGCTATCTATAAAGTAAGCACAATTTCAGCAAACCTACATTTATACTGTATACGAGCAGAGTACCCGACAGGCGAACTTGCTCCAAGGATGCAACACGTTCTTCTGACGAATACCTTTATTTCGGCGGTGTATACGTAACTGACAGCTATGTATAGGCAAAAATAATAATAAAAAAACCTCCAGGTTACGTGCGTGAAGCAAAAACATACCTTCTGATTATAATTCGAAACACCTTCACTGCACTGGAAAACGTGGGGACAGAAACACTCACCTGAAGGTGGTGTAGCAGTTTAACTACCCCCCTGGACAACTCCCCCCCCCCACCCACAAGGGGGGGGTACTTGTCATAGGATTAAAAATAGAGAATGGCTAAAAAAATAGTATGTAAAGAAAATTAACACCGAGAGGTATATATTTTTAGTATAAATCTATTTTTGGCCATAGGGGGGCAAGTTATCCAGGGAGGGGGGAGACTTATCCTAGGACAAGTACCCCCCCCACCGGGGGGGGGAAAGTTGTCAAGGGGGTGACTTATCCTGTAACACCGGTGCTACACGATGCACATTTACATGAAGAATTTGCGTCCCTCACCCCAAGACCACCGACAAAGATAAACAAAAAAAAAACACCCCTGCACATGAATTGGGGTCATGTTGATCCGATGTAGCAACTCCAGATGTAATTGGCCCAGAACAATCGGAGGAGTAGCACCATAAACACACACATTATCACCTGTCCGTGAAATTGTAGTAAGGATACATCATTTATTTGTTTATTTTATTTAACAAGCTCAAATGAGCTAAGATCTTCGTCCTCTTAATGATGACGTCATAAAAACGAATATGACGTCATTGTGATGTATCAGGTTTGCGATAAATTATCTGTGCTAATGCCCGCCTTGATTCCCGCAAAACAAAATTCAAACAGCTTGCCTAGTTTCAGAGATAATGGTATAGGCGATTTCCATTAGCGGCGATATTATGACTTCAACTTTTTTTCTAGGAAGAATTTCCAAAATCGGAGATGGTTACTGCCTGCACGTGGGCTTTCTGCATATACATGGCAAGTTTCACGATGATCCGATGAAAACTGGGTTGTGAAACAAAAAGTCAAAAAATAGGAATGACGTCATAAAAAATTGATATGACGTCATAGTGATGTATCATATGTGCAATAATTCATCTCTGCTAATGCCCTGTTCGATTTCCGCAAACAGAATTCAAAAAGCTTGCCTAGTTTGAGATAATTTTTGGTGATTTACATTAGCAGAGATATTTTGACGTCATTACTTTTTTTCTTGGAGGAATTTTCAAAATCAGAGATGGTTACTGTCTGTGTATATATATATATATATATATATATATATATATATATATATGCCAAGTTTCAGGAAGTTTCGATGAAAACTGTAGGCTGTGAAACAAAAAAGTCCACAAGAACAACAACGTGAGTCAGAGTGAGAGATCCTCCACGAGGATCTAAAAAAATTAATTGCATTACTCCGATTCCCCCGGCAAATTTATAACACGAGTGCGGGCCCGTAGGTATGTGCCAGTATGTGCAGCTTCGTTCCTTCGCTCTCGTAAACGACGACTGGATTGGGGCATTGTTTCAATTAGATCGGACCAACGTATCATAAATGGCCATAACTTGGGAAACACACTCAGGTCCCCAGCGTCAATTGTGACGTCATATCAAACGAAGAAGAAGAAGAATTGTGACCCCGACTCTCTCCCCCCCCGTCTTGCCCCTCCTCTCTCCCCCTTCTCTCTCGCCCCCACACTCACCCCCCACTCTCTCCCCCCGTCTTGCCCCTCCTCTCTCCCCCTTCTCTCTCGCCCCCACACTCACCCCCATCCCACACCCCCTCTCCCGTCCCCTCTTTCGCCACCGCCTCTCCCCCTCTCTTGAATTGTGACGCCTCCTCTCTCGCCCCCTCTCTCCCCCTCTCTCTCGCCCGCTGTCTCCCTCCCCCTCTCTCTCTCGCCCCCACTCTCACCCCCCATCCCACACCCCCTCTCACGTCCCCTCTCTCGCCCCCTCTCTCCCCCTCTCTCTCTCGCCCGCTGTCTCCCTCCCCCTCTCTCTCTCGCCCCCACTCTCACCCCCCATCCCACACCCCCTCTCACGTCCCCTCTCTCGCCACCGCCTCTCTCCCCTCTCTTGAATTGACGCCTCCTCTCTCTCCCCCTCTCTCTCGCCCGCTGTCTTCCTCCCCCCTCTCTCTCTCTCACCCCCATCCCACACCCCCTCTCCCGTCCCCTCTCTCGCCACCGCCTCTCTCCCCTCTCTTGAATTGTGACGCCTCCTCTCTCTCCCCCTCTCTCTCGCCCCCTGTCTCCCTCCCCCTCTCTCCCGCCCCCTCTCCCCCCCCCCCCTTCTCCCTCGTCCCTCTCTCTGTAAATGTATTTGCAAATGTCAACCAAGCACAACAATTAATTCAAACCTTGGGTAAAAACAGCTTTCAAACCCTTGGGAAACAGCTCTTTCCCTTGGGAAAATTCAAACCTTGGGATTAATTAATAACTAGTATGGGCCCATAGGTGCGTAAACGACGACTGGATTGGGGCATTTTTTCAATTAGATCGGACCAACCGTATCATAAATCGCCATAACTTGGGAAACATACTCAGGTTCCCAGCGTCAATTGTGACGTCATATCAAACGAAGAAGAAGAATTGTTACGCCCCCTCTCTCTCGCCCCCCCTCTCCCCCCTAGTCTCACCCCTCCTCTCTCCCCCTCCTCCCTCGTCTCTCTCTCTCTCTCCCCCTCCTCTCTCGCCCTTAATGTCATCCCCCCTCTCCCGTCCCCTCTCTCCCCTCCTCCTCTCTCCCCCTCTCTTGCATTGTGACGCCCCTCTCTCTCACCCCTTTCTCTGTAAATGTATTCACAAATGTCTACCAAGCACAACAATTAATTCAAGCCTTTGGAAAAAACAGCTTTCAAACCCTTGGGAAACAAGTGTTTCCCTTGGGAAAATTGAAACCTTTGGATTAATTAATAATTTGAACAATTAATTCGAAACTTGGGAAAAAACAGCTTTAAAACCTTGGGAAACACTTGGGGAAACAGCTGAAATGGATGAAGAACGATATCAAACCTTGAAAAGGCACATACTCAGGTCCCCAGTGTCGATTGTGACATCATACCAAACGAAGAAGAAGAATTGTGACGTCAATCGTGAAAAAAATTAATTGTGACGTCATAGCACCGTGTCCTGTCAGAATTGGTCGACAGATAAATGGCCATAACTTGGAAATCGCTCGTCCAATTAATATCAAACCTTGAAAAGGCACATCCGCGTCCCCAGCAATATTCCTGGCAAGTTTCAATCAGATCAGCCTGTCAATCTTGCAAAAAAAATTAAAATAAATAAATACATAAATACACATTAATTGTGACATCATTCGTGAAGTCATAGCAACGTGTCCTGTCATTGGTCGACAGATAAGTGGCCATAACTTGGGAACCGCTCGTCCGATCGATATCAAACCTCGAAAAGGCACATCCGCGGGTCCCCGGCAATATTCCTGGCAAGTTTCAATCCGATCGGACCGGTGATCGTCTGGTTATTAATAATTTGGGAAAAAATTGGCATGATAAGGTGAGAAGGTGGAACGACACCTTCAGCTGCAAATATATACACCTTTTCAACACTGAAAAAGCAGTAAAATGGCCGTAACTTGGGAACCGCTCGTCCGATCGATAGCAAACCTTGAAAAGGCACATCCGCGGGTCCCCGACAATATTCCTGGCAAGATTCAATCAGATCGGACAGGTGGTCGTCGAGAAATGGCGTCGCAGACAGACAGACAGACAGACAGACACACAGAGATTGCTGGAATTATAGATAGATTTGAACAATTAATTTAAACCTTTGGAAAAACAGCTTTCAACCCTTGGGAAACAGCTGAGATGGATGAAGAACGATATCAAACCTTGAAAAGGCACATACTCAGGTCCCCAGCGTCGATTGTGACGTCATATCAAACGAAGAAGAAGAATTGTGACGTCAATCGTCCAAAAAATATATAAATAAATAAACATTAATTTGACGTCATTCGTGATGTCATAGCACCGTGTCCTGTCATTGGTTGACAGATGTTATTGGTCATTATTGGTTCGCAGACAATATATAGGTCGTTATTGGTTGACAGACATTGGTCATTGTATCACATTATTCTTTTTATTACTGCCAATTATTGTGCTATTATTATTAATATGCTGTTATCATTATGAGATATCTTTGGGGAAAAAATGGCATGATAAGGTGGAACGACACTTCAGCTGCGATATATACACCTTTCCAACACTTAAAAATGCAATAAAATGGCCTTAACTTGGGAACCGTTCACCCAATTAATATCAAACCTCGAAAAGGCACATCCGCGGGTCCCCGGAAATATTCCTGGCAAGTTTCAATCAGATCGGACCGGCGCTTGTCGAGAAACGGCGGTCGCAGACAGACACACACACAGATTGCTGGAATTATAGATAGATACAATTTGGATCCTCTGAAGATCCGAATCCTGATCTGGATTCGACAATTATTTAATTTTTTAACTGATTCTTCACCATTGAGAAATTAGGGCCAAAAACGATTTCGTACTGTGCGGTATGGTATTTCAAAAATGCATTGGGCCCGATATGTTGTCACGGATCAGGTATTAACGTGGTGGAGGTGTGCGTGCTCCACCGAGTGCCCTTCCACTTTGATACCTGTATTCATTTACGGTTCCGCAAATAATACCATGTAAGATGTGAGAAGGGCTGTCAGGAGAGCCGAGACTTCAAGGAGGTACATACACTCGCCTCCAAGCTGTCTTTCCTGGGTTTAAATCCATACGCAGAGCTCTAAACTGCTGTCCTGGTGTTTCACAGGCAGGGTGATTCATCAACGTGTGTGTTCCGTCCCTTGGATTAAGGACAAACTGGGCGTCACGTCTGAGGACATTTGTTGGTGGACGTTAAAGATCCCACGGTGTCCTTTCGCGAAGAGTTGGCGAGCTATCGTCGGCGCCCTCAACAAATTCCTGCTCTGCCAAGAAACTGCATGAACAGAACCAATGTTTCATCACACACAGTGTGTGAGAGTGACACATCAGTCAGGCAGTCCACAAGAGGGGCATTTAAAAATGCTCCAGAACAAGATGAGAGTCTAGGAAACATCAACCTCTTATATTGCAACACACACGTGTTTAATTAATTCAAAAGACAAGAGACGAAGACTCTCAAGTGGAAACAATCGGTTTAATCCAGGCATAATCATAGCACCCACAATGGGCGGGTCACGTGACTCTGGAAACAATCGGTTTAATCCAGGCACAATCACAGCACCCACAATGGGTGGGTCACATGACTCTGAAAACAATCAGTTTAATCCAGGCACAATCACAGCACCCACAATGGGCGGGTCACATGACTGAAAACAATCGGTTTAATCCAGGCACAATCACAGCACCTACAATGGGCGGGTCACGTGACTCTGGAAACAATCGGTTTAATCCAGGCACAATCACAGCACGCACAATGGGCGGGTCACATGACTCTGGAAACAATCAGTTTAATCCAGGCACAATCACAGCACCCACAATGGGCGGGTCACGTGACTCTGGAAACAATCGGTTTAATCCAGGCACAATCACAGCACCCACAATGGGCGGGTCACGTGACTCTGGAAACAATCGGTTTAATCCAGGCACAATCATAGCACCCACAATAGGCGGGTCACGTGACTCTTTAACCACGCCCCGGTGCACCCACATTATGCATGAACAGAAACTACTGATGTACATCTTAGCATGTGCTTTTCGACGATTAAGTATCTCGTGCGGAGAAGTAACACTCACGCACACGGCACAACATCCGCTTACGTATAATTTGCGTTGAAAAGTTTCTCAGTTATCTCCCTTAGATTATTATCGAACATGTGTAAAATAGATCCGATGAAAACTCTCGGTTGTGAAACAAAAAATGTCAAAAAATAGGAATGACGTCATAAAAATTGATACGACGTCATAGTGATGTATCATATGTGCGGTAATTCATCTCTGCTCATGCCCTGTTCGATTTCTGCAAACAGAATTCAAAAAGCTTTCCTAGTTTCGGAGATAATTTTTTAGGCGATTTCCATTAGCGGAGATATTTTGACGTCATAACTTTTTTTTCAAGGAGGAATTTTCAAAAATCGGACATGGTTACTGTCTGCGCAGGGAATTTTTACATATATATGCCAAGTTTCAGGAAGTTTCGATGAAAACTGTAGGCTGTGAAACAAAAAAGTCCACAAGAACAACAACGTGAGTAAGACTTAGAGATCCTCCACGAGGATGTAAAAATGAATGAAATGGGATATACCATGATGCGGTTTGATGTTTGTCAACGAACATTTCACAAGATGTTATTGTCAAAATTTATCAAGATCATCATATCGCATTCATCACCATTTACCATCACTTGGATTCAGGGCCGTATTTTGGGCCGTGCCAGTGGAGCACACGCTCAGGGCCTCCACATTTTTGTGAAAATAATTTTTCTGTTTAAGTATATACCAACAATTTCCATCCAATTTTAAAAACTAGTAGTTTTAAGGAAATCAGGAATTTTGTCCAAAAAAAAAAAAGAAGTTCTAAAAGGCATATTGATTGTGTGTTCACTTGAACAAATAGATCTAAGCTCTGCGGAGGACGCGTACATTTCAGTATGGAGGCGTCTAACAATCAGATTATTGGGTCGTCAGCAAATGGGAACTACCTTGGGATGATGGAACAACTGGCAGAGTTTGACACATTCCGAGCTGCAAACATTAAGTTGAACTCGAACACTGGAAGTGGGCATACAAACTATCTGTCATCTACAATTTGTGAAGAGCTCATTAACGTCATGGGCAAACAAGTCAAGGATGAAATTGTTTCGCAGCTCATGAAATCGAAATGTTACATTCAATATTACAGGGGGCCTCGACATAATTACGTGCTCCAGGGCCAATACATACCTAAATACGGCCCTGCCTGGTCTCTATAAACCAGGAAACACTGCTCTTTATTGTGAGGGCGCAATATGCAGGAAATGTGACGTCGCGTGTCACAGGTGACAACTGGAAACGAAAAAGGTAAATAAAACTTTTAGAAATGTTATGTAAGTATGTTGTCTAACTTGGAACATCATTATCATTACTGATTAGTTAACGTATTGAAAAGCGTTTTTCCACGTTTGGTTAACCCTTTGCGTGTTACGTCGTTTATGGCTACATGGTCCCTGTTGCTTGATTATTTTCTTTTCTTTCTTAGGGCTGTGAATTTCGAGTGGTATTTTCAAAAAACACAACCTGGTTGTCAAATTAGATGAATAACCAAAAATTAAAACAAAAAAACTTTTTTTGGAGATCTTGGCCTCCCACCCGTGCCTTGCACAGGTACCTCGCCCGTATAGTGATATCAGGGTGGAATTAATAAATGTGGTATCAGCCTTCAATATGTCTTGCGCTTTGAAGACATGATTTTGTGGCGTGAATGTCTCCACAAAGCATGGTTTGGAGATTCCTGGTGTTCTCAAGATTGTTTGTTTGATGTTTTGAGATGGGACTTCCACCTTGTCTCTTTTGTGATCGCTTGTCTTGTTAAGGAGGCGAGTGTGATGGGATCTGATGGAGATGTTTAGGATATTGAAGGGTGTGACAAGATAGGTGAAGTGGTGTTTCAGCAGAGTGGACAGTGTAATGACCATGTACCATTGCTTCGGCAGAAATAAGATGAGAGTTAGGACCGCTTTAAGGTGGGCGCCTTTCAGTTGGAGAGTGGTTAGTGCATGGATTGGTCTTCCCCGGAAAGGTAGAGGCAGTGGAGGATAGGTTTAAATGGGAATTACATAGGTACCTGGATGCATTAGCGATAGTGTGACATGGGGATATTGGCAGGACCTGTCGGTAGCGTGTGACATAAGGCAGGGTGATGATACTCGGGTTGGTGCAGCACAAACATTATTGGCGGATTGGTTTCCTATTGTGCCAAAGTTGTGTGTGTGTGTGTGTGTGTGTGTGTGTGTGTGTGTGTGTGTGTGTGTGTGTGTGTGTGTGTGTGTGTGTGTGTGTGTGTGTGTGTGTGTGTGTGTGTGTGTGTGTGTGTGTGTGTGTGTGTGTGTGTGTGTGTGTGTGTGTGTGGAGGGGGTCCTCTATGATTCGGTGGGGTAACCAACAAGGACGAGGACAAGGACAACAACGACAAACAAAAACAACACGTGCACAGTGAGCATTTGGAGTTTCCCTTCTGAAGGAACTTTCCATAGCAAACATAGGCTACAGTACAGTACAGGTGCCAGGTGTATAGGCATATATTTCTGTACTCTTATGTTAAATCATCCTAAAAGCCAGTTAAGGTGACATCAATAGTACCTGCTGATGTCTCGTTGGCTTTGCTTTTGTGGAACAGTTGAATGTGTGATTGCGGAGAGTCCTGCGATGTGCTCTCGCTCGGAGGGGTCTCTCCAACAAAGCGCTCTTTGTGCGCCAAGAGCGTCCTGGGCTGTTCCAACTCGCTGTGCTGCGTGTTTACTCCCTTTCCCTATCCCAGAGAAAGAAAGAGAGGAAAAGGCCTGCTCGACTTATTTTAAAAAAACATGTTTTAATCTCCATCTTTCTTTCTTCGCTTCAACAAGTATCCAAAAGTGGGAGGACCTCACCTGTCTCCTCTGCACCTGCTTCTCCAGGTGGGTCAAACTGTGCATTCGACTTGAGTTCAGTGTAATTGAAGACTTTGAAACGTGTATGCACGCCTGTGTGTCTACGTACGTACATGGCATCACAGGGCACAGCACCATCGATACAAGTACTCATTTTAATCGTTTGGAAGCATATTGCATAATCATAATCTTGTATTTCATCTTTAAGGAAATGAATTACTTTCCTGCGTCATCTGTCCCAGCTGTGGAACATGATTGTATGATTCACAATTGGAATTATTTCAATGACAAAATGACCTTCGAACGTGTTGGTGGTTGTCTGTGAACCAACACAATCGCACGGATAATTATAATCATTTGGATTTTCTGCTATTAACTCTTGTCGTACATCGAGCGTCACTGTCATCGTACGCAGGGCCGGATTTACTTGCTTGTGGGCCCCAGGCCAAACCTCATCAGTGCCCCCCCCCCCAAATATATATATATATATCGAAATATTGTAATGTAAAAAAAAAGAATTACAACATAATGTAACATCAATAATTTTTTATCAAATTAGTTCCATATCAAGTACATCAAAGTATATCAAGTTCCATATCGTGTACATCTTACACATAGGAATAATGGAAAAATACAATGAAACTGAAGCATAATAAATTTTCCAAGCACAACTATGTGAAGTTCAAAATTACATTTTCCTGCTTTTTTCTGTGGCAAATTTGTCAATGAAACTGTTTGTGTCAAGGGATTGTAGGAGGTCAGATTCAATGCATAGTAATGAAAGTGAGTTAAATCTGGTTTGTCCCAAAGTTGATCTCAGGTGATTCTTCACCCTAGAGTAGAGAAAGACTTCTCTCCTTGACAGTTTGTAATGGGGATGGTAAGGAACATTCTTACCAAGATACTAATGTTTGGAAAGGCAGTTGTCAAAATACCATCTTTAGACCTCAACAAAGTGGAAATGTTTGTCACTGACCTGTCAGATTCAGAAGACAAAATGTCTTTAAACTGCAAAAATCCATCCAAAACAGATGCTTCCAGGTCAGGGGAATAGGTACTGACAAGGAGTGCCAGTTGAACTTTGAGGTCATCATAGTTCATAAAAAAGGTTGTCAGCTCTGGAAGTGATTGGAGTTGTGCAGCTTTGGTTTCTTTTAACTATCTCTTTTGTGAGCCACTCATATATTTCTTCTGGGACGACATAATTAATTGATCTCATGAGAATCCCCAAGATTCCAATAATTATCTGTAAGCATAAAATAATAATAAATTAGTTCAAGTCTAGTATAAGAGATACCAATATCACAAAATAAGAACACAAAAACACACGTAATATAACAATGAAGTCCACAAAATACAACACGTAATGTATATAATCTACAGATAGATAGATAGATAGATAGATAGATAGATAGATGGTGGGAAACAGGCATTTTAAAATGTACTGTTATATTTTTCGTTACCTTATTTTATTTTATTCATTTTACTATCGGGCCTATTGGCCTTCTCCTTGGTCGATCAGAGAACCCACAAGTCCCCGGTGGGCCCCCAATTACTGGTGGGCCCTCGGCCAATGGCCTATGTTGCCTATTGGAAAATCCGGCCCTGATCGTACGTACATGCCCCAGCACTACAAGTGGCCACAAGTGTCACCGCATTGACATCGGTAGCCTACTTGACTCATCACTATAAGTAGCCAGTCGTTTGTAGAGCAGAGGATATTCCATTGCTTTGTTTCTATAAGTAGTGGATCTGGAAGTTGACAGTCCTGACAGTCGTGTACGAATCTGCAGGAACTTTTCCCGAACTGTCCGAAAAGCCAACATTTAGATTTGAAGAAAAGTGTTGATGGGGTTGATAGACCCCCCCCCCCTCTTTCTCTCTCTCTCTCTCTCTCTCTCTCTCTCTGTAACTACCGCACAGGAGTGCATCTGTGGTAGGAGTGGGAGGGGTAGGGGATGACCCAAGCTGGCAGAGCGATAGACTAGGTGTAAGCACACTCGCCTCCAAGCTTTCTAACCTGGGTTCGAATCCCAACCCAGATATAAACTGTCATCCCGGTGTTTCACAGGCAGGGTGATTCGTCGACGTGTGTGCCGTTCCTAGGGATGGACGTGAAAATGGACGTCCCGTCCGCCGACATCAGTCGGTTGATGTTCAAAATCCCATGGTGTCCTTCACGAAGAGTAGTCGAGCTATCGCCGGCACCTCAACAAATTACCAATTCCTCCTTTAACTACTGCTGGGAAGGCAATAGTAAACCACAAAGTACAACCCTTGCCAAGAAACAGCTGACCGGGGTAGCACCTACACTCTGTAACAGAGTATGGTACTGATCAGAACTGGAATATTGTTAGTAATTAGTGACTTCACTGATTGATTTATTCAGTCGGTCAGAGTTGGTGGGTTTTTATATATATATATATATATATATATATATATATATATATATATATATATATATATATATATGTATATATATATATATATATATATATATATATATATATATATATATATATATATATATATATATATTTGAGATGGACTGCTTCATTGTAACTTTGTACAAGTTTTGCTGTTGCGTCTGAATTTCTCACTCGTTGAGATAAGGTTCATCCATTCCCGGATTCACATTGCAGTCACAAAACAAATCATCACAACCTCAGAGTTTCAGGCATGCGAGGCCAAAGCAGCCTGTGTAAGCCTACCAGGCCTAGTCCTTTAAATGCTTGGCCCAGAATAGCCTCCATGGCAAGATGCCATTTCCCAGAACTCCTGTATTGCTTCACTTTTATATCACAGGAGGCGGGCGGTTCAGGAAAGGCCTAGCTGAGCCACCGGCAATCTTTTAACTCCTTTGTTTTTGCTGGCAAATCCACGGCGTCTCTGCCTTCCACCAGGCCACGGTCAGCCGTGAGCGACTGGTTCTGTCGTTCATCCGTCCCTTCGGAGAGGGAGTCGCCGCACGCCATGGCAGACGCTCTCTGTGAGTTTGAGTCACTTTGTCAGGTGCTTATGTGCTTTTGTGTTGCTGTAGTGTGTTTGTTGCTTGCAGTGATCTCAGCACGACCAGCGACCGTTTGATTCTGCCATGTGAAACCTTTTTTCATGATGACCCGGTGTTTCCGAGTGAAAGAACACCACGTCTCAACGATAAGGTGTTTCAGGTTCGAATAAAGGCCATCATTGTTTATGACGTGTCTTCGTCTGTGAGTCATAGACGAACTCCACCTCCACCTTCAACCAGCTTGGTAACGTGATTGAGAAATCCAAAATCCCAACCGTAATGGTCATGCTTTCAGGCTATTCGCAATGGGAACATGGTGTAGGTAATTACCGTACTATGGTAACGTTAATTAAATAATGATTTCAAAGATGGTGAAAATTAGGAGGCACATGATATACGATGATTGTGAACATTAAAGAAATGGTGATGATGCACTGTTGCTTTTGGCAGATGGAGAGGTAAGTGCCACTTCTGTGACTGTGACAGCCTTCGTGGCCACCTGCCTGGTCGCTGCTGCCGTCGGGGTGTGTGTGTTCCAGCGGCTCAGGCGTAACAAGACCTCCAGGTGTGAATGTGATGTCTTGGCTGATGCACGTGTTGCTGCCCCCTGCACGATTTACTGCTTGCGCCGACACCGCCAGATGCTCGTAAAAACTGGCACCGACTCAATATTGACAATCTGAGCATTGTCTCTGCCATTCTGTTTATCTAGACAGTGTGTGTGTGTGTGTGTGTGTGTGTGTGTGTGTGTGTGTGTGTGTGTGTGTGTGTGTGTGTGTGTGTGTGTGTGTGTGTGTGTGTGTGTGTGTGTGTGTGTGTGTGTGTGTGTGTGTGTGTGTGTGTGTGTGTGTGTGTGTGTGTGTATACATATCTCCAGGATTTTATTACTAATTGATCTACTTGTCCCATCAATATATCCTTAGTTTTATTTTTCTGGGCTGTTAGATACTGATGCAGCCATGCTCCTCTCTTAAGCAAGGTGGTAATGGATGCGTGTCAAGAATTGCAAGTATGTCTATGTCTGGGATACTGACACCGTTGGACTACTCTTGTCCAGATGTATCATGAAATCTTTGACGTTCACAAGTGAGTGCTGGAATATAGAACAGCCTGCTTTTTTGTCTGTCTCTATTTATCTTCCTTATTCTCATCCCGTACGTCCCACCTGCCGCGTGCTGGTTGCATCATTTCTGGGGCACGCTTGTGCCACTGATGCAGTGACCCCTCCCGCCAAAAAGGTTCGGGTAGGATTTTTGAGTTTGACCCGGGTAACGACACGTAATCGTTTGCTAGTGTAAATATACCTTACTTTGTGATGGCGGTGTGCATTGCTGTCTGCATGATTGGAATGCCCTCACTTAGCCCAGGTGAACACTGTTTGGAATGTATAAATAAAAGGTGGAACCATGCTTAGGCTGACCATTTCGATGTGGTTTGGGATTGGGTGCCGAGTAAAATTTGACCTCTCCAAGTGTGCTTTCATGAACATCTTTGTTCGTTTTCGGTGTCCCTACAAACTCACGGTGCATTAGTCGCTCCTTCATTAGATGCTCAGCTGTTTTAAAGATGTTGTTATGAATCTGGCAACCATGAGCACTCAACATTCAGGTCCCTGTAGATCAGTTATTTCGGTAAGTATGTGTTTCTAGTCAGGGTCCCGTCCCTTGTTTAATGGTTAATTAGTGTGTGTGCGCTGTGAGTTACTTTGTAGTTAGTTTCTTATATTCCCCAACAACAACACCAACAACAACGGCATCCTCCCTGGCTTCCTTCCATCATCAGCCTTTCTGACGCGCATACGTGCCGAGCGCCTGTGGGCGGAGTTCCATTGGCAACCGACGCATTGGCTCCGCTCCAGGGTCGAGCATGACGTGTTGCTTTCAGCCAATGGACAAAGCGCGAGCGACGTACGCCGCGTTCCAGCCAATGTGGTGGCACATCGCCCGAAGAAGGAGGAATGCCTCTCAGGGGGGACGGGCCGCGAGGATGCTCGCCATGCCCCCCGGACGAATCACGAACGGCGAGCGGATCGCCTGAGACGAACCGGCCAATCTGGAGGCAAGTTGCGTCGGAGCCGGTTTCCCACCCCCACCCCGTGCGGGGGGGGGGGCTTAAGAGAAGCACGGGTGTGCGCAAAGAGGTCCTTTTTCCCTTGAGCCTATTCCACGGAGGATCGCCTGCCTCCGAGTCTGTCCCACCGAGAATCGCTTGCCTGTCTTGTCTGCTGGCGCTCGCTGTCTCGTCGCTTGCCAGAAGAGTGTGCTGGAGCCCAACGCTACTCTCCGTACCCGGTGCTTGCAGCGGCATCGAGTTGCGGGTTCGAGTCCCACCGAGCTGGATCGTCGAGGGCCGCACAAGGCAGGAAGGTCCAAGCGAGCTTCTTACCTCCAGCTCACCTTCCCTCTGAGCTGGGGGTATCAATAATGGCCTCCCTGTCATTTCTTTTATTGGCTTAGCACGGTGCGTGTTGAGAAATAGGGAGACGGTAAATTGTGCATTTGTACCGACAGGCCTTGGTGACCATCCGTTCGGGTTACACACGGTTTGAGCATGGTAACGGCTCGTCCCGCTCGAGGTCCGTCGAGGGTGTGAATTCCCCGGTAGCTTTGCCACGTGGGTACTTAGGTATATTGAAGTTTGGCAATTAACCCTACCCCATGCGGTCGAATTATTGGCGATTCATGGTCCTGTAAGGGACCCGTGCCTTCCGGACTTATCCGAGGGTCACGACCTAAATTCCGGTGTGTTCGGTGGAGCTGACTCTACTGCTCCCTCCAGCGGTCGTGCTCGCCACCGATACCCGACACCACAACAATATTACCTTTGATTCCGAAATGAAGTACCTGTACTTGCTGGTGTATTTTTAAATTTTGAGGAGCCTCTTCAATCGCGACTTTTATCATCATTGTGGCTCACGAATCATGTGGTAACCATGACATGGTACCACCGAGTACTGTTACTAAACTCAGAGAGTGGCACACATGAGGTTGCATTGAAATCAAGTGTCAGAATGAGTCGTGTGACCGATGTGCAATGTGACAGCAAAATCAAATTCAGATTGATGAATGTTTGTGTCCAAGTGAACGTGGTCAGCTTTTGTTGGTGAGTTGTTTTCTGTTTGTTGTTTCAGACAAAGCTGTGTGCAAACCATGCCACACACACAGGTTACAGGCCATACCGCCAAACGTAAGCTTCCCTTTGGCAGGTGAGTCCCTGCTGTGTTTAGGTGAACATGGTAGGCCAATCATCTCCTAGACAAGTGGCTATTGAGGTTATTTGGCCTTGGACATCAGCATTAGAATTGACATTCACAGTTCGAGTTAAAAAGCTATTTTTGTAATGTATGCAAGACCGGTTCTCATAAAACAAATGATTTATTACAAGAAATAAATAGGGATGGGGGAGAAGAGAAAAGAACAAGACCGGTGAAACAAAATAACAAGCCGGTATGCGACATGGGTGGTCGCGACATAATTGCATACTAGTCATAGTTTTTGACGGATCAGGCTGACATTTTTGACAAAGAGGTTGATTATAGTGTGCATAAAAGTGTGGAAGCCCATTTTTGATTTTCAAAAAAATTAATTTTATAGGATTTTTCAAAAATTTCAGTCCCGTTGCTAGGCAACGGTGGTGTCCATAGCAACGGTGCTCAAAAGCATAGAACAAGATCCTGGTATGAACCTACCTGTCAAGTTTCATTAAAATCGGTTGAATCCTCTGGCCTCCAGAGCTGTCCATTACATACAAACAAACAAACAAACAAACAAAAAAAACCTTGCCAAAAGGTGACCACGTGTGACTTCTTTAAGGTCACACTGAGGTGAACAGAGCTGCTATCCACCAGGAGCTACTCCTTGAGGAATATCTGCCTACGAGAGATTCCGATGAGAATCGTTCTACAGAGTAACCATGAAAAATATGCGTTTGCCTCATAACGTCACCAAATGACGTCATAATGTCTCAAGCTTGACATATCTAGAAAGCACTCATCGAGGTGTTCAATTTGAGGTACTACACGATATGGTTCCTAAAACTTGAAAATTTGAACTTAGGGTCAAATATGTTTGACCTCAGGTGCTAACCATGAAGGTCAAGGCCAATCGCCACCAAAAATTAATCAGCTGAGTGCCAGACCATGAACTATATTCCCATGAAGTTTGAAGACGATCCGATCAAAATTACTCAAAAAATAAGGGTTTCGTTGACTCCCCTGATTTGCGACAAAGTGACCTTGACCTTTGACCTTGACCTTCAAAATTTTGTGCACTGAAAGGGACCTCTATAGGCCTCTGATATGCAAAGTTACAAAAATTTCCAATGATAACTGTGCTCTGTAGAATTTTTTATACGTGATTACAGACAAACAAACAAAAAAAACATACAAGCTGACTAACATATTTGCAAAAACTTCGTTTTGGCAAGATAAAAATGACGGTAAATAGACACACTATTTTTGAAGGACTACCATTTGAAAATAAAACCTAAATCAAAAATCGGCTCGAGTAAAATTTTCTAAATATCTCGAAGTGTTTCATTCCGAAGTCTCGTTTCTCCACATTCAAAGCTGTAGGACAAGGATTGAAAATACCGTACGCGTTTTTCGGCCGCTGCATAGCAACGGGAAACTCAAACACGCACACTCCCAGCGCATATGGCACCTGATCGCCAAGTTTCATCGAAATCGGTTTGCTGGTTTGTGCTGTGGAGCCTCGTGTTGCAGACACACACACACACACACACACACACACACACACACACACACACACACGGAAAACCCGACAATAAGGGTACTCTAGCGACCACCCAATAAGTAATTAACTCTCTCGCTGACTATGGATTTATTAATTTAATCGTAAAGGAGAACCCAAACACTCAGACCACCTCAACGCTCATCTATCCCTTGATAACCTAAAAAAACACGTGATGTGTCTTATTTACAATTTCCGAATTGTAAAAGTTGAAATCTTCTTCTTCTTCAGGTTATCCGTGTTCTTCTTCACCTCTTCAGATTCTTCTGATTCACGCATAGAATGCGACCACCACTTCCATGTCGTTTATGGGTTCCATCGCGCTACGATTGAACTCAAACGGCAAATAAGTTTCGATTTTCCACAAATATGCCGAGTCGATGTGTCCTTGGTGGTTGTAGTAATACAAACCGAGATGGTTTCATGCTGCACCAATGGCCGAAAGATCCGAGGACTATCAGAAATTGTACAAGGTTTGTCTGAAATAACCGAGTGTGGATCGGGCCGAGAAAATATTTGGTTTTGTGTTTGGATCATTTTACAGAGCACTGCTAAAACTAAAAAAAACCCCACCATCACCTCGTAAAAACAAACATCACCCCAACAATACCTTCCACCATCCTACACACCCTCTTCCTCTCTAGCACCCTCCCCCTTCCACAGAGGTGGGACATTGACACCCTATGGACACAACGGTGGGACGCGGCACGGACACAAATGGCAACCAGGGAAAGTATGAAACGGGAAGATCCCAAAACATACAAGACATCTGGTCAGCCTACGACAGCGGGACAAATAATTTGTCACCCATTTTGTGAACTAAACGGAAAAAATCTAAAACTACCAATTTGTGGTGACCATGTGACCAGCGTCGTCATCTTCATGAACACTTCAGCCATCTTCCTCTGAATCGCTTATACGAGCCTCGAAAGCTGAAGGATATGGCTGCACCTTTCCACCGAAAGCGTTTCCATCTGTAATTTTGGCTCCAACCGTTCCTTTAAAATCCCACGAATCAGTTTCAACATTCTGAGAACCATCAGTATTGCTGATGACGTTGGGATCAGTATCAGAATCCGTGCTTGACCTGCACTGTTTCTCTATGTAAGTCGCCGTTCGGATTAATATGGCTTCAGGGTGTGACGTCACTGGCGAAATCGAAAATCCACACTTTGGGGATATTTTCAACACTTTGTAATTGGAAAAAAAAAATACAATCTTTTTTTTTTTTCCCCTCCTTCAAATTAGACCGTGACGAATGATTCTTCCCCTTTGAGGTAGGGGTGTCTCTCTCTCTCTCTCTCTCTCTCTCTCTCTCTCTCTCTCTCTCTCTCTCTCTCTCTCTCTCTCTCTCTCTCTCTCTCTCTCTCTCTCTCTCTCTCTCTCTCTCTCTCTCTCTCTCTCTCTCTCTCTCGACAGGACAGATAGAGGGAAAGAGGGACACAAAGTGACCTGGTGGGGGTGTGTGCCTTGCTCACACCTGATTTCGGTATTGAGACGTTCCGATGTGCGGTTTTGGAGAGCTTTGTCCTTCCTGTGATCCCCAGATTTGTCACCGCAGCACACCACAGTGTAAGGATTCGTATGTGAAGACAGACAAACGGTGGGATTCAAACAGGACGCAGCTGCATTTATCAACCTTGGGTTTAATCATGATCTTCATAACGATCCAGAACAACGCACCACACTTTGCTGGGCCTGAACAATCCAACATTCTGTGCCAAAGCACATCCCTCTCACCGTCCTCCATGCATAACCAACCTACGTCAACTCCGGATGAGGTCCGGGAGGGATGGGCGCAGACAGGTCCAGGAGGCAGCTATGAGTAGGGTTAGGCTCTGCTGGAGATTTCCACCGGGAGGCAAGCCCGTGAGTTTCCTCCCCCCCAGGTGTTTTATTAACTCCCTACTGAGCGGGGCCGAAGGCAGCTCACTTCGTACCCATTGGCCACTCTCCAGTGGGGGTTAGGAGTCTCTGACCCATTGAAATATCTCGAAGCCCACCTCACTCACAGAGGTCACGTGGAAATTGGCCAATTTTCATAAAGGTAAACACAATGTCAGATTACAATGGGGGAAAAGTCACATGGAACACAAAGGTGGGGGAATGTGACTCACAAACGAACATTTGGAAGGGAAGACGAAGTGATGTTTTCGAGACCAAACTCAACCCTATTTGTTATACATTTATTACATGCGCTTATGCTGAATACGTACTATATGAAATAACTATATTAAACAATTCCCCCTTTACCCCCTTAAGCCATTCCCATAACAATATGAATGTAATGTGTGCCCACAAAAAGTTAGTCTGGCATTCTGTACAACCTGGGAAGAATCGAACGTGTCGCGATGAGAAAAATATTTTATTATTATCATTAGTTTTATAATAATGATTATTAAACCCACACCTGCTAACGATGTATATACCTTGGTGCACAGTAGTGGAAATACCCTCCCCCACAGTTTGTTTTCGAGTTTGTTGTTGTTTTGACAATATCATCAGGTATATGGACACATGTTCACATGAACAAGTCAGGGTATACGAGTATGGATCAAAATGTTTTTTTTCTCTAAAGACATGAAAAAGCATGCACAAATACACTGATTGAACTTTGTACACATAATGTACGTACGAGTGCACTCACATACATATCATTGATTCACCCCACATACTGTTACGAATTTGGAAGCCTTTTGCACACATACAGTTGACCCATAGTTCCGTTATCTCGTTAAGTATATGTGGATAGTTAGAATCCCTCCCCTATGTCTAATGGGTTCATTTCATGTGTGCGCTGCGGGTTTCTTTTAGAGTCAGATTTTTTACATCTTTAAATCTGCCAACACCAACAAAACCCTCACTTCACTCCTCCTCCCACTCTGCGGGCGAACAAGCGCTTCACCCGCCCAACCTTCACTTCACACCACGGCGCCATAACGCACGTGTTTCTGACTACGGATGTGGGCGAAGCCTCCTCGCCTCGGAGCTCTTACTCCGCCCCATCAAAAAAGAATGTCTCCCCTGTCGACACCGGGGAAGGCAAAAGAGTCTCTCTCGGGGGGGGGGGAGCACCGAGACGCCGACACGCCCCTCCTCCTTTTTACGGCTGGCCACCACGACACCCGAAACCCCTCGTCCAATCTGGAGGCGAGTTACCAGAGAAACGGATCCCTCCACCCCGCACGGAGGGGGGGGGGGAGAAAAAGAATCGCGAGGCGCTCAAAGACGAGTGGGGGTCCTTTTCCAGTCGTGCTTGGTCATCTTGGTTCCTATCTTCGTTCCCTGGTCTTCATCGTTGTTCGTTGGTGGCTGGTCATCCATAGGATCCTGGTTGCCTGCTGGATTCTGGCTGTGGGTTCGAGTCCCACCGTGGTGGTTCGTGTGCGCTCGTTGGATTGTGGTTCATGTGGAGCGCTCGAGCTGGGGATCCCCGATCCCTTTAACGGACTCCAAGCTCACAAGTGCGGGGTGGCCAGACTACACGAGGCGGCCAGGTACCCGACCAAACTCTAACCCCCAGCTTGCCTATCCTACGCGGCTGGAGAGTCCGAATAAAGGCCAGTTGGCTCCATTTCTTTTTGGGTGTGTGTGTCTGTCTGTGGCCAGTCTTATAAGTAGGATTGCATAAGTGCCTTGTTTATTGTTCACATTGCAATTTAGTCGGATTAACTCTGCTCTGTGTCTCCCTTCCTGATTATTGTGAATAAACCCCATGTTAAATGTACCAGCTTGTTTTCTGTGTTTTCTCTTATTGGCCTATCATGGTTCGGGTTTGAGTTATAGTGAGGCCGATTGTGCCGTAGATTGTTATTTGGACTGGCGCAGCTTTGGTAATTCCCGCTCGGTTACGCCAGATCCGAGTGGGTAACAGCGACTCGGTTCGGACAAAGCCGGCCGAGGGTGTGGTTTCCCCGGTAGCGAGACCACATGGCTAATTAGGAAAATTGGAATCAGACAAAAAGACCTTAACCACGCGGTCGAAATATTGGCGTCCATAGTCCATTAAGTGACCCGTCGACTTCGGAGTTATCCAGAGTGACGACCTTCAATTCCGGGTGTTCGGTGGGAGACGGCCCAACTGCTCCATCTAGCGGTCGTTCCCCACCCCCGAACCCGGCACTACAACAATACGTCATACGTGTATATAATTACACAGAGGTAAACGTAGCTTTTTTGTTGTTGTTGTTGTTGTTGTTGTTTATCTGATGCGTTGTGCAGGGGAAAGCTGTTTGGAAGAAGGAAGCAAGTGATGAAGTAAGCTCATTGATAAGCCAATCACCTCGCTTTGCTCCTCTTTCAGTGTTTGACCTCTGAACATCCAAAGAATGAATTTGGTTTGAAACGGTTGTTGCTGTGGCTGAAATGGCTGAAATGTGAGGGAAGTTGAAGGGATCAAATGTGGTTTACAGGTGTATTCACTGACACAGATTTTGTTACAACTCCCCCCTGATCAAATCTTCCAAAAACCCCCATTCCCACTCGAGTGAACACTTGTGCAATGTCTATGTTCAGTGTGCATCTGTGCAATCCGGTATCAATGGAAGACTTCGGGAACTACGTGCTGGAGATGTCACAAGATGCCGGACGGAAGTTTTCCTTGGAATACGAAGTAAGTCATGGCTACGTGTCCTTGCTCTGCATCACATGTACTGTGAAACTTACTGGCTGGGTGAGCGGGGTGTAAAAGTAAGATGAGAAATGTGTGGGTGGTGGAGAAAAATTGTTGCCGCGTTCGTTTGGAGCTTTATTTCCATAATTGTTCCAAAATCTGTGTTGAAAGTGTCTCGTTTTGACTCCACGGTGAATTGACCCAAGAGGATATCGTTGTTGGGCAGGTCCTGCGGCCCATCGGAGCGGCCTATCCTCACGAGGTTGCGGAACGGCCTGCCAACTGTGGCAAGAACCGCTATACAAACATCCTTCCATGTGAGTTGGCACACTCCTTCTTCTCCATACATCTACTTATGTAGTGACCAGGCCGAGTACTTGTCGGTGCATCACGTAAACAAAGCCTGTCCAAGCTCCTCATTGGATCTAAAGCACACACCACCTCACAATTGATGGTCTGTTACCTGTTGCAACACCTGGCAAGGAGACCTCACCACATTCACTGAGATGGCTGGATTAGGTCATTGTTGTGGCCAAAAGGGTGCTTTGTTCATAAATTTTCACAGATCTGTAAAAGACCAGTTCATGCTGGGAAGCGTTTGCAAAACATGAATACCACGTCATATATATATATATATATATATATATATATATATATATATATATATATATATATATATATATAGATATGTATGTATATATATATATATATATATATATATATATATATATATATATATATATATATATATATATATAGACACAGCACAACCATTGCAGCTTAACATTTAAACTCTGACCCTTGACATTTGCACACAGTCATTGTATGTTTTTCTTTGTTTGTTTTTTTCAGATGACTTTAGTCGAGTGAAATTGTCAACTGTGGATGGTGTAGAAGGGTCAGATTACATCAATGCAAGTTACATACCCGTGAGCATTTCCAGTGTTTCCTTCATGTTGGGGTGTGGTGTAGGCATGATGGACCCGGTGATATTTTCTCGCCAACAAATTCCTTCTGAAACACAGTAGTTTTGAAAGCAATCGTCCGAATGGTCGGCTTAATTGTGAAGAATCATCATTCTCACTTGAGTTCCAAAAACAATCGATGAACTTCATAAAAGTTATGTCCAGAGTTATTATTGAGGAATAAGCCTGGTGTTGGCACAGTGGTTAGGGTGGCTGGTTTGGGATCCTTGGATCTGAGTTTGAGCCCTGTTGGTTGCTGAATTAACACCAGGTGGGGTCGACTCAGCCTGTCATTCCTTCTGAGGTTGGCAAAATGAGTACTGGTGCACTGGTAAAGGAGCACAGCATCAGTGGCACAGCTGTGCTCCACGAAATGATAGCTACCAAGCAGCCAAAGCTGCCATACACCAGAACAGAGAAGATTGAGGAATATCTACATTATAAAGCAGGAGTGTCTGTCTGTCTGTCTGTTCCCAAACGACTCTCTCAATTTTGGGGCGAGCCCTGTCAAACGTTCTGTGGAATGTTTTGGGGTTCCAGCAGATGTCCTGAGGTGGGTTGGAGGTCTTATGAGAAAACCTCAATCCAATTATGATTTTGGTTTTCGATCCATTCGAAGTATTTTGTGTCCGTCCTTTTTTTGCGAACGGATTCGTCTGTATTGGGTGTCATCTATATTAGTTTGCCTTAAGGGTGTTTGTCTAAAACTTGTGTTAGAGACAGGACATGACTGCATAGGTCAATGTAATCAAACTCATGGCTTTTAATCATCAGTTCTTACAAAATGGCAGGAGCGCCGTAAAACAGGAAGGGCACTGTAAACCAGTTGAGCCGTCGTATAGCAACAGTGCGAACAACTGTTAGCTCACAGCACTGATGTAACATGCCAGTCTGCTGACATAACACTTCCCCCCCCCCCCCATGTGGAAAGAAGACACAAAGTCTCATAGGTAACCTGTGCGGGCCCGGACACGGACCGGCTGAGATTGCGGTCTATCCAGTGGAGGCTGTGGCCTGGGCGATGGGGCAGCAGGCATGTGTGGGGGTGCATCGGCCGGCAGGATGACGGGCGTCTTGCAGGGCCACGGGCACGTCCAGCAACACTGCGGGCATAGCCAGGGGGGCAGGCATGTCTGCACCGGAATCCGAGGAAGCCGGCACCTTCCGTAGTCGGCTGGCATGCCAACGGGAGCTGTCAGACAGCTGGAATATAGCTGGCCCCAGCTGACGGCTGACCTGAAGGGGCATGGACCAGGAGCACAGTTTGTTGTCACGATGAGGGCAACGGGTTCTGGCCCAATCTGAGACCTAGATGGTGAGCGTCAAAGCACTGCTTCATCTTGTGTTGGTGCTCCTTAACTGCAGCCTGAGTGTTGCCAGCAGGAGCTCTGAGTGTTGTTACCTCTGGACATTTAGAGTGCAGGTCATAAGCCACCACCAGAAAGTGCTGGTGATGAGGGAAACCATAGATTTCACCACAGATGTCTAATTGGGCATGTTTCCATGGCCTGGTTGGCCAAACAAGCGGTTGCAGGGGAGGTGGGGCCAGAGGGCCGGTTTTGCCACTGACCAGGCAGACGGGGCAGTCTTTTACCATGGCTTCAATGTCCCGGTCAATCCCCAGCCACCACCTCAAGTCCCGGCACCTCTGTTTAAGCTTCACCAAGCCCAAGTGACCCTCATGCACCATCCCAAAAACACGTGCATGCAAAGCACTTGGGACCACAGTGCAGAGAGATCTGTAAAATCTGTGTGGCCTGTGGGCCACACAGGTGTCATTCCAGCAGGATAGGTCCTCTTTGGCACAAGCAAACGGCATCAGCTCCTCAGGTTCATGGGATGGCCATCCAGTCCTGATGTAGGTGCGGAATGTTGAGAGGGTGGTTCCTGTTCAGAGGCCTGCTGGAGCTCACTGGAGGGACACCATGGCTTGGAGAAGTGCATGAAGCAACTGAATGAGGTCGTGCACCCCACTGTCAGAGCAGCCAGTAGAGGCTGGGGTGTCAACAGAGCGGGAGAGTAGGTCTGCCACCACATTGTCCCTGCCGGCGTAAACTGGGGCTGAAAGTTGTACTGATAGAGGTGTTTGGACCACCAATGCAGTTAGAGCGGTTTGTGGCCTGTACCCAAGGTAGACAGCATGGTTGTGCCTGGTGGTCAGTCCGGAGGGTGAATGCACAGCCATGCAAATACATGTGCCACTGCTCACATGCCCAGATGCAGGCCAGCGCCTCACGTTCACCCACAAAATACCTCTGTTCCGAAGGGGTTAGGGCTCGGAAAGCAAAAGCGATGGGCTTCACTATGTCATCCTGCTGCTGCAAGATCACAGCTCCCACAGCAGTGGCCGACGCATTGCAGGTGATGAGGTTGGGGCTGGCCAGGTTGAATTGAGCCAGGATGGGTGATGTGGTAAGCTGAGATTTCAAGAGGTGGACAGCCGGACTCAGCAGAGGCCGGTGTCCAAACCCAGGGCTCGTCCTTTCTGAGCAGCTGGTGGAGCGGTGCTGTCATGGTGGAATATCAGGGCAGGGCAGGAACCCCAGGTAATACGCCATCATGCCTAGTAAAGAAGCAACGTGGGCTGCTGAGGCGGCCTCTGGAATGCGATGGATTGCCTCCATGTTGGATTGAAGTGGAGAGATGCCCTGAGCTGACGGGTGAAATCAAATTCCCATTGCATTGTACCAAATTTGGCTATAAATGACATAATGAGTGCCCTTCTTATTTACGAGAAGAGAAAACGATTCAGTTGTCGCTGGAAAACAACTGGTGAGATTGCCGAACACTTAACGGGCAGGTTTATTTTCATCAAGTAAAACCACAACTTACCCTTTCATTATATTTTCAGTTATGCAAATGTTTTTTTTTTTTGCTTTTCCATTCTCGGTGGTCTTTTTTTTTACCTCCACCACCGCAGGTGAAGGAAGTTATGTTTTCACCCCTTTCTGTTTGTCTGTTTGTTATTTCGGATTTCGGCAATTATGTTGGTCGGTTGTGTGTGTCATTCTGTGTGTCTGTCCGTCTGTGTGTTTGTTTACCTTGTAGCAGCCACACCGTTTCAGCGATCATGACCAAACTGGGTACAGACGTCGGCCATGGTCCAACTTCGACACTTGTCGTTTTTGGTGAATCTACGTCAAAGGTCAAGGTCAAGGTCACCGAAAAACTGAAATTCTTATTTTCGCAATAACGTCCGCTAAAATGGTCGTATCGACTTCAAACTAAATTCAAAATGTGCATCTTCTAATTTTGCATCCAACCATATGTCTCATTGTGGTGTCACACCAATGCCCTTCTTAGCGGTTGGGGGTCGAATTTCAGGGGGGTCGGGTCAAAACTTTCAAATTGCGATAAAAACGCCATTTAAAGTCCAATTGACTTCCAAGTTATGATCATGACCAAACGAAGTGTGATTGTTGCAGACCGGGTGTCGGCGACGAGCACGACTGCCAGATGGAGCAGCTGGGTCGACTCCACCGAACACCCGGAATTTAGATTGTACTTTTTCGGAAAACTCCGAAAAGTACGGGTCCCTTATCAGACCGTGAAGCGTCAATAATTCTACCACGTGGTACAGGGTTATATGCCAATTTTCAAAATACCTAGAGCTCCACGTGGCGAACTGCCGAGTCCTCATACCCTCGACGGCACCCGTACGGGATGAGTCGCTAGTGTACTCAAACCATGTGTGACCCAAGCGGACGGTCACCAAAGTCCCATCAGTCCAAATGTCCCCTTACGGCGGCACAACGGCCTTGCTAGTTTTCCGACACGTGTCACACTAAAGCCAATGGAGGAAAGGACACAAACGAGCTGATACATTTCACAAATGGGGATATTTATTAACAATAGGGAAATGAAGGGAGCACGTAAGGAGTAAAGATATCCGATTATAAGACATGAAATGCAATGTACAAGGAAAAGCACTTATCCAGTTTCTACTGAAGGACAGGGCCCCCAGACACACACACACACACACACACACACACACACACACACACACACACACACACACACACACACACACATACACACACACACACATCCCCAAAGAAGCTGGACCTTCCCGCCTCGTGTGGTCTTCGCCAAGACGAGCGACCCGGACCAGCATCGCGATGCGGCCCGCAGAACCAGGCGCCAGCGAGACACCTCAGATCCACGCGACGCAGTCGGCCCCAAACCCAGACAGAGACGCGCACTCCAGCAGACTGGACGTGCACTCGACAGACTGGACGCGCACTCGAGAGACTGGACGCAAGCGTGCGATGCAGTCAGCGTTAAAAACCAGACTGAAGCGCTTCGAGCCGACGGACGCAAGCATTCTTTGCTCCGTCGTTTTCGGGCACGCCCTCGCTCCAGTGTGGCCTACGCCTGCCTATTCGTCGGCCATCGGCAACCTCCTAGCTTTCCCCGGATTGGGCGAGAGAGGTGTCAGGTCCTTGTGACTCCGCCCACGTACGTGCCGACACGCACGCGGGCAATGGTGCTGGTCGAGGATGGTGGGAGGAAGCGAGGTGAAGGCGTGTTGTTGTTGTTGTTCTTATAAGGGGTGTAAAAATCCTAACTATTAAAATAACGCACAGCACACGTACATTTAATCCCCATTAGACTAGGGTGGGACCCTAACTGGCAACACGTACTTACCGATATAACTGATCTATAGGACCTGTATGTTGAGTGCAGTAAACTTCCAGATTCGTAACACGATAACTAATTAAACAGTAGCACTATCAACTTATAAGAACCAAATTGATTTCCAGGTTGTTGTTTTTTTCAGAGATCATGGAGATATGACAAAGTTATTCGGGCAATTCCTTGCTCAACGAGCAATTTTAATTTGTTTGTTTGTTTGTGTACAGGATATCTCAAAAAGTTGTGGACGGATCCCGATGAAATTTTGTGGACAGGTTCGATGTGTGACAAGGACGAACTGATTAGATTTTGGTGAAGATCCGGATCCGGATCTGGATTCGACAATTGTTAAAGTGATTATTCACTATTGAGAGACCTCAAAAATGATACAGTACTGTACAGCATGATATTTCAAAAATGTATTGGGCCCGATATGTTCTCGTGGATCAGGTATTAGGTGGCGGAGGTATGCGCTCCACCGAGTGCCCTTCTAGTTTAATTTAATATTTATCTCTGACAATTCTGGGAATACAATTTTAGCTGGAGAGAAGTGCATCATGAGTTGCTCCAAAAATCTGGTCTGAGCCATGAATGAGCTCCCTGTGTGTGCCTTACAGGGTCTGCATACAGCCCGTGAGTACATCGCAGCTCAGGGTCCACTTCCCAACACATGTGCAGACTTCTGGAGGATGGTGTGGGAGCAGGAGACACAGATCATTGTCATGCTAACACAGTGTGTTGAAAGAGGAAGGGTGAGACCTTTTGCCCATATGAATCAGTGATAAGGATGGGTAGCAGCCTTCAAACTGACTTCCACAACAAAGGCCACTTGGCCCATCATGCCTGTGCTTTATATCCCACCCCTCCCCCCCCAACCCCCAAACCTCCTCCCCATTAACTTAATCTATCAATTTGCTTCTATTCTATATACTAGTGCGGGCCCGTATGTGTGTGCCCGTACGTGCGTGTCCGTATGTGTGCCTGTACGTGCAAAAATAAAAATTTAAAAAAAGAATTGTGACATCAATCGTGACGTCATAACACCGTGCCACATCATTGGTTGATAAATAAATGGCCATAACTTGGGAACCACTTGTCTGATTAATATCAAACCTTGAAAAGGCACATACTCAGGGCCCCAGCAATATTCCTAGCAGGTTTCAATTAGATCGGACCCGTGGTTGTCGAGAAACGGCCGTCGCAGCCACACACACACAGACACACACAGAGTTTGCTGGAATTATAGATAGACTAGTGCATGCCCGTAGGTGCGTGGCTGCACGTGCAAACAACAAAAAAAAACTTTCAAACCGCGTGCCAGAAACAACAACCACACAGGCCGTTCCTTCTCTCTCGTAAACGACACACACACACATTGCTGGAATTATAGACTAGTACATGCCCGTAGGTGCGTGGCCGTATGTGCAAAAAAAAAAAAAAAAAAAAAAAAAAAACTTTCAAACTGCGTGCCAGAAACAACAACCACACAGGCTGTTCCTTCGCTCTCGTAAACGAGACACACACACACACACACACACACAGATTGCTGGAATTATAGATAGATGAAATGAGGTCAATGAGATGACAAATGAAGGGGTTGAATGCAGACTGCAGAGCAATGAGTAAGGAAACCCGTCATTGTGAATCGTTTTTACCACCAAATTGAGATGTATTTCGTTGGCAAGCAGGTCGAGTGGAGCTGAATTCCTTAACACTTCCAAAGGCCACACTACACCGATTTGACAATTGGAAACAAAAAAAAGTTGTGCACTTTTTTTGATAAATTATTTTTGGAACAATTTTTCTTCAATAAATAAATAATAATAGAAATAGTCTCCATGTACACACCTTTATCTCGTTAGCACCTCTTCATAAACAACAGTGATGAGGAAACGGCGCTTATAAATAATAATAAAAATAGTCTCCATGTACACACCTTTATCTCGTCAGCACCTCTTCATAAACAACATTGATGAGGAAACGGCGCTTATAAATAATAATAAAAATTGTCTCCATGTACACACCTTTATCTCGTTAGCACCTCTTCATAAACAACATTGATGAGGAAACGGCGCTTATAAATAATAATAAAAATTGTCTCCATGTACACACCTTTATCTCGTTAGCACCTCTTCATAAAGAACAGTGATGAGGAAACGGCGCTTATAAATAATAATAAAAATAGTCTCCATGTACACACCTTTATCTCGTCAGCACCTCTTCATAAACAACATTGCTGAGGAAACGGCGCTTATAAATAATAATAAAAATTGTCTCCATGTACACACCTTTATCTCGTCAGCACCTCTTCATAAACAACAGTGATGAGGAAACGGCACTTATAAATAATAATAAAAATAGTCTCCATGTACACACTTTTATCTCGTTAGCACCTCTTCATAAACAACAGTGATGAGGAAACGGCGCTTATAAATAATAATAAAAATAGTCTCCATGTACACACCTTTATCTCGTCAGCACCTCTTCATAAACAACAGTGATGAGGAAACGGCGCTTATAAATAATAATAAAAATAGTCTCCATGTACACACTTTTATCTCGTTAGCACCTCTTCATAAACAACAGTGATGAGGAAACGGCGCTTATAAATAATAATAAAAATAGTCTCCATGTACACACCTTTATCTCGTCAGCACCTCTTCATAAACAACATTGATGAGGAAACGGCGCTTATAAATAATAATAAAAATAGTCTCCATGTACACACTTTTATCTCGTCAGCACCTCTTCATAAACAACATTGATGAGGAAACGGCGCTTATAAATAATAATAAAAATAGTCTCCATGTACACACCTTTATCTCGTCAGCACCTCTTCATAAACAACAGTGATGAGGAAACGGCGCTTATAAATAATAATAAAAATAGTCTCCATGTACACACCTTTATCTCGTCAGCACCTCTTCATAAACAACAGTGATGAGGAAACGGCGCTTATAAATAATAATAAAAATAGTCTCCATGTACACACTTTTATCTCGTTAGCACCTCTTCATAAACAACAGTGATGAGGAAACGGCGCTTATAAATAATAATAAAAATAGTCTCCATGTACACACCTTTATCTCGTCAGCACCTCTTCATAAACAACATTGATGAGGAAACGGCGCTTATAAATAATAATAAAAATAGTCTCCATGTACACACTTTTATCTCGTCAGCACCTCTTCATAAACAACATTGATGAGGAAACGGCGCTTATAAATAATAATAAAAATAGTCTCCATGTACACACCTTTATCTCGTCAGCACCTCTTCATAAACAACATTGATGAGGAAACGGCGCTTATAAATAATAATAAAAATAGTCTCCATGTACACACCTTTATCTCGTCAGCACCTCTTCATAAACAACATTGATGAGGAAACGGCGCTTATAAATAATAATAAAAATAGTCTCCATGTACACACTTTTATCTCGTTAGCACCTCTTCATAAACAACAGTGATGAGGAAACGGCGCTTATAAATAATAATAAAAATAGTCTCCATGTACACACTTTTATCTCGTCAGCACCTCTTCATAAACAACATTGATGAGGAAACGGCGCTTATAAATAATAATAAAAATTGTCTCCATGTACACACCTTTATCTCGTCAGCCCCTCTTCATAAACAACAGTGATGAGGAAACGGCGCTTATAAATAATAATAAAAATTGTCTCCATGTACACACTTTTATCTCGTCAGCACCTCTTCATAAACAACATTGATGAGGAAACGGCGCTTATAAATAATAATAAAAATAGTCTCCATGTACACACCTTTATCTCGTCAGCCCCTCTTCATAAACAACAGTGATGAGGAAACGGCGCTTATAAATAATAATAAAAATTGTCTCCATGTACACACCTTTATCTCGTCAGCACCTCTTCATAAACAACAGTGATGAGGAAACGGCGCTTATAAATAATAATAAAAATTGTCTCCATGTACACACCTTTATCTCGTTAGCACCTCTTCATAAACAACATTGATGAGGAAACGGCGCTTATAAATAATAATAAAAATAGTCTCCATGTACACACTTTTATCTCGTCAGCACCTCTTCATAAACAACATTGATGAGGAAACGGCGCTTATAAATAATAATAAAAATAGTCTCCATGTACACACCTTTATCTCGTCAGCACCTCTTCATAAACAACAGTGATGAGGAAACGGCGCTTATAAATAATAATAGAAATTGTCTCCATGTACACACTTTTATCTCCTCAGCACCTCTTCGTAAACAACAGTGATGAGGAAACGGCGCTTATAAATAATAATAAAAATAGTCTCCATGTACACACCTTTATCTCGTTAGCACCTCTTCATAAACAACAGTGATGAGGAAACGGCGCTTATAAATAATAATAAAAATAGTCTCCATGTACACACCTTTATCTCGTCAGCACCTCTTCATAAACAACAGTGATGAGGAAACGGCGCTTATAAATAATAATAAAAATTGTCTCCATGTACACACCTTTATCTCGTCAGCACCTCTTCATAAACAACAGTGATGAGGAAACGGCGCTTATAAATAATAATAAAAATTGTCTCCATGTACACACCTTTATCTCGTTAGCACCTCTTCATAAACAACATTGATGAGGAAACGGCGCTTATAAATAATAATAAAAATAGTCTCCATGTACACACTTTTATCTCGTCAGCACCTCTTCATAAACAACATTGATGAGGAAACGGCGCTTATAAATAATAATAAAAATAGTCTCCATGTACACACCTTTATCTCGTCAGCACCTCTTCATAAACAACATTGATGAGGAAACGGCGCTTATAAATAATAATAAAAATAGTCTCCATGTACACACCTTTATCTCGTCAGCACCTCTTCATAAACAACAGTGATGAGGAAACGGCGCTTATAAATAATAATAGAAATTGTCTCCATGTACACACCTTTATCTCCTCAGCACCTCTTCATAAACAACAGTGATGAGGAAACGGCGATTATAAATAATAATAAAAATTGTCTCCATGTACACACCTTTATCTCGTTATCACCTCTTCATAAACAACATTGCTGAGGAAACGGCGATTATAAATAATAATAAAAATTGTCTCCATGTACACACCTTTATCTCGTTATCACCTCTTCATAAACAACATTGCTGAGGAAACGGCGATTATAAATAATAATAAAAATTGTCTCCATGTACACACCTTTATCTCGTCAGCACCTCTTCATAAACAACAGTGATGAGGAAACGGCGCTTCTTCTTTGTTTCCTCGTCCAGGGCAAGAATGCGGAGGCTGCTGGATCTGCGAACGTTTTGATAAATTATTAGTTTTAATGGCCAATTATTCAATTAGCACCAACGTATTTTGCCTTTTCGCAAGGAAAAACACAAAGACAAGAGAAGAGAAAAAAAAACGTTCGTGCAAAAAAAATTTTGTTTTACTTCCTGGTTCGGAGCATACCAGCTCACTCTGATCTTACCGAAATTTATGCACCGTCTAATATGAAAACGATCATAACTTGGGGCATTGTGTTTATCTATAAATGCGCATAAGAAATCGAGAAATTATTAGAATACACGAAGTCATCACTCTCCGGAAGCCCGCACGTTGTAACCCGTAATGGGGAACGCGGCTGAGCTTCCCTTCCCCATCGGCCACGCCTACGCAGCACATGTCCTGTCATTAGTTGGTAAATAAACGGCCATAACTTGCGAACCACTTGTCCGATTAATATCAAACCTTGAAAAGGCACATACTCAGGTCCCCAGCAATATACCTGGCAAGTTTCAATTAGATCGGACCAGTGGTTGGCGGGAAACAGCGGTCACACACACATACACACACACACACACACACACACACACACACACACACACACACACACACACACACACAGACACACACACAGATACACACACACACAGACACACACAGATATACACACACACACACAGATACACACACATACACACACACACACAGACACACTCACTCATACACACAGCCACACACACACACTCATACACACACACACACACACTCATACACACACACACACTCACGCACACACAGTTATACACACACACACAGACACACACAAACAGACACACACTCATACACACACACACACACACAAACAGACACACAGACACACACACACACAGACACATACACACACACCCACTCACACACACACTCATACACACACAGATTGTTGGAATTATAGATAGATGAATCCCATTCTTACCATTGACCAAAACAAACAGCATCTTATTTCTGTTATAATCAACTTGTATCAACCTATTGAATCTTTCAGCTGCAAATTTAGTTCCGTTACTGGTGCAAGGATGTTCTATTCTGTTTTGAGACGTATTGGGTGATCATGCACGTCCACGACCTAAATGCAGAGAGATGGGACAGCCGACCTTACCTTCCAGTCCACACGGCATACTCAGAGATGCAGCACCTACTGCCGGTAATGTACCAAGATTGCAGTTTCAATCTGAATTGACGTCACAATGGAACAAATCCAGGAGAAGACAGTTTTAAAAAAGCAAGCACGCATCCCAACTATCCCGCCATCCCACAGCTTACAACACGGCAAACATTATATGGAGGTCTCACATCCAAATATTAACCACAGGGTCGACTCTGCTTCATTAATCTGCCGAGATATTGTAGTATCGGGTGTATTCAGTCAAATAGGTTGTAAACTTACTGAAAGTCTCACAAGAAGGTTTTACAGAATGATGGATGGTGGGATAAGATCACCTGTTCATGTGTAAGAATACTGTGCATCGAGGAAGGGCAACCCCACGGACCTCAAGCCATGAATATGGTCTTGTTAGAACTGAGAAATTGATGTTTCACAAAAGTTATTCGGTTATGTTTGGTTAGTTTCATATTGCTTATGCATTTGTTTAGTGGAAGAGATTTATTGGGTGGTCGCTAGAGTACCCTTATTGGGTGGTCGCTAGAGTACCCTTATTGGGTGGTCGCTAGAGTACCCTTATTGGGTGGTCGCTAGAGTACCCTTATTGGGTGGTCGCTAGAGTACCCTTATTGGGTGGTCGCTAGAGTACCCTTATTGGGTGGTCGCTTGAGTACACTTATTGAGTGGTCGCTTGAGTACCCTTATTCTCAGTTTTTCCGTCTGTCTGTATGTTTGTTTGTTTGTATGTAATGGACAGCTCTGGAGGCCAGAGGAGTCAAAAGATTTTGATGAAACTTGACAGGTAGGTTCATACCAGGATCTAGTTGTATGCTTTTGGGCACCGTTGCTATGGACACCACCGTTGCCTAACAAATTTATTTTTTCGAAAAACAAAAATCGGCTTCCAGGCTTTTATGCGCACTATAATCAGCCTCTTTGTCCAAAAAATTCAGCCCGATCAGTCAAAAACTGTATGACTAGTATGCAATTATGTAGCGACCACCCATGTCGCCTACCGGCTTGTGAGTGTTTTGTTCCAGGTTGGTTGTTGCTCTAAGCCTCCAGTGGTCATCTTTTTTGGCCTGTAGAGGTCTGCTCACTGCTCTTTTCCATTCCCTCAATCCTCTCTAGATCAAGTGTGAACACTACTGGCCCTTTGACGAGGAGCCTGTGTTCTATGAATCTACCGCTGTGTCCATGTCGGCTGAAGAGCAACACGGGGACTGGACTCTACGGGACTTACAGCTTCAGAAGGTACAGCCGTTTTCATTGACTGCTTGGATGATGTCCTATGAATTGCCAAGGGGGATCTCAGTGTGTGATGCCTTCCAGAGAACTATCCTGAAATGATATTATTACTTCGACTTTTACAGAAAATTCATGGTGGCAGTGGCACTAAAAAGAACCACATACCCAAGTGGGTTCATGGTGCAGCTGCTGCTGACATTGGGTACCATTAAGCAAACTAGGACAACTAGCTAACTTGGCTGGCCCTTGAAATATCTACTGCATCATTAAGCAAACTAGGACAACTAGCTAGCTTGGCTGACCTTGAAATATCTACTCGACTTACTCCATCCTCTCCCCCATTGTGCATATCCTCCATGAGCCAGGGAACAACCAAACGGTCTGTGCTGCATTTCCACTACACCGCCTGGCCAGACCACGACGTGCCCAGTGAGAGCTGCACGCGGGGAGTACTCGAGTTTGTGCGTTGTGTACGTGGAAAGGCTGACATACATGCAGGGCCGATGGTTGTTCAATGCAGGTATGTTCCTCTGCAGGATGCTTCATGACAAGCTCTTCTCACTGCCAGGTTGCAGGATCAGATATTTTATTGATTGTTATTAAGTTATGAAATGCCGACCTCAGGTTGTTCTTGCAAGGGTGCAACATTTACTAGTGTATGCTATTATGAAGAGGCCACATTAAGCCGGATATCCTGCATCCTTGCAGTCTTTTGTGGACGTTAACCATCTTGCAGTATTATGTGTAAGTAAAGGCCAGGTAAGGAATTCGTGTTCCTTTTGGAAGCGTTTTCCATGTGCACACAGCAAACAAGTCTGTGGTTGCACGTAATGATGATTATATTATTATTATTATTGTTATTATTTTATTTTGAGCTCACCTGGACTTTAGTCAGGTGAGATTATGCAATCGAACAGTGTCCATAGGTGAGTGAGTGAGTCGGTCAGTCCGTAAACACTTCAGTCATTATCGCTTCAACCAAACACACGATTTTGATGAAACTTGGCCACAAGCTTCATATCTGATGCCTAACGAAGTTGTATTAACTGCACCAAAAGGTGCACTCATTAAGGGGGTCTATGGGGGGTAGGGATGGGGTTTAACCCCACCAAAATAAGTATTTACTCTTCTCCGAAACTACACACACAATTTTGATGAAACTTGACCACAACCATCATCACAAGTATTATACCAAAGTGTATCAACCGCATCAAAATCTGTGCTCATTTAGGTTTACGGGTGGGGGGGGTGGTGGCTGAGCCCCCAAAATAGGTATTTTTTCTCTTCGAAACTACAGACAATTTCAAGAAAGTTGACCACAACATTCATCACCCATGACTTACCAAAGTGTATCAACTGCATCAAAATCTGCGCTCATTTAGGTTTACGGGTGGGGGGGGGGTGGTGGCTGAGCCCCCAAAATAGGTATTTTTTCTCTTCGAAACTACAGACAATTTCAAGAAAGTTGACCACAACATTCATCACCCATGACTTACCAAAGTGTATCAACTGCATCAAAATCTGCGCTCATTTAGGAGGTTTACAGCGGGGGGGGGGGTTGACCCCCCCCCGAAAATAGGTATTTTCCCTCTTCTCTGAAACTACACACACAATTTTGATGAAACTTGACCACAACATTCATTACTCATGAAGTACCAAATATATCAACCACATCAAAATCTGCACTCATTAAGGGGGTTTATGGGGTGGGGGTTGACCCCCCCCCCAAATATGTATTTGCTCTCTTCACCGAAACTACAGACAATTTCGTTAAAGTTGACCACAACCTTCATCATCCATGATGTACCAAAGTTTATCGTCTGCATAAAAATCTATGCTCAACAAGTGTTCTATTTGGGGGGGCAGTGGGAGTTTAGCCCCCCCCAAAATAGGTATTTGCTTTGTTCTCAGAAACAACACACACAATTTAATGAAACTTGGCCACAAGCTTCATATGTGATGCTTAACGAAGGTGCATTAACCGCACCAAAATCTGCGCTCATTTAGGGGTCTACGGGGAGGGGGGGGGCGTTTGACTCCTCCAAAATAAGTATTTGCTTGATTCTCCAAAACTACACATGATTTCGATGAAACTAGACAACAACCTTCATCACCCATAATGTAGCAAAGTGTATCGACGGCATCAAAATCTGCACTCATTAAGGGGTCATGGGGGGGGGAGTTCAAGCCCCCAAAATCGGTATTTACTCTGACAATTTCGATGAAACTTCACTACAGCCTTCATCACAAGTGTTATACCAAACTGTATCAACCGCATCAAAATCTATGCTCAACAAGGGGTCTACAGGGGGGGGGGGGGGTTGACTCCCCAAAATAAATATTTGCTCTCTTGTGGGGAACTACACACATGATTTTGATGAAACTTGACTACAACCTTCATCACGCGATGTGGCAAAATTTACTGCCTCATCAAAGTCTGCACTCATTAAGGGGGTCTATGTGAGGGTTTGTGATCCTCCAAAATAGGTATTTGCTCTCTTCTCTGAACTACACACACCACACGTGATGCACTTAAGCTTGTTCACAGCATCAAAAAAAATTCACAGTCTAAGGAGGTCTGCGTGGAGTTTGAGTGACTGTTTCTCCTGATCCAGGTGAGCTTCAGGACAGGTGGTCCTATTTTTATGATTATGAATCTGCTGAACACATATCAGGTCTCGTAAAGAAACCAGAAGATTAATAAACAAACTCTGCGTAGTGCTGGTGTAGGTCGAACGGGCTCCTTCATCACACTGGACCGGTTACTGCAACATCTGGAAAGCCACCACACCGTCGACATCCTGGGATTGGTGGCGCAACTGCGGACACATAGGCCCAGCATGGTGCAAACGGAGGTTAGCTTGATTGCTTTGTTGAAAAAAACAACAAATTAAACATTTTCTCACAAGTGGATGTTACCTATATCGGGTTGCTATCTTGTGAAATGGATCGCCATATCACATGATCGGTTCATCAATTACGGTGTGGCCACAGATGTTTTGTGATCTTATCCCGTTCGTTTGCATCGGTTGTTTCTGTGTCATCAGTGAAGATGAAGATTTTTTTACCCATTAAGGAAGAAACGTCAAGGAAAACGAAATTGCAATCTTGGCAAAAAGACAATTCTGTTGGTGTGTTACTTTTACCGCGTGGCTCTGAGGAACCATTGCGTCGCGGAGTGGTGACCCCGTCCAGCATCGTGCCCCCTTGCCAAGGGAAAACTTCCTCGGCAGCCATATCCATCTGAACGTGAAAGGATTGTTCTTCTTCCATACAGTGTATATTACGTTAGTCGGTCTGATTCTTAAATTTGAACCGCCGTTAAAATGGCACTCCAAAAAGGAGGCCACAATCATGGTTTTATATTTCCTGGGTTTGTTGTCTCTTTCATTCGTTTTGTCTCTGTGCTCGCCTAGAAATCATTCAGAAATGAAGACCAGGATCGTTGAATTATGCTGTTGGACGTTCCAGATTTTTCTCCGATCTTGAGGCTCTCCCGTTCCCTCCGATTGCAGGCTCAGTACGTATTCATATATCTATGTCTCCTGGAGTTGTGGTCGAAATGTGGAGCAGAGAGTGATGTGCATTCCACCGTGTACGCCAATGTGCTGGCCCGCAGCTTCAGCCTGTCCTCCGGTGGGTCGACAGCTCAACCTCGTGTTTAATAATTATCCCATCCTCGACATCCTTCAAATTAAGCCCAATGCCTTCTTCCTCATTCCCAGTGTGCTATGTGTACATAACGTTACGGCGGTTTGTAGTTACCCTAAGGTGGAAATCCACCTTCGACCGGCCCGATGGTCATGTGATGTCGTTTTAATGATTCGGAGAACAGTATGGAGAACAAACTGCAACCAAATAATTTTTTTCTTCCTCTTTTTCAGATCAACTCTGCTGAGACATCATGGACTCGAACGGTGCATCAAAATGGAGGTCGATTCCTGCACGGACGGTCACACACCTGTACATATATAAATAAAAATGGAGAAACATTACTGAAGGAACAAGCTTTATTTAGGATTATCATTTTAAATGTCTTCCAAGCAGATTTTACAGTTTTAAATTATGGAACTTTATTGTGCGGAGCCAATTAAATGAGTTCCATCGTTACGGATCGGTCAATGGATGATTTCCTTTTTTGTCCATCTGTTCAAAGAATTATTATAATTACACGACATCCGCTGTTACCATGATAAGACGACGTGTTGTCAAAAACAAGAAAACTTGATGCAACAGGTAAGTTTCCTCGCATATTAGAGGAGATTGTTTCATGTATGTGCATAATGAAAACAACGTAATAAACTTTGTTTAACCAAATCTGTTTGTTTGAACTAACCTGGAAAACACAAACCGGTTCCGTTGCATCCAGTGAGGCTTTAAAGGAATCTCAAAGTTTGCATGTAAAATGTTCCAGCTACTCGACCGATCTGTGGGGAGGAAGAGGTTCAGTGAAGGGGAAGAGTGGCTATTTGGAAAGATCCATCGTGTGCTGTTCATGGAAAGGTCATATGTTCAGACGCTGTCGTTGCTGCTCCATTAGGTTCATCAGCTCACCCTCGTGCTCCTGTGGAAAGGTATTAATGGCAGAAAGACACACTTCAACCTCATGTGGTGATGGCCTCCTCTCTGGTTGGTGATCAGGCCTTTTGGGATTTTCCTCTGGGGCCACAAGCTACAGCGGTGTTTGTTCAAAAGGGTGTGAGGTGCTTTGTACTGTACCCTCAGCAGGGCACGTTGAATCTCCAGCTGGCTGTAGACGCGCGGACCCTCCGTACCACTGAAAAGCCGAAGCTCATCCTTGGTGAGGGCAAACAGCTGCTCACCGTTGAGCATACCCAGTCGGTCCTGCGTTCTGATCGGTAGATGAGACACACAATCCACTCAAAATGGAGAAAATGCATGAAGTATAGCAACGATAATGTACACCGTATAAAATAGTCAAATGAGGGTGAGTGTGCCAGAAAGACAGAAAAGGGAGTAAAGGAGTTGAGAACAAAAATAAAAAGTCAAGAATTTATGAAGCTGAGTCTATGGGCTTATGACTTCACCATTGCAGACAGTTCGGTGGTCTCTCTGTCTTCTAACACCTCCTTTCTGGTCTTGCACCCTCTGTTCTTTCCGTTCTTTGGCACCCTCCTCCCCAACCCCAAACCCCTCCCCACCCCCTCCACAGTTTCTGCACGGCGCATGTGGTCCATCAGCAACTCCATTTTGGTGAAACTCCCAAAATCCTGAACCACTGCTCACCTCCACTCCTTCATTCCTCTTTTTTTTCCCACCTGTGGAAGCAACTTCCACACTCTCTTCAATCTCTTCCTTCCCTCCAGGTCTTCAAGATAGCTGTTCCCCACCATCTCAGATCATCCCCAATTCAAAACCATGATCTCTTCTACCATCATTAACCCTCCCAATGCCGACCTATTTTCCAAATTTCCAGTTTTTCCTTCCTGAGGGTTTGCTTTTGTATCCATCTTGTCCACCCTGTGCATTCACCCGTACCAGTCATTCCTCCCCACATCCCTTATTTGTCCAAGTCTCCATCTATTTTGTTCCTCAACCCTGCTGTTGGTGTGTGTCCCCCCCCCAGCCACCCCCCTTTTATTACCTCTGTCACCAAAGGTGAAGGAGGTTATGTTTTCACCCCTCTCTGTCTGATTGTTTGTCTGTCTGTGTGCAGGATATCGTAAAAAGTTGTGGACGGATCCAGATCTGATCGAGGTCTTGAGACAGTTCTCGGGTCGAGACAGTTGTTGATGGAGGTCTTGTGAGCATATCGTAGCAGGTGTGAAAACAATAAGAAGGAAAATGTTTACCAAATATCATGACGACTTGCACTTCAGACACTGAAAGTATCACAACAAAAAGTTAAAGCACTAGACAAGGTTGTAAAAATGTCTGAACGCTACATTGATGTATATTCTACAATAGGTCTTACATTTTGGAAAAGCCTTTGGAAGCTAGCCATGAACACACGTCCTGCTGGTCAGAGTTGTAGCTGAGAGTCAGTGTCATGGGTGTCTGGCTCGGGGGCCTGATTCGAACTGGTTTACGTCCCACCGTGAGTCGCCGAGCCAGTTCGTCCTGCAAGATGTCCATTTTAGATTCAACTGTGGGAATGTGGAAGGGGAAGGGTGGAGCAAGGTGAATACTGTAGTTTTGGCTTGCGTTCACAGGCTGCAGTTTGAGAGGTGGACAAGGTGTTGATCCAGAGCTGATCATGATAATAGCAAATAGCATTCATACAGGGACACAGACAAGGGTTTGGAGTAAAGACCATTTACTTACTCACTTCAAAACCGATAATCAAATGTAGGAAGTGGTTTCAAGCAGAGTTTTAGTGAAAGATAAAGAATATACCATCAGTCTGAAGAGATAATCAGCTGAGTTTTACCATCAATGGATGGAATCAGCAGACAGTTGATTGAGGTACGCTAACTGCTTCGGGAAGCAAGGATAGGCTTATGTTTCGGGCATGAGCCCTTCGTCGGAGCAAAAGGAGGTTAATATCTGAAACCTCAGCTTGTCCTTGCTTCCCACGACAGTTAGCATATAAATCAATGTTCTGTTGTTTGCATGCATTTTTGTTTTACCTTTTGTTTTCACAATAACAGAAGACATCAAGAGAGTTCATCGAATACGATACCCCACACAGTGTTCAGGTATATACTTCAACTTTAATAAAGTAATTATTTTAACCCTTTGAACCCTGAGCTTCTTGGACTTTCAGCTCCCCCACCTTGGCTCCCTGGAGAAAAATCTGGCAGCTTGGGTAAATGAAGGTTTCATTCGCGACTGGTAAACCGGCCTCTCGGGTATATGGAGGTTTGAATAGCGGCTGGTAAACCGGCCTCTCGGGTATATGGAGGTTTGAATAGCGGCTGGTAAACCGGCCTCTCGGGTATATGGAGGTTTGAATAGCGGCTGGTAAACCGGCCTCTCGGGTATATGGAGGTTTGAATAGCGGCTGGTAAACCGGCCTCTCGGGTATATGGAGGTTTGAATAGCGGCTGGTAAACCGGCCTCTCGGGTATATGGAGGTTTGAATAGCGGCTGGTAAACCGGCCTCTCGGGTATATGGAGGTTTGAATAGCGGCTGGTAAACCGGCCTCTCGGGTATATGGAGGTTTGAATAGCGGCTGGTAAACCGGCCACTGTGGTATATGGAGGTTTGAATAGCGGCTGGTAAACCGGCCACTGTGGTATATGGAGGTTTGAATAGCGGCTGGTAAACCGGCCACTCGGGTATATGGAGGTTTGATTCCCGGCTGGTAAACCAGCCTTTCAGGTATATGGAGGTTTGATTCCCGGCTGGTAAACCAGCCTTTCAGGTATATGGAGGTTTGAATAGCGGCTAGTAAACCGGCCACTCGGGTATATGGAGGTTTGAATAGCGGCTAGTAAACCGGCCACTCGGGTATATGGAGGTTTGATTCCCGGCTGGTAAACCAGCCTTTCAGGTATATGGAGGTTTGAATTGTGGCTGGTAAACCGACCACTCGGGTATATGGAGGTTTGATTCCCGGCTGGTAAACCAGCCTTTCAGGTATATGGAGGTTTGAATTGTGGCTGGTAAACCGGCCACTCAGGTATATGGAGGTTTGAATTGTGGCTGGTAAACCGGCCACTCAGGTATATGGAGGTTTGAATTGTGGCTGGTAAACCGACCACTCGGGTATATGGAGGTTTGAATAGCGGCTAGTAAACCGGCCACTCGGGTATATGGAGGTTTGATTCCCGGCTGGTAAACCAGCCTTTCAGGTATATGGAGGTTTGAATAGCGGCTAGTAAACCGGCCACTCGGGTATATGGAGGTTTGAATTGTGGCTGGTAAACCAGCCTCTCAGGCATATGGATGTTTGATTCCTGGCTGGTAAACCGACCACTTGGGTATATGGAGGTTTGAATAGCGGCTGGTAAACCGACCACTTGGGTATATGGAGGTTTGAATAGCGGCTAGTAAACCGGCCACTCGGGTATACGGAGGTTTGAATAGCGGCTAGTAAACCAGCCTCTCGGGTATATGGAGGTTTGATTCCCGGCTGGTAAACCGACCACTCGGGTATCTGGAGGTTTGATTCGCGGCTGGTAAACCGACCACTTGGATATATGGAGGTTTGAATAGCGGCTGGTAAACCAGCCACTCGGGTATATGGAGGTTTGAATAGCGGCTAGTAAACTGGCCACTCGGGTATATGGAGGTTTTAATAGCGGCTAGTAAACCAGCCTCTCGGGTATATGGAGGTTTGATTCCCGGCTGGTAAACCGACCACTCGGGTATCTGGAGGTTTGATTCGCGGCTGGTAAACCGACCACTCGGGTATATGGAGGTTTGAATAGCGGCTGGTAAACCAGCCACTCGGGTATATGGAGGTTTTAATAGCGGCTAGTAAACCAGCCTCTCGGGTATATGGAGGTTTGATTCCCGGCTGGTAAACCGACCTCTCGGGTATCTGGAGGTTTGATTCGCGGCTGGTAAACCGACCACTCGGGTATATGGAGGTTTGAATAGCGGCTGGTAAACCAGCCACTCGGGTATATGGAGGTTTCAATAGCGGCTAGTAAACCAGCCTCTCAGGTATATGGAGGTTTGATTCCCGGCTGGTAAACCGACCACTCGGGTATCTGGAGGTTTGATTCGCGGCTGGTAAACCGACCACTCGGGTATATGGAGGTTTGAATAGCGGCTGGTAAACCAGCCACTCGGGTATATGGAGGTTTGAATAGCGGCTAGTAAACCGGCCACTCGGGTATATGGAGGTTTGAATAGCGGCTAGTAAACCAGCCTCTCAGGTATATGGAGGTTTGATTCGCGGCTGGTAAACCGACCACTCGTGTATATGGAGGTTTGAATAGTGGCTGGTAAACCGGCCACTCGGGTATATGGAGGTTTGAATAGCGGCTGGTAAACCAGCCTCTCGGGTATATGGAGGTTTGATTCCCGGCTGGTAAACCGTCCTCTCGGGTATATGGAGGTTTAATTCCCGGATGGTAAACCAGCCGCTTGGATATATGGAGGTTTGAATAGTGGCCGGTAAAACGCCCACTAAGATTGAAAGGGTTAAATATTGTTTAAAAAAACAAATCTGGAAGTTTAGCGCTATGAAGCAGTCTCATACCCCACCTTATACTGTACATTATCCTGTAGAACATGTCCAAGTACTGCAAAACTGGAAGTTCTTTGGAAGTATTATGAAGGCGAATTGTATTCTTCAGTGTTCAAGTATATACATCAATTGAAATAATTGTTTAAAAACACATAAAATAAATTAATTCCGGTTTTACCGCTGTTTTAGCGAGTGTCTATTACATCACCCTATCACTTTCCATAAGTTATTCGTGCCTGTTGTTTGTGTCCTTTATGATGTCATTAAAAACAGTAAGTTTCCTGTTTGGAATGATTTTCAATCTTGTTTGACAGCCAGACAGACAGACAGACAGTATAAAATTATCTCACTCCTCTCTATGTATGCGTGATCGGGCCAAATTCAGAGCCAAAGTACTGTTAAATGGCAGACTTGTTGGGTGGTCACTCGACTACCCTTATTCTCAGTTTTTCGGTCTGTCGTATGTTTGTATGTATGTAATGGACAGCTCTGGAGGCCAGAGGAGTTCACCGATTTTGATGAAACTTGGCAGGTAGGTTCATACCAGGATCTAGTTGTATGTTTTTGCAACGGGACTTTGAAATTTTTGAGGAATCCTAAAAAATTTATTTTTTCGAAAATCAAAAATCGCCTTCCAGGCTTTTATGCGCACTATAATCAACCTCTTTGTCAAAAAATTTCAGCCCGATCCGTCAAAAACTGTATGACTAGTATGCAATTATGTCGCGACCACCCATGTCACCTACCGGCTTGTCTTCATATTCATGTTCAAAATATAACATTTCATTTATATCAAGTTGTTTCCCAATCATCAATTGATGATGAACTGATTAGGCAGATGGACGGGCGGACCTGAACCAATTGCTTAACCCTGCTTTTCGCTTCGTGTGTGCGGGGTAAAAATTACCCTCTCCACTTTTTTTGCTTCTTTCTCATCCTTAGTCTTTGCTCCTATGTTTTCCTACCACTCTAAAGACTCCCATATAGAAAAACACATACTTTTCACTCAGAATTAATTTTGTAATCAGTTGGTATTAGGTGAAACCGATGCTCATTGTAGTACTGGTAAATGTAACAGTATATCAAAAGTAAATTCTTATCTACCGTAGATTTACCATTCATACCTCTAACAAAAATCTCATTTGATTTCTCACAAGTTCTAATATAAATCTCATGAGAATTTTTTTGTAAGGGAGAGTGCACTGTTAAACTTCTTACAGGGTATTTCATGGTACATCTGTGGTACATTTCTACAATAAATCAAAAGTACATTTCTCAAGGGTATTTCCTTGATTTCTTAACTAATTGTAGGAAAGACATTCTCAAAGTACGAAATCCTCTTTTCTGTCTGAGTACCATGAGTCTGATAAACCCATTGGCTGCAAATGAGGTCCTTGCAGTTTTTTTTTGTTAAGCAGCTTTGTTTGCACCCATGACTTAAGGCAACTAGAGAGTTCATAGAACACATTATCCCACACAGTGTTCAAGTATAATTGAACTGAAACAAAATAATGATTTTAAAGGTCGTGTAAAAAAAATTCCAGAGGTTGACCGCCGTTCCCACAGCGTCTTCTTCACCGCCTTATTTAATATGTCCAGCTACGGCAAGGCTGCAGGTTTTTGGAATCCGAAAGAAGGCAATTTTGGTTTTACAATGTTCAAGCATATAACTCAAATGAAATAAAGTAAAGATTATAAAGGTCATATAAAAAACAACTTAATTCCGGAAGTTTACCGCTGTTGATGCAACATCTTATTTAACACCGTTACATGAGTTTCGGCGTGCCTGTTGTTTGTGTCCTTTATGACATCCTTAAAAACAGTAATTTTCCTGTTGAGAATGATTTCCAATTTTGTTTGACTGCCAGACAGGCAGACAGAGGAAAAAAATGATGTCGCTCCTCTCTGGGCATGCGCGATTGGGACAAATCCAGAGCGAAAATATTGCTAAACTACAGGTTTGTTTTCCGATCCGTGTTCAAAATCGAACATTCAATTTAAATGAAGTTGTTCCTCCACCATAAAATGGCGTTTGTAGATGTACGGACAGACAGACAGAAGTGAGGCAATTTTTTAACCCCGCTTTTTGCTTCATGTGCACGAGATAATAAATAAACAACCTACAAGCAGCTCCTGAGCCTTCCACATTGGAGAAGAAAGACATTAATAAAGTCTTTGCATTGCACTAGACGTACAGTAGGCTTTGATCATCAACTATTTTCACATCACGAGGTGTTTCCTTTAGGGTCACATCAAATAAGGTTAGACTTTTGTTCATGCATTACTTCTTGATCTCTGGACCACCTGATATTTGCGGAGCAGATGGGAGTGGCTTATGGAAGTGCTCCAGGGACGCTGGTGGTGGCATTGCAGCTCGTGGACCATTGTGAGGAGGAGCCATGTCTTCGGGACCACGAAGTGGGTCCATTAGAAAGTTTGTAGAATCATGCTGAGGCTGGTGGAGTGCAGGCCTGATCTGCTCAAGGAAATGCACATAAAGATATTTGAGTTTGAGTAATGAGGTTAGGGTGAATAACAGCAGCGAAATGGTTTTATGAAAGAGCAAAGTTGAGGCAACTAGCATGATAGAGAAAAGGAGGGTGATAACAATGGGGAATCTGGATTTTAAGGAAACAAAGACAAATTCCGGATGTTGACCACCGTTCATGCAGTGTCTAATACACCGCCTTATTTAATATGTCCAACTACTGCAAAACTGGAGGTTTTGGGAATCCGAAAAAAGGCTATTTGTATTTTACAGTGTTCTAGCACATAATTCAATTGAAATAAAATAAATATTGCAAAGGTCAAATAAAACAAGCTCAAATGAGCTAAGCTCCTCGTCCTCTTAATGATGATGTCATAAAACGAATATGACATCATTATGATGTATCAGGTTTGCGATAAATTATCTGTGCTAATGCCCGGCTTGATTCCCACAAACAAAATTCAAACAGCTTGCCTAGTTTCGGAGATAATTGTATCGGCGATTTCCATTAGCGGTGATATTATGACGTCAACTTTTTTTTCTCGGAAGAATTTCCAAAATCGGAGATGGTTACTGCCTGTGCGTGGGCTTTCTGCATATACATGGCAAGTTTCACGAAGATCCGATGAAAAATCAGGGTTGTGAAACAAAAAAATGTCAAAAAATAGGAATGACGTCATAAAAATTGATATGACGTCATAGTGATGTATCATATGTGCGGTAATTCATCTCTGCTAATTCCCTGTTCGATTCCCGTAAACAGAATTCAAAACGCTTGCCTAGTTTCGGAGATAATTTTTAGGCGATTTCCATTAGCGGAGATATTTGGACGTCATAACTTTTTTTCTCGGAGGAATTTTCAAAATTGGAGATGGTTACTGTCTGCGCAGGGTATTTTTACATATATATGCCAAGTTTCAGGAAGTTTAGGAACTGTAGGCTGTGAAACAAAAAAGTCCACAAGAACAACAACGTGAGTAAGACTTAGAGATCCTCCACGAGGATCTTATAATTAATTCTGGATGTTTACCACTGTTGATATTGATGTTGATGCATGTTGATGCATTGTCTGGATGGATGTTGATGCATTGTCTTTTACACCATCGTATTTCACATGTTACATTAGTTATTCATGCCTGTTGTTTGCATCCTCTATGACATTCTTAAAAATAGTGAGTTTCCTGTTTAGAATTCCGGACATGACCAGCTCAGAAGAGGAAGCTGAATAAACAAAGCTCAATACGGGAATCGTGCAATGCTCCAATTCATGGTCGACTGATCATTCCATTCCCACATTACGTGCTTTATACTCAACGGGTTCCGATCTGTTCCTCGTCTTCCCACCAAAGGCAAACATTATTGGTGAAACCATCACAGGTGAACACAGATTGCTCAAATAAATTCTCAAAATGGTATGAAAAACAAATGAAGAATCCTGAAAGAAGGAGGAAATGAAAAACAAAAATGGTAATTGAGAGACACAAATGAGTGACAAAAGAATTGAAAAATTATGTGTCAGATAAGTAAGCAGGCCTTGAGGTGTCTCCAGGACCTGTGGGCCAGGTGGAAGTTGGCTTTGACGGCGAGGAAATGGTTTCGGTTGCTGGATGGCAGTCAGTAAAGGACCAGGAAGAGGATTTTGTGGCTGATAAAATGGTGGAATGAACGGTGGAGGTGGAGACTGTGGTGGAGGCGGAGGAGGTGGTATCTCTTTTGCTCTGCTCGTGTTGTACAAGGGAATGAGGATGTTGTTTGGAACATGACCAATTTCACCGCTCTGGCTTTGGACGCGCCACCATTGTTTTGAATCGTCCAAAACCTGCACACACAAACACACACACACACACACACACACACACACACACACACACACACACACACACACACACACACACACACACACACACACGTTTGGGCAGGAAAGGTGAACAGCTTTTCCGTATGTGATGTAAAATCGAATCATCTTGTTCTTCTCACCTTCCCAACTCCTCCAAATAGTTTTGTCATAACTCGTCCACAACTTTTTGAAATATCGTGCGATATATCGTATTTGGCCCCATCTGTCAATGAATGGTGAAGAATCACTTTAAAAAAAATTTAAATTCTCGTGTCCAGGTCCAGATCGGGATCGTCACCAAAATCGAATCAACTCTTCTTTGTCTTCCAATGGCAAAAAAAATCAATTCTTCCAATGGCAAACCACCCCAGGATAACCTTTGCCAAGAAACTGCTTCGGTCGCCCAAACACACAAAGAGTATGGTAGATCAATATAAAAAAATAAAAAATACATTGGAGAGATGTTAATTAGGACCCGTCTGTCAGTATTGGACGTTAAAGTTTCCATGATGTCTTTCGCAAAGAGTAGGTAAGTTATCACGAGTACTGAAGAAATTATAAGTTCCTGTCCAAACCCTCTCTCTAATCTGCAATTGGCAAGCATGGCGATCATGCCAACACCCCCAAAGTAAGTAGGGGAAGTCTTTGTCTTACTGTGAACTGAAAACAGACAGATTATGATGATGATGATGATGATCCCGAATTGATAATTCCCAAAGGCTAGCTTGTTTTCCAGAATCCATGGCAGTTCAGCGTCCATACTAATATGCCACTGTACCCACTGTTCTGTGTGTGACACACCCAAATATTTCTTCTTTTCTCTCCTTTTCCACCTTAAAAATGCAAAAAGCAGGAAAACTTTTGGATTCAAAATGGAATGGCCCAATGGACGCAAGATATTCCATTTTGATATTCCAACACAAAGAAAACGAATGAAAAAAAACAAATGAACAAGTTGAGGAATGTTGAGAAATCGATTACGGTATTGGTGAAAACGTTTCTCGTTGCTGACTCACCTCCAGCACTTGTTCTTTAATCACAGAGAGTTCATTGGTGTTTCTCGCCACAAAGTTATAGGAGGCTTTAGCATGTTTCCGCTCCGGAACTTCTGAGCCTCTACAAATGCAAAATTTCGACTGTAAGTGGGGAATCTACAAATCATGTACGTATGCAAAGAGGGAACTCTTGAAGGGTGAGCTTCTTCTATTGACCTATGTCCTATGACAAGCGTATTGGATGAGTTCAGGTCCTGCCCTTCTATACAAACAAGATATATCCAACAATAAATGCTGCCCGACAATTCCATCTGCTACTAGAACAGCACTCAATCGAGTGCATAGCTCCACCAGGCTGAACAGTTTACGTTTTGTATCGACTGATAGGCCGCATTTGTGTCCGGACATTAACCAAAATCTCATCGGCTTGTTCTTGTGACCGACCCAACTCATCCACCAAGTTTTGTCATAATCCGTCCCCAACTTTTTCAGATATGCTGTATCGTTTTTAGCCCAATCTCTCAATGGTGAAGAATCACCTAAAAAATTCTCGGATCTGGATCTTCAACAAAATCTAAACAATTCGTCCTTGTCACAAACTCAACTTGAGCACCAAGCTTCATCTGAATCCATTCATAACTTTTTGAGATATCCTGCTAACAGAGAGACAGAAGGACAGACAGGGGTGAAAACATAACCTCCATCCACCTTAGGTGGCAGAGATAAATACCTGTTGATGCTGATAGCATGAGGTACCTGTACTCTTACAGCAAATGAACATCCTGTCGTATTTTTAAACCCCTTCCACTCGTGGAAAAATTAACTTGATGTGAACTCTTTTGGTACCTGCAAAGAATTATATTATTAGAAATGAACAGGATAGAACGAACATCATAAATATATGTGGAAAAATTATGGGCCTAGACCAGGAATCAAACCCAGGTCCTCTGGCCTGGAAAACTGCTCCAGTGCTCTGCCAATTCTTCCACATATATAAGTGCCACTCTCTTTCCACCACTGCTTCCACCGGGGCACTCGCTGCCAACCATAAGAGCAACTCGGGCCTGCTCTCTCAAGGGTCTGGGCCCGTAATTTTTCCACATATATTTGTCATGTTCGTTCTGTCCTGCTCATTTCTATTTATATTACTATGCCCTGCTGTAGTCTTTAGTTGCGGAAATGGACGTGTTCCCCCCACAGGGGGACGACCCTCTCGATAATAATATTACCACTACTAGAAGCACCCGCTCCCTATGGGAGCCATCAAGGGGGTCATGTTATTATATTTATGCCTATTTTACTCCAAGGGGTCCCAAGATTACACACCCAAAAAATGGTTGCGATCGGTTCAGCCATTTTTGCGGTACCTGGGAACAGACGGACGGACAGTCGGTGAATTATAGTAAGATGGACACCTGAAGTTGTGAAAAGCTCTATTCAAGTTGATTTGAATGTCCAGAGCAGTTTGTGCTTTAAAATGTTGTAATCAAATGAAATCCCAAATTCTTCATTAGAGTCATCAGAAGGAGCTCAGCTAAACAAAGAGCAAAGATTGAATCATCAGGAGGAACCTGGATAGGATTCACATTTAAGCTGCTGCTCCTCCACCTTCAAACCCATCCATGCACAGACAAGTAAGCCTTACAAAAATATTTATTTTTGTTAGAATTCACTTCTCCGTGGATAAATAGACGGAGAAAGGGAGAAATTAAAGAGAAGTAAGGAAGTCTGGGCTAAAACATTAGTAGCATATAGGGGGATCAGATTACTATGCTTCGTAATACGTCAAATTTTTCTACCTTGAGGCTTTATGACGTTTGAGATCCTTACATTTTCACATCAAGTCGAGTAAATTCATACCAGCTGTGCTCCGACTCCCTGAATATAATTTTTCAAACAAGATTAGATGCGAGGCAGAAAAAGAGGGAAATCGAAGAAACGATGCTGTTACCTGCGTGAAGACCCAGACCTTGAATTATCATCCTCCTGAAAGAAACATGAAAAGGTTATGTGTGTTGTAATAAGCTTCCTCCCACTCAGTGAACGACAACATTCAACTTCTTGAATGCAACCTTAAAAAAAAATAAAAAAAACACTGGGGATACAATAAGTCTGAACATTATTTACATTTTTGAGATCATCATCTTCATTCACAGTACGGTCTACACAAGTCCAAGCACTCGGGGTTCGAGGGCGAGCAACAGGTCTGGAGGCCACCCCGTTGACCCCCTCCCGTACCGGGGATTGAAAAATCATCAAGTTTTGGATTTGTGAGAAAATCAAACCCAGGACCTCTGGTGAACCACACTAGTGCTCTCAGTGTTGACCATACCAGTGTGTGCGTGTTATATACAGGTAGTCAGCTAAAAAATGGAAACACCTGGGTAAATGAGGGACAACAAGTATATTGAAAGCAAATGCTTCCACACAGGTGTGGCCCACGGGTTAATTCAGCAAATAACATCCCAGCACGCTTTGGGTCATGTATAAAAATGCTGCACAGGCATGGTTGCCTAAAATTATGGCTAACGTAGCTGCAGAGGAAACCTCAGTGATGAGTTTTTTTTGGGGGTGGGGGTGGGGGTTTGCCCCTTTTTAACAGCATGTTAGCCTTGTCATGTTTGTCCTGCATGATTGATCCCCCCCCCCCCAATCTCGTCTATTTGTTTATTTTATACTTTTTGTCTTGTTTGTCCTGCGTTTTCGTTCATCTTTCACTTCCTGCTTTTACCCGGCTTTCCTCCTGTCTGATAGGCCTTGCCCACCAGGAAGGAAAGTAGCCTTGCACTTCCCTGCTACACACCTCCTACGCCCTCTACCTCTTTTTCCATGGTCATGGTCATGGAGGTGACCAAGAACGCCGAAGGCGTCCCGGCAATGTCGCGTGCTGGAGGATTTGTTATTTATTTATTTGGCATGGGGCAATGTCCTTAAACTGTAACTCTACGTGTTTTTGTTATTTTCTTTCTGTTTCAAGAGAAACCCCATTTTCTGATATAATGACAAGAGAAAGCAAAAATTGTAAGACTTGTACATGAATGTGGTTCAATCATTCAAGCCCAAAGGCATTTTCAGCATGAAATGAACAAACCAGTCCTTGAAAGACACTCCATACGAAGATGGGTGAATCATTTTGAGGCTACAACATCTGTTGTGAAAGGGAAATCTGCTGGAAGGCCAAGAAAGTTAAATGAAAGGGCGAATGCTGTAATGAAGGCATTTACTGTGCCTTCAGAAAGTAATCACACCCCTCGACTTTTTCACATTTTGTTGTTTAAAATGGATCAAATTAAAAGAAAAGAAAATTCTCACCAATCTACACAAAGTACCCCATAATGACAAAGTAAAAACGTTTTTAGAATTTTTTACAAATGAATTAAAAATGAAAAGCTGAAACGTCTTGCGTCAATAATTATTCAACCACTTTGCTCTGACCCTCCAAATTGAGCTCAGGTGCATCTAATTTCGTTTGATCGTCCTTGAGATGTCTCGACTACTTGAATGGAGTCATCCTGTAGCCTATTCAATTAATTGGACATGATTTACAAACTAACACAACTTTCTATACGAGGTCCTACAGTTGACAGTGCATGTCAGAGCAGAAACTCCACCATGAAATCCAAGAACTGTCCATAGAACTCCGAGATAGAATTGTGAGGAGGCATAGATTTGGGGAATGGTATAAAACAATTTCCAGCGTGTTGAAAGTTCCCCAGAGCACAGTGAGCTCCATCATTAGGAAATGGAAAGAATATGGAACTACGCTGACTCTTTCTAGAGCTGGCCGTCCGATCAAACTGAGCAACTGGGAAAGAAGAACCTTCGTCATGGAGGTGACCAAGAACCCAATGACCACTCTGACAGAACTACAGAGTTCCTTGGCTGAGATGGGAGAACCTGCTGTAAGGACAACAATCTCTGCAGCACTTCACAGATCGAGGCTTTATGGGAGAGTGACCGGACGGAAGCCACTCCTGAGAAAAAGGCACATGACAGCTCATCTGGCGTTTGCAAAAAGGCACGTGAAAGACTCTGAGAGCATGAGGCAAAACATTCTGTGGTCTGATGAGATAAAAATTGAACTCTCTGACTTGAATGCAAAGCACTTTGTGTGGTGGAAACCATGCACAGCTCATCGCCCATCGACCACCATCCCTACCGTGAAGCATGGTGGTGGCAGCATCATGCTATGGAGATGCTTTTCAGTGGCAGGGACTGGGAGACTTGTAAGGATAGAGGTAACAATGAATGGAGCCAAATACAGGCAAATCATTGAGGAGAACCTGCTTCAGAGTACAAAAGACCTCAGGCTGCGGCGAAGATTTACGCTCCAACAGGACAATGACCCCAAGCATACAGCCAAAGCAACACTGGAATGGCTTCAGAACAACAACGTGAAAGTCCTTGAGTGGCCCAGCCAAAGCCCAGACTTGAATCCCATTGAGAATCTGTGGAAAGACTTGAAGATTGCTGTTCACCGACACTCCCCATCCAACTTTACAGAGATTGAGCAAATCCGCAAGGAAGAATGGGAGAAAATCCCCAAATTCAGATGTGCAAAGCTGATGATACGGACATACCCAAGAAGACTCGAAGCTGTAATCGCTGTCACAGGCACTTCTCCAAAGTATTCATGCAAGACATTTCAGATTTTCATTTTTAATTAATTTGTAAAAAAATTCTAAAAACGTGTTTTCACTTTGGGCTATTTTGTGTAGATCGATGACAAAAAGTTTAAATTTAATCCATTTTAAATTCAGGCTGTAACACAACAAAATGTGACAAACGTTGAGGGATGTGAATACTTTCTGAAGGCACTGCACATGTGCAGAGTATTAGAGTGTAATAGTAATCCACTGGGTGGTGTTACGCAGCAAGGTAACACCCCGAACAGGTTGACAACGAAAATGTACGCACTCTATGAAAAATGGTCCGAAATTCATCAGCATTTTATGATTGCTGGATCAATTAGTATAGTGGTATATATAATCCAAGAAATGAACACAATGGATACATATTTGTATTATTGTTAAAAGCAGTCCAAAATCCTTCGACTTTTGTTCTTTTATCCTGAAAACCGACAACCCTTCAGTCCCAATGTTCCCGGACTTGTGGTTGGTTACCACATTCATCGCGCTTGTGTGTGTGTGTGTGTATATATATATATATATATATATATATATATATATATATATATATATATATATATATATATATATATATATATATATATATATATATATATATATATATATATATTGTTACGGCTCTGGAAATTCACAATACACCATAAAGGGTCCTCAGGTGAGATATATCGATAAGTTCATGTGTAGTTAGCCCACACCTGTTGTTTAGAGGGAATATGTGTGATTCATCCGGGCTGCGACGCTTTGAGTTGGCCATTTTTCTTTCTCTATTGTTATTTTGGACCATTAAGCCGCCAACAACTCAAACACCACCACCTTTGCCTCTTTACCTCCACAACTCCATCCCGCAAACATCGGTTCACTGCTATTCCCAAACGACGCCCGCCAACCACCAAACCACCACAGCAAACCCCCCACCATCTTCGCCTTTCTCCTTTCACAACCATCGACCCCACCACCAGTCAACACCGAACGTCGTACTGTCCGAAGCCGTTCGGTGATTGCTGCCGAACGCGGCAAGCCGCGAGTGCAATGGATGTCTTTACGGGAGAGAAATTCAGATCAGGAAGGCTTCACGCCCCTTTTCCTCCGTCCAATGGGCGAGCGTCGGGCAGTATGGCCCCGCCTCCAAGCGCGATGAATGTGGATTCTTTATGGGAGAGAAATTCAGATCAGGAAGGCTTCACGCCCCTTTTCCTCCGTCCAATGGGCGAGCGTCGGGCGGTATGGCCCCGCCTCCAAGCGTGATGAATGTGGATTCTTTATGGGAGAGGAATTCGGATCAACAGAGGCTCACGCCACTTTTTGCCACACCAATGGCTGAACAGAGGGTGGTGTGGCCCCGCCTCCAGGCACGTTTTGATCCTAAAATCTGCATACAGGCTCCTCCCCCCGTCTATAAAAGACGCCAGTCTGTGTGAAACTCAGAAGAGTTGTAGTGTGGTGTCGTCTCGTCGCTGGTCGCTGGGCTCGTCTCTTCGCTGGGATCGTCTCGTCGTTGGAATCGAGCCACCTTCGCTCTCACAAGCGACCAAGCCAGCCAGCCATTCCCCTCGCTCGACCCTGAGCATCAACAATTTCCCCCCCCCCCATCCGCGCTGAGATAGTGCCGGTGGCCCCGTTCATTCCCCACCCTAACCGTGGTGCCGACCCAACCGTGCTGGCGCGGAGCACGCTGGAGAGGGCTCACCGACCACGCCAGGGGCACGGAGTCGGGGCGCAGCTGCGCGGACATTGCGGCTTGCCCGCCATCGCGTCACGAGGATGCGGGTAAGACCTTTTCGGTCTTGTGGACCTGGCCGCTCCTCCAGGTTCCGCGCACATTTGGTTCACGGACCCAGTCTACCTCCCTGCCTATGGGGAGGTCTTTCCTGTTTATTTTGAATGCATGATGTGGCGCCGAGTCCAGACAAGTATAATTGTTTAAGTGTTGTCAATAATTATAGTCGGTAGTAGTGCTTTTGCTTTGGTTGCATTTTCTTTTTTGCTTTTCCCGCATTGATTGCATGGCTGTACATACGTGCATGTGTGTGAAATAAAGTGCTTGCTTGTTGAACTGTTTCCCATTTCGTTGCGTCCTTTCCTCTGTTTGAAAGTTCCATCTTGCATCACGTAAGGGATTGATAGTGGGTTGAAACACCCGATAAGTAATCTGAACCGTCGAGGTCGACGATAACTCCGCTTGGTTATCCCTGCAGCACGGAACAAGCCGCTTAAGCAGTTCGTGTCCGAAGTCGACCTGCGGCGAGGTACGATCGCCCAGTCGACCACTCGCGCAGGTACTTAGGTAGGTCGAATTTGGCGAGCAACCCTATCCTGCACGGGTGGGCAATTGGCACGATCGTGGTGAGGTTAAACCCCCACCCGTGACTGGCTCCTGGCGGTAGTTCCCGGAGGGTCACGACTGAATTGTCCGTTCCGGTGGGCGACGTGTTGCGATTCGAGTTACGTGGCCGATCCCACGCCGGACGGGCCAAAATTCGTAACAATATATATATATATATATATATATATATATATATATATATATATATATATATATATATATATATATATATATACTGTATATGTTTGTGGGGTGGATGAAGGGATTTCATAAGAAAGATAGCATTGTGTAGTGTTGCTTGGCCCGTGGACGTGTAGGAGACATCTCGATGCAACTAAGTCGGGAGACTGTGAGCTTAAGTGTTATGTGTCACCACACGGGGGGGGGGGGAGGGGGGGGAGACATACAACATACTGAAAAAAAGAAGTAGAGGGCGTAGGAGGTGTGTCGTTGAGGAGGAGGGACGCATGTGGTTGGAGGGACTCAGAGGACACGAAGGATCTCGATTTTGCTCTCGGCCCGCCAAAGGCTGCATGATCGTCGTATTCGTGCTGGTAAATTTGGCTCGCGTGCTGAGCAGGACATTGGCCGTTGACGGTTCAGTTGAGCTGTGACGTGTGTACGATTCTGAGGAGGGAAGGAGAGCATGCCTCGTGGCCTCCACACGCGGTCTCAGAGATTGTCTCAACGTGTGGACCATTGTTGTGAACAGACCGAGTGTGGGAGAGGAAAGTCGGCATAGTTGCTCTGGAGAATAAACTACAGCGCAGTTCGTGAGCCGTGCCATCGAGTGCCATCTCTGCACTGCCTGACAAATTGCTCGGCGCAATTTTGAGCACGGTTGCCCATGTGCTGACGCGGTCCGATCGCCACGTTTCATAAAGACCATCTCGCCGAGACCCGAAGCTATGTGCCAAAATAAAGAAGGAATTTTTATTCATTTATTATGTTCCCTTGTCTGTAGAGGTGCCTCGACTTAGAGTTTAATTGACCTCACGTTTTTCTTTCATTATTATAATTTGAATTATTGTCATTGAACATATTTGATTCTTGTTATTTAATTATTATTTAAATAATTTGATTTCCTTGTGTCCGTGTATCTGCGCCGTTCTGGTACATCGCTTGGCTGTTTTCCCGTGCGTGCATCAATCTCCGCGAGTCTCAGCTTGTCAGCCTCCGAGGGAGAAGTTTGGCTATCCATTCATGTAGAGGTTAAATCCCCTGGACATGACAATATGTTACTAAATATATAGTTAAAGATGGATTCCTTACCTCATCCAGTGACCTGTGATCACCATTTCCAATAAGACCCCCTGGTGTAACAGAGGGAGGCATTGGGACTTCCCAGCCATCCTGAAAGTGTGGTGTGTACTGTGGTAAGAAGAGGTCTTTTGGCCACTCAGACCTGAATAGAAACGACAAACATACAACATCCTGCACGTCACAATCTCTTCTTGTAAACAGATTAAATATCCTATCCCGATCAGAGGTATCAGCTTCCAGTACCCTGTAACACTAACACTTGTAGCTATTAACCAGCACTACCTTGTTTTATACCAGGGGTCTTGCAGCTCCTCCCACAGCGACTGCTCTTCAGGTTTGAGGCTTGAGCGAAGCAGTGCAACAGCCAGTGGAGTGAGCAGTGGGTTTAGCACAGAGCGTGCAACCTCAATGGTGCATGAACAGACAATCTGCGATGCATTGTACGTCAAACACGTATCGAGGCTCAAAAACTCAGGACAAGCTTTTGAATGAAAATGAATATATTCAATTAATTTATGATTTTAAAATAACTTGGCAATGACTCGATGACTCTACTTTAGTTATTTTCATCAGATGGTATAGTTTATAGCAGTGAGATATCGATGTGAAATGGGTATGAAGGTTGTGAGGTGAGGAATATGGAATATAGGATGATGTGAGTATAGGAGTGAGAAGTATAGGAAAGCACAGGCACAGGTCCAATCTATGAGAGAGAGAGAGAGAGAGAGAGAGAGAGTCAGAGAGAGAGAGTCAGAGAGAGAGTCAGAGAGAGAGAGTCAGAGAGAGAGAGAGAGAGAGAGAGAGAGAGAGAGAGAGAGAGAGAGAGAGAGAGAGAGAGAGAGAGAGAGAGAGAGAGAGAGAGAGAGAGAGAGAGAGAGAGAGAGAGAGAGAGAGAGAGAGAGAGAGAGAGAGAGAGAGAGAGAGAGAGAGAGAGAGAGAGAGAGAGAGAGAGAGAGAGAGAGAGAGAGAGAGAGAGAGAGAGAGAGAGAGAGAGAGAGAGAGAGAGAGAGAGAGAGAGAGAGAGAGAGAGAGAGAGAGAGAGAGAGAGAGAGAGAGAGAGAGAGAGAGAGAGAGACAGACAGACAGACAGACAGACAGACAGACATCAGTGAAGAAGTGATTTTTCAATCACCATTTTCAATGGAGTGAAAAGGTTCTGCACAAGGTCTTCTGATCCTGGATCGGTGATCTGACCTCTGAGACGACCCTAAAAGAACAAGTAGAATAGGGTCAGCTGTTTGTAAACAAATCGTTTAGATCCACCGTCTTGGAGAGATTGATTGTGATGGATCGATGATGTAGAGAAATTACAAGTGTTAAAAGTTTTGAGATCTAAATCAGCTACGTCTAACACATCAATATGGTTCATAAGACATTTTCAGCCCTCCTCCCCCTCTCAATAACCCTCCCCCCCCACCACCCACCACCCCAATCTCACCATAAAGAACAACAAAGGCGTCCATGTGCAAATGTTGGCATAAGCTTGGCACTTACCAGCAGATTGAATGCGAACTTGAATTTTTGCAAAATGTCCACAAACTCTTGCTTTGGTGGTGGTTTGGCTCGTCGGGTTAGCAGCCCATCTGCAAATGAGGGGTTAAAGAGTCGATTGTTGATGTGTGCTTCAATGTTTCTATGGTTTCTGAATCTATATGGGACTTTTAAATATTAATCCAAAGATCTATACTGACCACCCCCTGAAAGTGGCAAGTGTTCATGCTTCTGGAGTATGTGTGGATGCGTGCGACGACACATGCACACGTGACTGTTCAGTAAATAAATGGAATTGTGAGGAACAGAATAATGAACAAACGGTGTGTGTGTGTTGGATGTTATCTCCATATGTGGGTTTCAGAAGGTATAACGGAGTCCTCCCAGAGATCTAAGTATCCACCTTCGTTTTGGGAAGGGATCACTATTCATAAACCAAGCTGTGAGTGAACAAAGATGTGTGTATGCATGTGTGTGATTATGTGTCTGTTTGTGTATCACTGTACTCTCACCTCCTTGGGACTTCCTCCTTTTCCCTTTGTTTTGCTTGCTGAGTTCTTTGTAGGCCTGGGCAGACTTCTGCAGATTCGCCACAAAATCCTCAATATCATCAAATATGTGGTTCAGAATATCCTGTGAACGTTTTGATCTGAGTTATTTATGTTTGAATGGTATTTAACAGACCAGCCAGCAAAGAAGGATTGGTCCAATGATGGCTCAGTGTCAGTGCATTTGTTGTCCATGTCCAATATTGTCCAAATGTAAAAAAAAAATACACAGGAACTAAAAGGTAATGACTGACCAGAGTAATCTGTCAATGCTGATTGTCAATTATTGTCAGGTCAGGCCAGATCAGATCTGTTACTTGCTACAGGTAGCATGGAAACCTGCACCAACCTGTTTCGTGGTGAGGTTGTCGCCGACTAAACCGTCTCCCCCACCAGGTTTTCTGGTGAGGAGGGTGTTTGGATATGGACACCCAGCAGGATTAAAAACAAAACCTGTCAAAGGGCGGAGGAGCTCCTTGTGAGCCAACGGCCATCCATATCTAGTGCCCAACTGTGTCTGCGGATGTCCTCCTGCAGTTGGGCTACTTTTTTTTAGGAGTTTGGTGGCAGGATTTGCACTCTGGCCACTGTAAAACCATTCACTCCACAAAACATAAGAAAACCGTAAACAAAATAGAAAATCCACTCCGTAGGAGTACTTCCTGTGCAGCGGCCCTCCGCCAGGCAGCTCACAGGATGATGGGATTGGGGAAAATCCTTTGGGACACCGACTCTTTGATGATAAGAGGAAAACCATGGGGTAACCTTCCTGGGTTAGATTGTGGTAGTGTGTGTCGGGGTGGGGCTGTGGTGTCGCCCACCATACGGCGGTCTCCTCGAGTTAACATGAGGTGGTCCCTTCGGGTGGGTACCTCAAATGTCCTATCCAGAAGAGAGGGTGATCACCTGTCTCTGTTGTCACCTGAGCTCAAGCATTTGAACAACGGTATTACAGCACTCTGTGAGGTTCAGAGACCGGATAGTGACGAGATCATGGCAGATGGTTACATCTACTATTGGTCTGGTCGCTCTGATGGTTACCATGCCCAAGAAGCTGCCGTCGCTGTGTCCAATAAGCTGATTCCAATGGTAAATGAGGTAACACCGGTCAACGAGATTATTGCGAGACAAAGGATTCGTCACTCCTTGGGTGTCGTTTCTCTAGTCTCTGTACATGTTCTGACTGAGGTGAGTGATCTCACCGTGAAGGACGCATTCAATGCCACGCTTGAGTCCATGGTTGATCAGTGCCCCAGGAGAGATACTCTTCTAGTCTTGGGGGATTTCAATGCATCGACTGGAACTGGTAGGGATGGTGATGAGACATGTGTTGGTCCACATTGGTCTGGAACTGTGAACCAGAATACCACTAAGTTCTTTGACTTTGCAAGAAGTCATGGTCTGGTTCATAATTACAGCGCCCACAGGCTCATCGCTGGACTTGATATTCCAACGCTGGTGGTGAGGTAAAGGAGATTGACCATGTGCTCATAAATGGTCCCTGGAGGATGATCCAGAACTGCAGGGTCGAACGGAGTTCTCAGTTCCTCAATACCGACCACAGGCTTGTGTAAGCAACTCTGAAGTTGCAGCTTAAATCCAGGAGAATGGTACCATCTCAGCCGAGGCTGGATGTTGGCAAGCTCAAGGATGAGAGGGCAGCTGAGGAGTCTGCGAACAGGCTGAGTGGAGATTTGGGGGGGTATCAGTGCTGTGGAGAATCCTGAAGAGTTGTGGAGTAAAACATTATGTGTGCTGAGGTTGGACAAGGAGGCCTATGTGCGAGGAATCTGTGAGGGGGTAGAGCATCACCTGTGGTCAAGTGATTATCATCCTGCTTGCAAGGGGATTTGCGCATTGCGTTCCTCTAAGCCCGTCCCTCGGTGTACTACAGTTAGAGCAGAGGGTGGAGGGCTCTTGACAGAGGAGTCCGAAGTGAAAGCCCACTGGGCCAGTTACTTTGAGTGGCTGTACCAGGTTAATCCACCAGCTGTTGATTTGATTGTCAGCGGTGTTACTATCCCTATTGCTGACCCTCCAATCAACTGTGATCCACCTTCGTTTGTGGAAACACAGGCTGTGGTGAACCAGTTGAAATGGGGTAAAGCTCCTGGGATCTGTGGCATCCATGCTGAACTTCTCAAGGCTGGTGGAAATGATCTTCTCGTGTCGTTGCATGCAGTTCTGTGCTCTACCTGGAACACAGGCATCATCCCAACTGACTGGAAGAGGGGCCTTGTTGTTCCTCTCTGGAAAGGGAAGGGTGATCGCCAAGACTGCAACAACTACCGAAGGGTGACGCTGCTCTCAGTGTCGGGCAAGGTCTTTGCTCGGATAATTACTGATAGGGTTCGCCAACATCTGCTTTAGCACCAGTACCCAGAGCAGTCAGGCTTTACACAAAAGAGGTCAACGATTGACCATATCATTGCCCTTCGGGTCCTCACTGAATGCAGACATGAGTCTTGACGGGGGCTGCTTGCAGCCTATGTTGATCTCTGGAAAGCATTTGATTCAGTGAATCTGGATTTCCTCTGGAGGATTCTTAGTCTTCGTGGAGTGCCACCAAAATTGATCGATCTGATGTCTGAACTAAATTCTGGTACTGTGAGTGCTGTGAGATCTCTGACTTATTTTCAGTTGTTACTGGAGTTCATCAAGGGTGTGTACTGGCCCCCACACTTTTCAGCACTTGTATGGACAGGATTCTGGGGAGGATGTTGGAGAGATCAAGCTGTGGTGCATCGTTTGGGAATTTCAAGATCTCTGTCCTTGATTTCACAAATAATGCAGTCATCTTTGCGGAGACTCTGGATATCCTTTTGGGGGCCCTCGAGGTGCTGAAGGAGTAGTCGGAGCGGCTGAGATTACGGGTTTCCTGGGTCAAAACTAAGATCCAGGCTTTCAATGACATCTTGGATGCTGCTATCTTGTCTGTACCTGTTTGTGCTGAGGATGTTGAGGTCACGGAGAGATTCCCTTACCTTGGCAGTGATATTCATGTCTCTGCTTGCTGTGAGTCAGAGGTCAACGGACGTCTGAGTCGGGCCTGGGGAGTCATGGATTCACTGTATAATGGGGTGTGGCGCTGTCGGTACCTGTGCGGGAAGATGAAAGTCCGAGTCTTCAGTTCCTTGGTGCTTCCAGTCTTGCTCTATGGATGTGAGACTTTGACTCTAACCAGGGATCTGAGATGGAGACTTAATTCCTTTGGTACCAGGTCTCTTCGGAGAATCCTTGGCTATTGCTGGTCGGATTTTGTGGCCAATGAGCAGTGGTTGAGAGAGACTCATATAAGATTTGTTACCTGCATAGTCCGTGAGCGTCAGCTGCGGCTATATGGACATGTGGATCGTTTTCCGGATGCTGATCCTGCTCACCAGATTCTCTCAACAAGGGAGCCTCATGAGTGGAGGACGCCAATGGGCCTACCACGTGCCTATGTTGGCAGCAGGTGACGCACTGCTTCAGTGCGTGCTCCTATAACTGACCTGACCTGACCTGTCAATGTTGACTGGCTACTGATATGCACCTGGTATCACAATATTTCCCCAGGGTCATGATATTCACCAATGTCACAATATTTACCCGGTATCACGATATTTAGCCAGTGTCACGATATTTAACCAGTCACGATATTTACCTCGTGTCACGATATTTACCTGGTATCACGATATTTACCTGGTATCACGATATTTACCCAGTCACGGTATTTACCCGGTATCACGATATTTACCCAGTGTCACGATATTTACCTGATATCACGATATTTAGCCAGTGTCACGATATTTAACCAGTCACGGTATTTACCCGGTATCACGATATTTACCTGGTATCACGATATTTAGCCAGTGTCACGATATTTACCCGGTATCACGATATTTACCTGGTATCACGATATTTACCCAGTCACGGTATTTACCCAGTATCACGATATTTAACCAGTCACGATATTTACCTGGTATCACGATATTTACCCAGTCACAATATTTACCTGGTATCACGATATTTAACCAGTCACGATATTTACCTGGTATCACGATATTTAATCAGTCACGATATTTACCCGGTATCACGATATTTAATCAGTCACGATATTTACCCGGTATCACGATATTTAACCAGTCACGATATTCACCTGGTATCACGATATTTAACCAGTCACAATATTTACCCGGTATCACGATATTTAACCAGTCACGATATTTACCCAGTATCACGATATTTAACCAGTCACGATATTTACCCAGTCACGATATTTACCCAGTGTCACGATATTTACCCAGTATCACGATATTTAACCAGTCACGATATTTACCCAGTATCACGATATTTAACCAGTCACGATATTTACCTAGTATCACGATATTTACCCAGTCACAATATTTACCTGGTATCACGATATTTAACCAGTCACGATATTTACCTGGTATCACGATATTTAACCAGTCACGATATTTACCCGGTATCACGATATTTAACCAGTCACGATATTTACCTGGTATCACGATATTTAACCAGTCACGATATTTACCCGGTATCACGATATTTAACCAGTCACGATATTTACCCAGTATCACGATATTTAACCAGTCACGATATTTACCCAGTCACGATATTTACCCAGTGTCACGATATTTACCCAGTATCACGATATTTAACCAGTCACGATATTTACCCAGTCTCACAATATTTAACCAGTCACGATATTTACCTAGTATCACGATATTTACCCAGTCACAATATTTACCTGGTATCACGATATTTAACCAGTCACGATATTTACCTGGTATCACGATATTTAACCAGTCACGATATTTACCCGGTATCACGATATTTAACCAGTCACGATATTTACCTGGTATCACAATATTTAACCAGTCACGATATTTACCCGGTATCACGATATTTAACCAGTCACGATATTTACCCAGTATCACGATATTTAACCAGTCACGATATTTACCCAGTCACGATATTTACCCAGTGTCACGATATTTACCCAGTATCACGATATTTACCCAGTGTGACGATATTTACCCGGTATGATTAAGGTGGTGGGCTTGGGATCCAGGATCCTGAGTTCAAATCCCACTCTTCTGTTGAATTAATACCAGGTGGGGTTGACTCTGCCTGTCATACTTTCGAGGTCGGCAAAATGAGTGCCAGCATACTGGTATCCTGTGTCGGAGTGGCAATACGTCCAGGATTGTGCCCAATAGGCCAGGAGACTGACTCAGCAGCATCAACACTCTGCACAGAGTGTGGTCCCAATGGATGGATGATAGTCGTGTTTACACAGTGTCATGATATTTACCCAGTGTAATGATATTTTCCCAGTGTCGCGATATTTACCCGGCATCACGGCATTTCGGAAACTGATTTCAGGGCAATTACTTAAACATCTCATGAGATGCTCATCCAATTTCTCTCTGATCTCATGAGATGTCACAGGGGATTTTTGTAATGGATCTTGCTTCGCTGTTTAGATAACAACATATCAATAAAGCTGCGCTAGAGGTATTAATTACCATTTCACTTGCAGCCGTGAGTTTACCCCAATTAATAAAAATTCATTCGAATCATCAATGAAATGCAGCATCACTGAACAAGCAACATTTTAATTGGCGAAACAAAGGAATGCTTTCCATAAGCTTTAATTATAGCTTCTCAAATTGTTTCGCTGTTGCTTATTTATAAATTTTTGGGGGCACGACTGGGCTACTGATGCAATGCCCCCTGTTACCAGCACGCTGGTACTCCCTGGGCAAAAATGCTACAGTTATAACTATAGTATATGACAGTTGTACTCCCCTATACTATAGAGGTGAAAATGTAATCATCGTTTCTATCGGTAAGTACCGAAAGTGAACTGTACCGTGTTTTGCTCAACGCTGCGTGCTCGCATTTCAGTGGGCTCGTCTTCTTCCGTGAAGAATGTCTCTCGATCAGCTGTTCCATGAAAAGACACACAATTGGTACTGTTAGTTCAGGTATTTCCCCTTGACATAGGTGGCAAGTCAAACCACTTGTAACCCATTATGTTTTCACCCTTGTTTGTCTGTCGGTCTTGTGAGCACGATATCTCAAAAGGTTATGGACGGATTCGGACGAAACTTGGTGGACAAGTTGAGTGTGTGACAGAGACGAATTGATCCGATTGTGATGAGGATCCCGATCCGGATAGTAGAACCTATTAAGTGATTCTTCACTGTTGTGATGGGGCCCAAAACGATCTATATCACGATATCTCAAAAAGATGTGGATGAGTTATGACAAAACTTGGTTGACGAGTTGCTTAGGAGACAATAACAATCCGATTCGATTTTGGTTCGGCTCCGGATCCAGATCCGGCCTATCAGTGGGATACAAAACGTAAACTCTTCAGCCTGGTGGAGGTATTGTGCTCTACCGAGTGCTGCTATCGTTTCTCCAGCCCTGACTGGAAGTGTAAAATCCATCGATGATGATGTACACGATGTCAGTCGGTGTCAGTAGGCCTATTCCTCTTGTAGCGAATGCATATTGGACCAGGATTCAATGACAAATTCGACTTGCCGGTTCCACTATGACCGCGACGTGGCTCTGTGACGCTTCTACGCGGTGCTCTTGTAGGTCAGGCAGGAATTTAGAATGTGGCCAGGATATCTGCACACAATGCGGCCTACTCTTTTTGAAACGCACTGTGGGATATTTCACAACAACTAGTGAATGAGTCTGCCAATACTTCCCCGCATCAATGGCGATGCTGCAGTGAGACTGTATTATTACTCTCACATTGCATTTTCATTTAAGGAGGAAAAAAATCACAGGTTCACAACAAACACACACACACACCCTGCTCTGAAGCAAAGATATTCCATAATGCCACCTTCTTCTGCACATCCATTTGGGTTATGGTAACGGGTGTATGGGAGTCCGTGGAAGATGTTGATGAGGGGAGACTCGAGTCCTGCTCAGGCTTGAACGGTTTGGGCCTGTTGAGAAGAAAGATGCGGGCTGTTGGGGATATAGAAACGAAAATGATTCTCACTCATTGTAAGCATATTTATCATTGATTGGCACCAGGCTCATGGAAGAGGTTTTACACTTCCTCAAGGACAAGGAACAATATTGAGACACAATGAACAAATAAGACGTGTCATTTGAACCCATTGCCTCCATGCCATATGTGAGGATATGATTTATTACTTGTTTGTTTGCAGCCTGTGGCTGCTTGGCTGCATCGTTTTCTGGGGAAAGGCTGTGCTGCTGATGCAATACCCCATTACCAGTAAGCTATTTTGCCAACCTCAGAAGGATGACAGACTGAATAAACCCACTTGGTGTTAATTCAACAGCCTGACAGAGGCTTGAACTCAAGACCCCATGATCCTAATATCTTAAGCCAGCCACCTTAAATGCTAAGCCAACACCAGGTTTTGAGGATAGATCATATATATGTATGTATATATAGAAATGAAAACCATGGTGAGTCGGTGAGGCGGTGAAGCGGTGAGGTGGTGAAGCCATGAATCAGTCTGTCAGTCAGTGAACATTATATGCCTATTAATCACGTCCTGTTTGAATGTTAATTCCCCGAGACCCTCAAGACACAAAAGACCTCGAGGACCAAAAAGACCCAAAAGATCCAAAAGACCTCGAAGAGCCAAAAGTCCCCAAGGACCCAAAATACCCTGAAGACACAAAAAGACCCCAAAGACACTGAAGACCCCAAGGACCCAAAAGACCCTGAAAACCCCGAGCCCTGAAAAAAGACCCTGAAAACTTACACCCTTCAGACAGATGAGACAGCTTCGACCCTTGACCATTAAGACCACTTGGACTTTTTTACATTACAAATAACTATAATATCACCAATATAACAAATAAATTTGTGGAAAATAAATGTTTGTATTATGATTGGTGTAAATCATGCCAACACAGCAAATCTGTGACGTCAGTCTCTGTAACGACGTGTGGAGAGGCGAGCGTAGCGAGCTGATCCACGCTAGTCCATTTATAAAAGGAAAACAAAACTCAAACTTCAAAAGTCGACAACAACGAGATTTTACCATGATGGATTTTTTACTTCACATCCTTCCACGAAAATATGGCTCATTGAGGAACAATTGCAACTTCAGTAAGTTTTCCAGTAATTTCTGTGAAAACAGCAATCAATGTCTTTCCTTTGTTGATCCCTGATTGGCTGTGAAACAATTATTTATATTGAATCCATTTTTTCTGCAAAAAATGTAAAAAAAAAAAAATCATCTAAAGTCCTATATTTCAAGAACTCCATTCCTCGCTGTCCATGACCCACATTAACCAGTTCTCGGCCACTGGAATACTGCTGGCATACCGTTTTCTGCGCGGCATACCGTTCACCGACAATGATAACCTCCATAACATGGTGGATCAATCAACTCTCTGTTTCTCATCTGTGGCGATTTCAACTGTCACACTGCCAGCTGGTTGGGTGTTGGCTCAGCAACAACCAGCCATGGCTATTGCAGTGAAGGCCTCCTGCCACTATTGTGGGACTGATCCAATCTGGAAGCCTTTGCTTCCAGCTCGACTTTCTGCAACTGATGCATACCCCTATTGGATCTGCTTATAACGAACTCGCCATCCAACCTCTCCTCTTCATACTCTGCCCCTCTTGGCTCCTCTGGCCATGTTCTTGTCAAAGCACATATCTCTCTGGTTACCCTGAAGGAATAACCACAATGATGCACAATATGGCTGTTTGCACAGGCCAACTGGCGGAGACCAAAACCTCACATCTCAAAAAAAATTGGATTGCCATCTCCACAGCATCTGATAATGATTTCATCTGAGAATGCTTTCCCAGATACATAAATTCTTTCATACACAAGTTTATGTCATCCCATCTGTGGTTATGCTATCCATTCTCTCGGCCCTAATTCAGCAAACCCTGTGGGGAGGCAGCTGTGGTCGAGCTCACTCTGATCTCATAGCCATGTGACCCCACTCCGAACTCCTCCAAGATGTGTGCATTCTTCCAGGAATCCCTTCCTGGTTAAACTCCAAAAACCTGGACTTTCCGACCATCTCCTCTCTTTTGTTCCTCTTCTCTCCCGTCTGTGGAACTGCCTTCCCGAAACAGTTAAATCACACTCTTCCCTACGGCGCTTCAAACAAGTGGTGAAGCACCATCTCATGTCATCCCCCATCCCTATTCACAATCTTTTGTACCCCCATTAACCCCATCCAATCAAATCCTTGCAGGTTACTGTGTTTCCTTCCTTTCTCTTTTTCCTAGTTTCCTGTTAATTCATTCCTTTGCTTGTCATGTCAACTGCTGCCCCACTATCACTTCGCCGCCTTTTTGCCCTCATCATCTCATATTCCACAAGCCTCCATTTTGTATTTTAAAAAATTTTGATGTACCATACTCTATATAGCACATTGGTGCTGCCAGAGCAGTTGCTTAGAAAGGGTTATACTAGGTGGTTTGACATTGCCTTGCCAGCAATGTTTGGTTGTGCTCTATCCTTTAAAATGCTGAGCGTCAGGCAAGGAAGCCGCAGGTACCACTTTTATCATTTTTGGTAAGACTTGGCCAGGATTTGAACCACCAACCTTCCAGACTCGGAGCGGACGCCCCGACCATTATCCCACCGAGTCTGGTACATTTTGTAGAGAACGAAAGAAAAAAGGATATTGATCAGATATTCGAATTCTTCGTTTTTCAAATCGAGTTTAGTATGCTCGAGGAAAGTATAAATCGAGAAAATTAGAAATAAGAAATTAAAAGAGTTAACCCAGCAGGCACACGACGTCAGTATGAAAGATTCACGACATCGGGAATCGGCCGCTTGGTTGTACAACCAGATCACGACGTGGTACAGCCGCAGCGCGCCCCGCGATTATCTAAAACTGCTTTTTCTGCCTCATGTGTTTCCAGGGTGAGCGCTTTGCCACCTCGTGCCATGTGATTGTGTCTGCCTTTCACTGGAGGAGAGATCTGATTGACTAATTCCCATTTCCGCATCACGAGCCGCCGTTTGCAAGGTTTGGTTAAACTTGTGAACTTTCAGCTGTTTCTGAGTGTGGCAGAGACAATCCGCTTTAATCTGCGGAAGACTTTAGCTTTTTTAGTTAAAATTATCTTCTGCCATGATCATTTTTGGTAAGTATAATATTATAAATCGATTTTATGTCTTAGCTTTTGTTTTTGGACGTTTTTAAGATCACAGAATCCATGATGTGTTCCTGTTACTGGTGTGATGGAATCTATATCGTTACATTCAATGGAAACTCTCCCGGGCCCTTCGGGCCACTCGATGGTGGTTCGAGCCTTGGACTCGAACGTGCATCTGACGATCGATTCCTCCGGCACCTGATTTCCTCGTTCGTTTATCACGTTTAGCTGTCGCTGACATGGCCCTGATATGGCCCTCCCCTGACATGGCCCTGATCGTGTGGAGAAATCGACGGTAAATAATCAATTCATTTTTCTGCGGACCTGGTTTGGTTCAAGTTTGGTTCAGAACCTTTTAAAATATTTTCTGGTGTAGATAATGCTTCGGCCGTTCGGGTCCGACGAATTACCGCATTGTTCCGCAATGTAACAAATTTAAAGTTCCACTTCCCTTAAAAAAAACCCTCAATTAATATTATTTTTATAATATATTATTTTTTTTTGTCCTCTTTTAACGAGTTAGGTCTAACCAAAGGAAAAAGGAAAACAATTGTCAGTTATTGTTCGCCGAAAAATGTGGTTTTGTCACAAAAAATATTCACCCTTTGGCCGCCGACAAACTGCCGCTTGCAACAATGAAGCCTTCATTGTGGTAGTTTGTCACTATAGGGGAATTATTCAAGTTTTTCGGTGGAAAATTGTTTTCCTTTGGTAAAATAGTTATCAAAAGACATGAAAATAACTTTATGTTGTAAAGAATAATATTAATTGAGGCTTTTTAAGGGCAGTGGAACTTAAAATTTGTTACAAGCGACTTCGAACACTGGTGTACTAAATTGTTTTTATTTTCTAAAATAAGGGTGATGTCCAATGCTGTGATGTCCACATGCAATTTGTGTGGAAAGAATGGGAAGAGACCTTTTCGGAACCTGAATTTTTATAAAGTTGTCAGAGGTAATTAATTCTGCTAAATGACAGTTTATAATGTGCATGACTTGAGCGTAATTCACATTGCAAGTCTTGTTTGATGATCATAAAGCCCAATATATACGAAGTGGAAATTCTTATTTTTTTCAGACAGTACCATGGCCAGTCAGCCAACAGCAACGGAGGCGGCTGTGGACACTGCCATATCACAACATTTGAAATATGCCCCTGATCGGCAGGGAGGTGCGGGCAGGAACAAGCCCTCATATATCAATAATTCCAACAGTGTGTGTGTGTGTGTGTGTGTGTGTGTGTGTGTGTGTGTGTGTGTGTGTGTGTGTGTGTGTGTGTGTGTGTGTGTGTGTGTGTGTGTGTGTGTGTGTGACCGCTGTTTCTCGACAACCACTGGTCCAATCTAATTGAAACTTGCCAGATATATTGCTGGGGACCTGATGATGTGCCTTTTCAAGGTTTGATATTGATTGGACAAGTGCTTCCCAAGTTATGGCCATTTATTTACCAAGCCAACTGCGTAGGCATGGCCGATGGGGAAGAGATCCTCAGCCGCGTTCCCCATTATGGGTTACAACGTACGGACTTCCGGATAGTGATGATTTACTGTATTCTCATAATTTCTCGATTTCTTATGCGCATTTATAGATAAACACAATGCCCCAATCCAGTCGTCATTTACGAGAGCGAAGGAACAGCCTGTGTGGTTGTTTGAAAGTTGTTGTTTTGTTTTTTTGCACGTACGGGCACGTACTAGTGTAATAATAACGAGTAACAGCAACACGCTGTGCCAGCCGTCCACGTTTATGTTTACATTGTGAAAATATTTACATGGACTTTTATGCATCATGAAGTTATTTTATTTTTATGTGAAATTAAGATTGAAAACGCCCAACAAATTAATTTTTTTGTGCTTTGGATTTATTTATGTGAGATGCATTCAAAATTGTGTTTTCATACTTAATGATGTTGGATTTATATTTTTTCTTTGTATGAATACACACACATAGATATATATTTGGTCTCATTGATTTGCCCGATTGTAATTCAGTTTTATATAATTTTATGCACTGTTCATATTGTTACGTCTGAGGGGGGGTATGCATTCAAAGGGTAATTAGGATGTTTAATTAGGTATGCCATGCTGTTTGAGTTTTACCAGGATCTCGATGTAATAAGTAGCAATTCAGTGGTGATAAGTTGTCTAGTAAATGTCCATTTCTTCAAGAGGGAAATGGTAATTGTCACGTAATTAGTTAGGGAAACGGGTTAGGGTAAGTGTGTCTGCGTAAACCCCTTTTAGTATTCCCTGGAGGCTTGCCGTGACGTCACAGGACAGTGCTGCGGATGGCTCCGCCCCGTGATCACGATTGGCGGAAGGCGATGGCGGAGGGCCAATAAAACGGCTCGATTGGAAGTGACGAGGACTCGAGGATAAAAAGGTTCTGTTCGGGGAAAAGGGGTGGGAGGAAGAAGATCGGTAAAGACCGTTTTGGTGGAGGCTGTTGTGCTGGGAGCGTGCTGTTTTGTTGGGCTGATTCGATCCTGGTTTGATCGTGTCTCGTGGCCTTGCTGTGCCTCGTTCCTCACCTCAATTGGCTCTGGGGTTCTGCTGGCTCGGAGTACGGGGTCGAACGGCGGGCGGACCTGCCTCCCTCTCCTGCTCACAACTTGGCGCCAGAACTGGCTCCCTGGCGGCTGTGAGCGGACTTGGGCCGACACCAGGAGGTCGACAGCACCACGGTGTCTCCTGCCCCTGACGAGCGCAACGCCAGCTCATCCGACGCCAATCCAGGGACTGTTGCGTTTACACCATGGGCCAGCCTGACCACCAGGACCAGCTACGTTGTGTGTGTGTGTGTGTGTGTGTGTGTGTGTGTGTGTGTGTGTGTGTGTGTGTGTGTGTGTGTGTGTGTGTGTGTGAGTGTGTGTGTGTACCTGGCGCCTTAGAGGGTTTGAGATTGGTATATCCATTGGAATTGTTTGTGTTTTCCCCACGCCCGAACCCACACCACCATCCCGTCGAATCGCCCGGATCCCTCCTCTTGCCGAGTCTTATTATTTCTGGTTAGAGAAATAAAGATTATTAACTCAGTGAAAAGCGACTCGTGCCACCTTCCTCGTCCCGTTTGCGGTAGAGCGATTAAAACCGCCCTCTTTGGGTTATAAAAAAAATAAACCTCCTCCATCGTTTCGGCTTATTCTACGTTGGCGGGACTGTTCAAGTCCCGTGGACGTCACAATATCATGTTATATTAAGTATCATCTGTTTAAGTCTTTATGCATCTCATTCTACTGATGCCCGCTGTGGGACATAACAAGCAAAATATTTCTAAATAATATATATCATGGAGAAATTCTATCAGAAAGGTGTTTGACTTCCCAAGTAGGAAGTAAAAGTTTTTATGATCCTTTGGAATCTATATGATCAGTACCCATATTGTACTCTTTTACCAGTCATTGCTGAATTTCTACCTATTGAATGTCAACTATTATGTCGTATAGCAAAATTTATATGTGGTTCTTCGTCTTCTCATAATTCTTACCTGAGGTTGCTTAATTATGAATCTTGTAACCATGGGTAGTATGTCATCAGTAGCTAAAACTTTTAATTACATTTTATATAAATGCAAGTTATCGGTCAATACCTTTTATGCTCCTAATGCCCATTTAATGTATGCAAGCATAGAATTCTCAGCAGTTTTACTAACACTGCATGATGAATTTGTTGTACTTAAAGGTGCCTTTGTGCAGTCAATTATATTTGAGAGAGAAGAAGCTCCACAGTTCCTCTCTGGAGCAGAACTTTCTGAATTTGAATTGTTAACTGTGCTTTGCACAAAGTGAATTTGTCAAAAAAGTATTTACGACTTTTACCAATGTGGTATTTCTTTTTATTGCAAATTTTTAGTATATGTTTCTCAATTGCCATGGTATCTACTTCTATTTATTGTACGTTTGTATTTGAGTGTACTTTTTTTGGTACAAATAAAGATATTATTATTGTTAATACTGCTTGTATATTTTTTCCGCAATCATGCTCTGCGTGATACGTGATAATAAATGATTATGAATTACAGTTGTTTTCAAGTTGTGGTCATTATGTGTTACTGTGCAACGTATAATGATGTTGCAATACAACTTCAATGTTTTGATAATGGCACCGGTAGAACAGCGGTGCTCCGCTGACCCCAGACCTACGGGTCGAGGGCTCCATCAAGCTGGAAGCTGAAGGGTGTCATGCACTGCAATGTTCGTTTCTTTGGCGTGCAAAGAAAAGGGTAAAAACAAAAACTCCATTTTATGAACATTGTGATAAAGTTGAAAACTAACGTCATGCTTCAATGTTGTGACAACGTTGAAATCTGACGTCATGGGTGTTGCAAATACAACTTCCCACTGATCCAATTCTGACGTCAGGTACAACCAGAACACGACGCTGCAACGACGTCAGATTTCAACGTTGTCACAACGTTGAAAACCCGCGTCATGGGTGTTGCAAAAACAACTTCCCACTGACCCAATTCTGAGGTCAGGATAGAACCGGCAAACTACGTTGCAACAACGTTGTGTGCCTGCTGGGAAGATAGTAGAATGAAGAAGAGTAGAGGAATGTGTTGGAGGAGGGAAAGATAGAAGTAAAGTAAGTGGATAGAAGGGTGATGTATGACGGGTTCAGAGGGGATGATAAAGGTCAAAGTTGTAAACATTTCAGATGATAAAGAGATGATGCCTAATGGCTCAAACTCTAATTCCATTACATTGAAAATTAAATTGATATCCAAGGAACTCCTCCAGACATCTTCACCCACATTATTGCAATACCTGAACTTCTCTCTTCCACTGGTGTTTCCATTCTTGAACCCCGTTATAGCATTTTCAATGCTCTTCCGTACAGTTTCTGCCTGCGAATTCACACAAATCACAGTATGCAGGGCATATACTATACAGGCCTATAATACGGGCGCCATGTTTGAAGGTATCACTAACAATGCTGTACCTTGTTAATTTAGTGGGACAGAAATGTTCAAAAGCACAATTTAACACAACGTAGGTATGAGACCATGGCAGTGTTCACAATGAGGACTGTAGTTTGAAATTGGAAGTTCAAGGCTTAGAAAAATCAGTCTTTATTTCAAGTTTTGGATTCACGGACCATACAATGATAACCAATCATGCTTTCTTCCATTCCGCTCCCTTTAAATTTAAAGCCACCCACCTTTCGGTCTGCCAAGCAGCATGATGTCCATCAGTGAAGCAGCTGAGGGATCAGTTAGGGAATCTGCAAGTTTTTGAAACATCAAACTTACCCCCACAGGCCCGCAGTGAAACAGGAAGAGTTCCGGGTTTGGCTCCAAATGATCATGGCAGACCAGGGCAAGCACGGAATCATCCTGGACTGATCCATTTTGCACCGAGACTTCCTTCAAAGTTAAATAAGGAAAGGTCTCCAACTCCTCCTGCCCGACAGCAAACACCCAAGGGTGCCTTTTATTTAATTACGAGCAAATACAACCCGTCGCTTTGCTGACAGTGGTGTAAAGGGGAAGGTGGGGGGGTGGATAAAGAGAAAGGGAGAGAGGCGGAGGGGAGGCAGAGAGGATGGAGGGAAGGGAGGGGTGGGGAGAGGGGGGAGGGGAAGCAAGGAGCGGGTGAAGAAGGGGAAGCGAGGAAGGGGGTGGAGGTGGGGAGAGCAACGCCTCACGATACTTTGTGATACACTGTGGGAGGGAATGGGTGCGACAGAGGGGGGAGAGAGAGAGAGAGAGAGAGAGAGAGAGAGAGAGAGAGAGAGAGAGAGAGAGAGAGAGAGAGAGAGAGAGAGAGAGAGAAACAGGACAGACAGTCAGACAGAGACAGCGAGAGAGCGACAGATGTGTAGGAGGAGAGTGCTGCATTTTATTCGGAGGGGGGAGTGAGGAGGGGACAGTCAGATTGGGGGGGGTGAGGGGGGAGAAAAAAATGAGAAAGGTGAGGGGTGGAGGTGGTGTTAGCAAAGAGAGTGATTTGTTATGCTTAATGACCGAACACACACAAAAAAATCTCATGTCAGAATAGCTGTACACACAACAACACAACAGAGCATATAATATTAACCACAGGCACATCTGCAAAAACTTTGACATCCAAGTTCTAGAAAATTTGTGGGAACATTAACAAAAAACATAGACTGAAAACATGGAAGTACCGCTCACATATGACCTAATGATCCCATAGAGCGTGAACATCGTAAACAAAGCACTGCGACCAGACATCTTACTTAGGTACAAAAAAGAGAGCAGAAGGTATTGCTGATTGAGGTGTTAAACAATTGAGGTGTTTTGGACTAAACGATGCAGAAATCAAGAAAATGACCAAATATGAAGACCTCAAGAATGAAGTGAAAAGATCCAGGAAGCTGAAGAATGCCAAAGTTGTACCAGTGATAGTTGGAGCTACAGGAATGATGACGAAGAACCTCACAGAGATATTAAAAACAATCCCTGGGAATTTTACTACAAACTAACTACAGTTGGAAGCTGTCAATGGCTCAGTAACGATCCTGAAGAGAGCCCGCTACACAAAACTTTGAGAACAGAAAACTTCACATCTTGGTCCATGAATCGTGACCCCTTACCGAAATACCGGTGGATACTTTGAACCCACCCTGGGAAGACTCCATTTCACATTCTGAAACCCGCACATGAAGATACCAATCAACAACAACACACACACACACTGCGTTTTATTGGTACAGAGGATGATTCCCATTTCTTCTTCTTTTTCACACTTTCCACGAGTCATGTTTCATTCATTCATTCATTCATTTGTATGCAGCACCTGGCTGCTGCTTGCATCACTCCAAAAGCATGTCTGTGCCACAGATCCGGTGCCTCTGCATATTACTCCAGGAATTTGGAGACTCAGTTATCTGACAGCATACTCTATGATGCAACACCTTGTCTGTGAAGCACCAGAGTGACAATTTATAGTCTATTTTATAGGAAATGGAACTATTTTATAGTTTATAGGAAATGATTTCCGATGAAACAGCTCAAAAGCAACATATGCTACTTCTGAGATATTTATCTCATCCAATTACCTGAGCTCAAAATGAACATCTTGATCACCTCAAATTTTATTCCTCACTTCTTCCGTCTATGGAACCACCTTCCAGATGCTGTTCTGTCTCATTCTTCCCTCCAGGACTCCAAGCAAGCAGTGCACAGCCATCTCTCGTCATCCCTCATTAACCTTTCCTAACCCAACCATTTTACTTTGTCGTTTCAGTGTTTCCTCCCCTCCTCCCTCTCCTCTTTTCCTGTTCATTCATTTCCTTGATGTTTGTCAAATTATCAGTTCCACCTTGCTCTTCCATGAGCCTTGTTCCTGTAAAGAAAAACAAAGAAAACTAGAAACTGATACCACCGCCAGGATGAACATTTTACGTTTTGTAACCCACTGATAGGCTGGATCTGCATCCGGACTTGAACCAAAATCTAATCGGCTTGTTCTTATCACCTAAACAAACTCGTCCACCTAGTTTTGTCCGAATCCATCCACAACTTTTTGAGATATCCTGCACACAACCAGACAAACAAACAGGCAGACGGACAGGGGTGAAAACATAATCTCTGTCCATCTTCGGTGGCAGAGGGAAACATGCTTCGATTGAGAATTTTGAAATTGGTCAACAAAAGGGTTTCTAAAGAACAAGAAGATTACTCTTGGAGGAAAAGGCAAATGAAAAAGCCAACAAATCACCATGGTATCTGAATCCAGGAGCTGCACGCTGTCAGGTGCCAGGAACAAGGTCACGCTCTGAGACCAGAGGTGGCGCTCTACAGCCATACGGTGCATCTTCTGAAATCCTTCCTCGGTGCTTGAAGGTCCACCCGGCACTCCAAAAGGAAATGTTACCAGGTGCTGGTATGAACAGTTCAACAGTTTCAACCATTTACTCTCACATTGCATCAAGAGGTGTTCATGATCTCAAAAGCATATGTGTGATGTGCAAACCAGAGTGGCAGTTTTTAGTTTGGCCCGATCAGGGATGGAATCCGAGATAAATCAATGGCGAGGGCAATACCAACTGAGATGTCCAATCAGGATGGTTCATGTTTTGTTTTTTTTCTTTCGTTTTAAACAGCATCTAAAGCTCATGGAAGAGTTTGTACATTTTACAATACTTTACAGCATGTGAAAGAGGACATTAGAAGATAACAATGGACTTTTAAATGAATTAAAAGGTCGTTCGGAAATAACAGACAAATCATCGCAGCATCGTGCGGATTTTCATCCTGGGGTTTCAGTGTATCAGCATCACAGAAGAAGTGCCCAGATGGGGACAACAGGCTGACTAATGGAGGAATGATAACCTGATACGTTTCGTATGCACTGATAGACCGAATCTGGATCCGGACATGAACCGAAATCGAATCGGGCCAGTTACCCATCACAATATGTCGTTTTGTGTGACAAAGAGTTAAGAGGATGACATTGTTTGTGACATTGTATGTTCAGTAACATTTTGCACAATTCCGGTAAGGATGTAATATGAAGAGAGAACCTCAACGTGGAAACTTGACGAGTTGTCCAGTGATCCTTGTTTCTTGGAATATTGCTTTCTCTGCACTGCAGGTCACAAGAGCACATGTAACACACTTGAGAAAAACTTTTTGGGGTTCAAAGATCATTTCAAAATAGGGATCAGGCTGTGGCCTTTGCTCAGGTCGGATGATTACAGATCATCCTGTTAGTTGTAGTTGTAAACACAAAATGGCCAACTTCCACACATACTTATTATACCTCCAGGTATTATGCTAATGTGAACATTCAAAATATTATTGAAATACTCATCCCCGCCCCCTCTCTCTCTCTCTCAACTTCTGTGAACGCAATGTTCAGAGGGGTTCTAGGATTGAAATGTTGAAATATCGATGATGGATGGTTCCCAGCTGATGATCCAGATAGCCATGTACTCTATCCCTTCTCTCGTCTTTTTAACCATTACATAGATTACATTACATCTGTAAAGACAAAGTAAAGCACCAAATACGCCTGGTGTTTGTTGACTTAGTGGCTAGAGTGGCTGGCTTAGGATCCTCGGGTCCTGAGTTTGAGCCCTGTTTGCTGCTGAATTAACAACAGGTGGGGTTGACTCAGCTTGTCATCCTTCTGAGGTTGGCAAAATGAGTACCAGTGTCCTGGTATAGGGGCACAGCATCAGCAGTGGCTCAGCCGTGCTTCCAAGAAATGATAGCTACCCACAGCAGCCAAGCTGCCATTTGCTGGAACAGAATCACTACATCTCATGTAGTCTGTTCCTGTTGGAAATTAGTATTGTACCATTCATCTATCTAAATAGGTTCATATTAACTACCTCCACCACCCAAGGGGAAGGAGGTTATGTTTTCACCCCTTTCTGTCCGTCTGTTTGTGTGCAGGATATCTCAAAAAGTTGTGTACGGATCCGGATGAAATTTTGTGGACAGGTTCGGTGTGTGACAAGGACGAAATGATTAGATTTTGGTGAAGATTAGATCCAGATCCGACAACTAGAATTTTTAAAGCGATTCTTCACCATTGAGAGATGGGGCTCAACAACGATATATAAGCATGATATTTCAAAAATGTCTTTGGCCCGATATGTTCTCGTGGATCAGGCATTACAGGGCAGAAGTATGTGGTCTACCGAGTGCCCTTCTCGTTTTGGATGTGATAGTGAGATCGTGAGGGGCTGGCAGGACGACATAGCCTGAGTTCTAGAGGTATGCATACTCACCTCTGAGTCTGAGCTGTTGAGCCTGGGTTTGAGTCTCAGCCCAGCCATAAACTGTCAGTCATCCATTTTGTCTCGCAGGCAGGCCGAGGCATTGATGTGTGCGCAGTCCGATGGATGTTAAACTGAGTTTCCTGTCTACTGGCATTAGTTGGTGTTGGTTACAGATCCTACGGTGTACTTCGCAAAGAGTAGGTGAGCTATCGCCGACACCCAGTACAAATAACAAACTCCTACTCAAGCATCCTGTGTCAGAGTGGCGACCAGTCCAGGATTGTAACCCTCACCAAGAAACTGCTTCAATAGAACCAAAGCTCTGTGTCATGATTGTGACTTAACCCAAATCCAGATCCAGATGTGATGGTGCATGTTTGAGTTGGTCGTATGATCTTTCATGTATCTGAATTCTGCAAGTTTACATTTGAAACAAATATTGTGTCGGAGTTAAAGAAGGCCAAAATAATTATCCAGGTCACTCCTTGTTTATGATCTGTAATTTGCTGGTTTTGGTGGTCTGGCAAAGGTGATGTGCATCCAAATATTTCGTTAAAACTCAGTTTCATAGACTCAAATGTGCATTTCATTGAGGAGTGTTCTGTAGACAAGTTGCAGTGTGTTCTGTAGACAAGTAATGCAAATGGACATCCAACCCAGCTTACAGTACAATGACTTGGAGTTGGGTTTCTGCGACTCGAACAGCTCAGGATCATCTTGTCGTGAGACACTACCAATGAGAAAACACAGTATAAGGTCAGCTTAACAACAACACGCTGATACGGACAGCCAACGTTCACCTTACCATGTCGCTCGGTCAGACATCGCTTACTCGGACCTTACCACGTCACTCACTCAGACCTTACCACATCGCTCACTTCACCTTACCACGTCGCTCACTAGGATGTTGCTCACTTCACCTTACCAAGTTGCACACTCGGACCTTACCACGTCGCTCAGTTCACCTTAAAAAGTTGTAAAAAGACGTGCGTGAACACCGTGAAGATGCACTACAGGTCTCTCAAAATACGCCACCCGTCGCGAGAAAATTCCACTCGTTGCTTCACTGAATATGGTGAGGATCTTATTCTTCCTAAGTTTTATGGTGTTCAGAACCACGAGGCACCCAGACATAACAGCGTTGAACGAAGGAGCCTATAAGTTATCTACGCCATGGCTTGCAAACAAACAAACGCAGCTTGTATAGAGCTGTTGTGTAAAAAATACAAAACATTGCACAAAAATTTCAGCAGGTGATGCACTGCCTGATGACCTGCACGACACTGCGGGGCCCAACGCAGGTGGATGGGGTCTGAACTTTGTCCGTTGATCGATGTATGTTTGGTTGTATTTTGCAGAATGACAATGTGGGTACTTTTGCCATGCTTGCAAATGAACAACCAAGCAGCTTAAGCACTCAAGCAAGCACTCCAACAAAACTGTTGATAAGGAATGCTGGCTTGGCAAGCAATAAGAAGCTGATTGGTAATGGGACACACCCGCAAAAGCTAAACATCGCCGATTTCTTAACATTTTCAAATTTCACTCCAGATTTCAGGTTATTTAGACCATGTGATCCTCCAAACTCAAATTACCCTTCGATGATATACTTTAATTAGCCCGTGAGAGTAAATCATAGAAAAATCACATCATATAATGCATTAAATCTCTCCAAGCTCCTAATTTACAAACTATAGTACTTACAAAAGCGACGTATACAGCGATTCGTAGCTACAATGACCAGGCATTCGATAATGAGTGACGGAAGTGAAAAAAAACAAACATTTTGAGCACTTTATCATTAGAAATTATTTGAGGCCTGTTCTAAGTCAAGGAATTTTTGAGCAGGCCGAACAAAATGGTGGCTTAAGAACCCAGTGATGTGACAGAGGCCTGATGAAGTGCCGCCATCTTGGTAAGGCTTTTTTTTAAATGTGATGAGCACCCAGTTATCTTCAAAAGGGGTGGTTAAATGTACCCAAACACCCAATTTTCATTCCAGCATTCCCTTGGAGTTCCCTGAGTATGCTGTAGAGTTTAGGGCCACTTGGTTTCATGGTTTTGGAGTTATGGAGACACACTCACTGACTGATTGATCGACTGACTAACACAAACACACAAACACACACACACACACACACACACACACACACACACACACACACACACACACACACACACACACACACACACACACATATACACACACACACACACACACACACACACACACACACACACACACACACACACACACACTTCTTTTAGTGACATACCAGCAAATACCACCCATTGCAAATTTAGTGACACACTAGCAAATGTCATTTAGTGACATACTAGCAAATACCACCCACCTGTACTAACCTGTTCCATGGTTGGGTTGTCGGCGACTAATCCGTCTCCCCCACCAGGTTTTCTGGTGAGGAGGGTGTTTGGATATGGACACTCAGCAGGATTAAAATCAAAACCTGTCAAAGGGCGGAGGAACTCCTTGTGAGCCAACGGCCATCCATATCTAGTGTCCAACTGTGTCTGCGGACGTCCTCCTGCAGTTGGGTTACTTTTTATGAGGAGGTTGGTGGTAGGATTTGCACTCCGGCCACCGTAAAACCATTCACTCCGCAAAACACAAAAACGCAAAAAAAAAATCAGAAAACCCACTCCGTGGGAGTACATCCTGTGCAGCTTCCCTTCGCAGGGCAGCTCACCGGATGATGGGATTGGGGCAAAGCCTTCAGGACCCCCAATCTTTGATGATAGGAGGGAAACCACGGGGAAACATCCCTGGGTCCGATTGCGGGAGAGTGTGTCGGAGTGTTGCTGAGGTGTCGTCCACCAGACGGCGGTCTCCTTGGGTTAACCTGAGGCGGTCCCTTCAGGTGGGTGCCTGGAATGTCCTATCCCTAAGAGAGGATGATCACCTGTCTCTGTTATCATCTGAGCTCAAGTGTTTGGACATCGGGATTGCAGCACTCTCTGAGGTTCGGAGACCGGATTGCGGCGAGATAATGGTGGGTGGTTACACCTACTATTGGTCTGGTCGCTCTGATGGTTACAATACCCAAGGAGTTGCTGTAACTGTGTCCAATAAACTGACCCCAATGATAATTGAGGTAACACCGGTCAACGAGCGTATTATGAGACTAAGGATTCGCCACTCCTTCGGTGTCATTTCCCTGGTCTCTGTCTATGCTCCGACTGAGGCGAGTGATCTCACCGTGAAGGACACATTCTACGCCACGCTTGAGTCTGTGGTTGATCAGTGCCCCAGACGAGATACACTTCTAGTCTTGGGGGATTTCAATGCATCGACTGGAACTGATAAGGATGGTTATGAGACATGTGTTGGTCCCCATGGGTCAGGAACTATGAACCAGAATAGCACTAAGTTCCTTGACTTTGCAAGAAGTCATGGACTTAGGGTGGCTGGTTCATGGTTTCAGCGCCCACAAGCTCATCGCTGGACTTGGTATTCCAACGCTGGCGGTGTGGCAAAGGAGATTGACCATGTCCTTGTTGACGGTCACTGGAGGATGATCCAGAACTGCCGGGTCTACCGGAGTGCTCAGTTCCTCAATACTGACCACCGGCTTGTTGTAGCAACTCTAAAGCTGCACCTTAAATCCTGGGAATGGTACCATCCCAGCCTACGCTGGAGGTTGGCAAGCTCAGGGATGAGAGAGTAGCTGAGGAGTTTGCGAACAGGCTGAGTGGACACTTGGGGGGTCTGGGTGCTTTGGGGGTCCTGAACAGTTGTGGAGTGCCTTAAAGACCACCGTCCTTGATGTTGCCGGTGGATGTCTTGGAACTCACCGCAGGGCAAAGAAGAATTTTGTCTCTCAAGGGACACTGGATACCATTGCCCAGAGTCGCAGGGCCAGGCTGAATGGCAGAGCTGAGCTGTTCAGGGAGCTGAGGCGTAAAACTGTACGTGCACTGAGGGTGGACAAGGAGGTCTATGTGCGAGGAATCTGTGAGGGGGTAGAGCATCACCTGTGGACAGGTGATTCTCGTCCTGCTTACAGGGGAATTCGCGCATTGCGTTCATCCAAGCCCATCCCTCGGAGCACTGCAGTTAGAGCAGAGAGTAGTAGGCTCTTGACAGAGGAGTCTGAAGTGAAGGCCCGCTGGGCCGGTTACTTTGAGCGGTTGTACCAGGCTGATCCCCCAGCTATCGAGTTGGATGTCAAGGGTGTTACAATCCCTGTTGCTGACCCACGAATCAACTGTAGTCCACCTTCGCTTGTGGAAACATGGGCTGCGATGAACCGGTTGAAATGGGGTAAAGCTCCAGGGATCTGTGGCATCCATGCCGAACTTCTCAAGGCTGGTGGAAATGCTGCACTCGTGTCGTTGCATGCAGTTTTGTGCTCTGTCTGGAACACAGGTATCATCCCAACTGATTGGAAGAGGGGCCTTGTTGTCCCTCTCTGGAAAGGGAAGGGTGGTCGCCAAGACTGCAACAATTACCGAGGGGTGACGCTGCTCTCAATGCCGGGCAAGGTCTTTGCTCGGATAATTCTTGATAGGGTTCACCACCATCTGCTTGAGCACCAGCGTCCAGAGCAGTCAGGCTTTATACAAAAGAGGTCAACGATTGACCGTATCCTTTGCTCTTCGGGTCCTCACCGAACGCAGACGAGAGTTTCGGCAGGGGCTGCTTGAAGCCTATGTTGATCTCTGTAAAGCGTTCGATTCAGTGAATCGGGATGTCCTCTGGAGGATTCTTGGTCTTCGTGGGGTGCCACCAAAACTGATCGATCTGATGTCTGAACTCTACTCTGGTACTGAGAGTGCTGTGAAGTGTGGTGGTACCATCTCTGACTTATTTCCAGTTGTTACTGGAGTTCGTCAGGGGTGTGTACTGGCTCCCACACTTTTCAACACTTGTATGGACTGGATTTAGGGAGGATGTCAGAAAGATCAAGCTGCAGTGCATCGTTTGGGAATGTCAATATCTTGGATCTTGATTTCGCAGATGATGCAGTCATCTTTGTGGAGACTTTAGATATCCTTTTGGGGGTTCTCGAGGTGCTGAATGAGGAGTCAGAGCCGCTGGGATTACGGGTTTCTTGGGTCAAAACTAAGATCCAGGCTTTCGGTGACATTTTGGATGCTTCTGTCCTATCTGTGTCTGTTTGTGGTAAGGATGTTGAGGTCGTGGAGAGATTCACTTACCTTGACAGTGATATTCCTGTCTGCTGGCTGTGAGTCAGAGGTCAATAGACGTCTGGGTCGGGCCTGGGGAGTCATGGATTCACTGGATCATGGGGTGTGGCGCTACCGGTACCTGTGCGGGAGGACGAAAGTCCGAGTCTTCAGGTTCTTGGTGCTTCCAGTCTTGCTCTATGGATGCGAGACTTGGACTCTGAGCAAGGATCTGAGACGGAGACTTAATTCCTTTGGTACCAGGTCTCTTCGGAGAATCCTTGGCTATCGCTGCTCAGATTTTGTGTCCAACGAGCGGTTGCTGAGAGAGACTCGGATGAGATTTGTTACCTGCATGGTCCGTGAGCGTCAGTTGCGGCTGTATGGACATGTGGCTCGTTTTCCTGACACTGATCCTGCTCACCAGATTCTCTCAGCGAGGGAGTCTCCTGAGTGGAGGAGGCCAATGGGCCGACCACATGTCTTGTGGTTGCAGCAGGTTGACCAACATCTCAAGGAGATGGGGATGGGCCTGGCATCTGCCTGGGGGAAGGCCAGATGGAGGCCCTTGGAGTACCGGCGGAAAGTGGACGCAGCGACGCGCTGTTCTGGCACATGCTCCCATACCTGACCTGACCTGACCACCCATTGCTTCGCTGATGGGAATACTAAAGGGGGGAGGGAGAAGAAGAGGGGGGGGGAGAAAAAGAGGGGGAAAGAGGCAGAGAGAGAGGTGGGGGAGAGAGCCAGGAGAGAGGAGAGAAGAGGAACGGGGAACGAGGAGGGGTGGGGGAAGGGAAGACAGTGTGAGGTGAGAGGAAGGGAAGGCAGATGTGCAGTGGGGCGATAATTACCGTCTGGACGCGTCCAGAGTTGAACACCGCCCGGACGCATCCGGAGCCAAGCTGGCCGGAGACAAACACCGCTTGGACACATCTTGAGACAAACTCCCGTCTGAACATAAACACCACCCGGACACGTCCGGAGATAAATACCATCCAGACATGTCTGGAGACAAACCCTGCCCGGACATAACCACTGTCCAGACACATATGGAGATAACCACTGTCTAGACATAACGACCGCCCGGATACATCCAGAGACAGGTGGACAAAAAGAGAGAGAGAGAGAGAGAGAGAGAGAGAGAGAGAGAGAGAGAGAGAGAGAGAGAGAGAGAGAGAGAGAGAGAGAGAGAGAGAGAGAGAGAGAGAGAGAGAGAGAGAGAGAGAGAGAGAGAGAGAGAGAGAGAGAGAGAGAGAGAGAGAGAGAGAGAGAGAGAGAGAGAGAGAGAGAGAGAGAGAGAGAGAGAGAGAGAGAGAGAGAGAGAGAGAGAGAGAGAGAGAGAGAGAGAGAGAGAGATAGAGAGAGAGAGAGAGAGAGAGAGAGAGAGAGAGAGAGAGAGAGAGAGAGAGAGAGAGAGAGAGAGAGAGAGTTATCAGAGAGAATGTGCTTTGTGAACAACTCACACACACAAACACACACAGATACATGCTTGGCCGATATCAGCAATTTTTCAGGAATCGGCAGGTTGGGGTCAGTGTGATTACCCACCACAGTACGTATCGTATACAACCCAGACACCTCGAGTAGTTTTCACCGAAAAACATTACATTTATACAGACGATTCAGGGATATGATCACAAACATTATTCCTTATAAACAGCTGCATGTGATGAGTGGAAAAAAAATAGCTCAGTAATTTAGAAAACACGTTAATACGACAAATGGCTCAGAAATTGGGTGTTATCAAATATATTTTCCTTTGAAACTCACAAAGAGAAACATGTAACCTTTGTAAAGCAAATCCAATAACCAAATGCTTTAGAAACAGGTGTGAGGACAAAGGAAAACCTGATAGAACCTCCATAAGATATGAGATGAAACTTTGCCACCACGGCACCCGTAATAGGCATGGCATGTCCACATACCCACGGAGAGTCCATACAGATCCAAATCTACCCATATGTACCACGTTCGTGTGTGCTGTATACGTACCTCCACCTTGTAGTAACTGAAAACTGTACATCCCGATCAGGACACGGATTGTACTGTACAGCTCGGTAAGTGGCTTAATCACTCAATCAAGCATTCCAACGGAACGCCTGGCTTGGTAAGCGATTACCAATTGCTGTCGACATAACTATGCACCCGGAAACGCCCGTGCAATGCCCGAGTTGGACAAATCAACACTTTTGGGGGGAGTCGGAACTGCTGATACTTTCAAATCTGGAGCTTACATTTTGTAAATCTGTTTAGTTTAACAGATTCTCTCAGTTATTCATGTGCGCAAATGAAATAAAGCCATGGACGCTGGCGTCTCCAGGCGTTTATAAGCATTGCAATATACCCAGCGATTCGTCGCTATAATGAACAGGCATTCGATAATATGAATGAGGAAAGTGAAGAAAAAAAAACTTTTTCGTGAAGAAATTGTTGCGGCCTGTACCAAGTCAAAGCGTGGTTGAGCAGGCTAAAAAACATGGCAGCTTCAGACTCCGGCGAGGTCACCCAGGAAACGCCTTAAGACCCCAGACAGCGAGGTGGCCGAGGATCGTGAAGGATATAATTAAATAATGCCGTTAATTATCTTCAAAAGGAGTGTTTTAATTAACCCAAACACCTAATTTCCACTCTTGCACTTCCTTGGAGTTTTCTTAGTATGTATGCAATGTTTCAGGTTGTTAGGTTTTATGGTTTTGGAGTTATGGAGGAGGCACACTCACACACACACACACACACACACACACACACACACACACACACACACACACACACACACACACACACACACACACACACACACACACACACACACACACACACACACACACACACACACACACTGCCTTTTATTAGCATAGAAGACGTCACGCATTGATTTCCACATCCAAAACCCATTTATAAATCCCATTCTTTCCCTCATCATTCTCACTATTGCAAAATAGTATCCCAAAAGACAACTTCCCCAAACAATGTAAACTCTTCTCACATGAGGAAGTGAATGTGACATAATTTCTTCCAAAAGAGAAAACTTACTTGTTCAGCAAGTTCGTCTCACCAAGGCTGGAAGATCGGTTGTTTGGAGAGTTACTGAACGGGTTAACAAAACTCATCGTGGAAGTTATAATCCCAGCACCAAAGTTAGTAAAGCTGTGAGGGGATCAAAATCAGAAACAAAATGCAGGGAGAGACATGAGAATTGAATATGCAGCTACCAAGTCATTGAATTTACTTCATTACCATCACCTCTTCATAGAACACCTTACCCTGCATAGTAATGAGAAACAAGGACATGGGCGGGATCTGCGAGCAGCAAATTTGATCGCTCGAGATGATGTATAATGCCGTAATATTTTGTACAAGTATTGCGAAACGGAAGGGTTTTGAAAGTGCCAAGAAGGCGATTTGTGTTCCAAGGTGTTCAAGTGGATAATTCAATCGAAATAAAATAAAGATTTTCAGAAGTTGCTTTGCATCACCTTATTTAACACATTACAATAGTCGTCACTGACGACACCTGCAACCTCTGCCAGGCCACCCCGCACACAAGAATACACATTGTGGAAGACTGCACGGTTCTGGCTCCATTTCGACAAGAGCACATCATCATAGATGTGAGGGATCTCTGGGTTGCTCCCAGGAGATCGATCGGCTATCGCCATGCCGCAAACCTTTTCAAGCAGAACTGACCGGGGCAACACAACAACACATTACATTCGTTCTTTGTACCTGTTGTTTGTGTCCTTTATAACGTCCTTAAAAACAGTAAGTTTCATGTTTGGAATGATTTTCAAATTTGTTTCACTGCCAGACAGGCGGACAGAGTAAAGACCTCGTCTCACTCCTCTCTGCGCATGTGTGATCAGGACAAATTCAAAGCCAGAGTACTGCTAAACTACAGGTTTGTTTTCTGGTTCATGTTCAAAATACAACATTCAATTGACATCGAGTAGTTCCTCGATCATAAACTGACGTTTGCAGACAGACAGATAAAGTTATCCAATTGCTTAACCTTGCTTTCCGCTTCGTACGTGTCGGGTAACAATGGAAGTTGTCCTGAAATTATTGCCACCATTTTTATTATTAAATGGTGGCATATTGACAAAGCGATACTGTACTGGACTAGAATTTACTTCCTTGCTTAATATGCGGTGCCAATATATGCTTTGTGATTGACTCCTCGTTAAATCACCCTGACCGATTAGAAAAATATTGTTGTGTGGTAAATGTACAAACGGGAATGTTCTAAATGCATTTTTGGAAACATAGTTGAGGCTCGTGGAAAAGCTAGTACACACTGAATGGAACAGGATGTTACAGAACACGAGGAACGGGGGGGGGGGAGACAGAGAGAGAGAGAGAGAGAGAGAGAGAGAGAGAGAGAGAGAGAGAGAGAGAGAGAGAGAGAGAGAGAGAGAGAGAGAGAGAGAGAGAGAGAGAGAGAGAGAGAGAGAGACAGAGAGAGAGAGAGAGAGAGAGAGAGAGAGAGAGAGAGAGAGAGAGAGAGAGAGAGAGAGAGAGAGAGAGAGAGAGAGAGAGAGAGAGAGAGAGAGAGAGAGAGAGAGAGAGAGAGAGAGAGAGAGAGAGAGAGAGAGAGAGAGAGAGAGAGAGAGAGAGAGAGAGAGAGAGAGAGAGAGAGAGAGAGAGAGAGAGAGAGAGAGAGAGAGAGAGAGAGAGAGAGAGAGAGAGAGAGAGAGAGAGAGAGAGAGAGAGAGAGAGAGAGAGAGAGAGAGAGAGAGAGAGAGAGAGAGAGAGAGAGAGAGAGAGAGAGAGAGAGAGAGAGAGAGAGAGAGAGAGAGAGAGAGAGAGAGAGAGAGAGAGAGAGAGAGAGAGAGAGAGAGAGAGAGAGAGAGAGAGAGAGAGAGAGAGAGAGAGAGAGAGAGACAGAGAGAGAGAGAGAGAGAGAGAGAGAGAGAGAGAGAGAGAGAGAGAGAGAGAGAGAGAGAGAGAGAGAGAGAGAGAGAGAGAGAGAGAGAGAGAGAGAGAGAGAGAGAGAGAGAGAGAGAGAGAGAGAGAGAGAGAGAGAGAGAGAGAGAGAGAGAGAGAGAGAGAGAGAGAGAGAGAGAGAGAGAGAGAGAGAGACAGAGAGAGAGACAGAGAGAGAGAGAGAGAGAGAGAGAGAGAGAGAGAGAGAGAGAGAGAGAGAGAGAGAGAGAGAGAGAGAGACAGAGAGAGAGAGAGAGAGAGAGAGAGAGAGAGAGAGAGAGAGAGAGAGAGAGACAGAGAGAGAGAGAGAGAGAGAGAGAGAGAGAGAGAGAGAGAGACAGAGAGAGAGAGAGAGAGAGAGAGAGAGAGAGAGAGAGAGAGAGAGAGAGAGAGAGAGAGAGAGAGAGAGAGAGAGACAGAGACAGAGACAGAGAGAGAGACAGAGAGAGAGAGAGAGAGAGAGAGAGAGAGAGAGAGAGAGAGAGAGAGAGAGAGAGAGAGAGAGAGAGAGAGAGAGAGACAGAGAGAGACAGAGAGAGACAGAGAGAGACAGAGAGAGACAGAGAGACAGAGACAGAGACAGAGACAGAGACAGAGAGAGAGAGAGAGAGAGAGAGAGAGAGAGAGAGAGAGAGAGAGAGAGAGAGAGAGAGAGAGAGAGAGAGAGAGAGAGAGAGAGAGAGAGAGGAAACACCAACAGCAGAGTTGAAGGCCAATATGGAGGGAGACTTTGGGAAACAATGGGTGTTGGAATGGGGGGTGGGGGTAGGAGAGAATGCATGGGGGGGGGGCGTGAGGGACAATGTGGATAGAGAAGGAAACTCTCGGAAGTCAAAAATGGAAATTTAGAAGAAGGGATTGGGGTGTGTTTAACGAGGATAGAAAAGGTCATGGTTTTTGATTGGGGATGATCTGCGATGGTGGTGAATAGCTGTCTTGAAGACCTGGAGGGAAGAATGAGATGGAAGAGAAAATCCAAGTTGGTTCCACGGGCAGGAAAAAGAGGAACGAATGAGTGGAGGTGAGCAGTGATCCTGGATTTAGGTAGTTTCTCCAAAAGGGGGTTGATGGTGGATGGTGTGTGCCCTGCAGAAACCTGAGGGGTGGGGCCGCGGGCGTCAAAGCACGGAAAGAACAGATGGTGCAAGACCAGAAAGGAGGTGGTAGAAGAAAGAGAAACCATCGACCTGTCTGGGATGGTGAAGTGATTGGCCCATAGACACAACTTTATTGCAGGACATTCCAATGATCTTAACAGTACTCCATATCTTCTGCATCTGATTTTGACAAATTTCCCTGAAAATATCTGTTGTTCTTCCTCCGCTCCAATCGGTTCTTCTGATCACGTTCTTGTGAAAGTGGACATCTCTCTGGCTGTTATCAGAGAACCACCTCAGCGCCGTCGAGTCTGGCATTTCACTCAGGTCGACTGGCAGAGTCTCCAAGCAACCATCAAATTTCTAGACTGGTCTCCCATCGCTACTTTCTCCAACATCACCTCGTCCTGGGAATTCTTTCAAAGAAACTTACTCTCTCTCTCTCATGCACAGATTTATCCCCTCTCGTCTTCAGTTGTCCTACCCTTCCTACCGCCCATGGTTCACTGAAGCTTGTGGTGAGGAAGTTGGCCTGAAACAACTTGCATTTGCCTCATGGAAAGCAAACCCAACTGAGGGTAATCTCAGTTCCTTCCATAAAGCTCGGAACAAGTGTGTATCTACCCTCAGGAGAGCCAGAAAACATCTTTCTCATCTCAAGTCTGAACTCTCAAACCTCTCTCCCTCCTCCAAAACCTGGTGGAGGATGGAGTGGAGTCTAATCAAATCTGTTTCTGGTGTATGTTCCCCCTCCATCTCCTCCATGACCTCAAATGGCCACACTGCTGATACCACACGTGAAAAGGCTGAATGCCTAAACTCGGTGTTTGCATCGAAATCTTGTGTCCGAAACCCATCGCTTTCTGTACCCATCTTACCCAGTCGCACCGAGCTGTCCCTGGACTCTGTGTCCTTTTCTTCTGACAAAGTGGAGAGCTTGCTGTCAAACGTTAACTCAGATTCTGCAACCGGTCCAGACGGCATTAGCCCACGTATCCGAAAAACCTGCTCTTCTGCTCTTGCTCACCCTCTATATGTTCTATTCACCCTCTCATTTGCTCAAGGTCATCTGCCATCTGCTTGGAAATTAGAAAACATTACTGCCCTGCATAAAAATGGTGCAAAAACAGCTCCCTGCAACTACAGACCAATTACCCTTCTCCCAATCATCAGCAAGGTTATGGAATCCATCATCGCTTCAGGCATCAAATCCATCCTCTTCTCCAATGGCTTGATTTGCTTAACCCTGGATTTGCTGCTTCTGCACTCCCAACAATGGATGGAGGTACTCAATGCCAGACATGAAATCAGGGCCATATCCCTTGACATATCGCATGCTTTTGACACGGTCTGGCACCCTGCCCTGCTCACCAAACTCTTTTCCTTTGGTATCCAAGGCCATCTCCACTCATGACTCGTCGACTTCCTCTCCTGCCGCAGCCAACGTGTGGCCTGAAATGGAGTTCTCTCATTCCCTCTTCCTGTCCAGGCTGGAGTTCCTCAAGGAAGCGTTCTGGGCCCTGTTCTTTTTCTGGTTTTCATCAATGATCTCTCCGACTATCTGGAATAATCCTATTTATCTCTTTGCTGATGACTCCACACTCTGCCATACATCTGTCATCCCTCAGACCGGCAAGCAGCAGCTTCTTTTCTCTCTGCAGATCTGGATAAAACCACAAACTGGTCCAACACGTGGAACATGTCTTTCAATCCTGACAAATCTCACACTCTCACTATGTCTCTCTGAAGGGACCATTTGGAATGGTCTCTGAAGGGACCACTCTGAAGGGACCAGTCAGGTCGGCGGTCTTTCTGTCTTCTACCATCTCCTCTCTGCTCTCGCCTCCCCCTGCTCTGCCTGCGATATGTCCCCCCCCCATTTTTCCGTTCGGCACACAAGGTCCGCCAGCAACCCCCTTCTGGTAAAACTACCTAAATCACGAATCACTGCTCACTCACTCTTGCATTCCTCTGTTTTCACAACTTTGGAACAAAATCCCACATTCTCTTCAATCCCATTCTTCCCTCCAGGCCTTAAAAACAGCCGTTCTCCACCACCTCTTATCTTCCCTCATCCAAGACCACAATCTTTTCTACCCCCGTTAATCCAGCCAACCCCACCTCCCCATGTTCCCCACCCCATCTCTCTCCCTTCCACAGATCTCCTAATGTCTCTGTTCCCCACTGTTTTGTCCTTCCCTCTCCTGCCCCTTTTGTCTCCTGTCCCTCTTGTTGTGCATTGTGTGTTAGCTCTCATACGAGCCTCGACAATGTATGCAAAAAAAATGCATCGGTTTCAACGGCATCAAGCTGAGCAAGATGTGAGGCAGCGGAGCCAGCCCAAAGGAGAGAGCAGTGCTCCATAAAGCTGTGGATGAAGACCGTGTAGGTTGATAAGAGTTCAGGTGCAACAAGGAAGTACTTTACATGACGGAGGATGCACAGTCAGCGACTTCGTTTGGAGGCCAACTTAGAGGTGTATTTGACCAAGAAAGATCATGGCTGATCTTGAGGACCAAACGTTTGAGTGACTGAACTTCTTCAATAGGATTATTAAGAAAGTAGGTGGGAGGATTTGCCAGGTGGTCCTTTTGGAGACAGTGATTGCGATGATAGAAATAATGACGAGAGCTCAAGGGATGTCAGGGCAAAAAGTAAATGTAGAGTATCATTGTGACGAAAGGAAATCACATTCATGAATGAGACCTTGGAATGGATGGTCGAGACTGCTCGTCAATAAATCGTGGATCGTCCATCACGTTTTGCAACAGGGGCTTTAATGGACTCCTCTGGTCAAACAGATAACCACTCTCTGAGACCACGAGCAATGCGGCAGATCAGGTGGACAGGGTTTGGCACTGAGGCCATTACAAAGAGTACTCTAGAGCAGAAACACCGACAAGCAGAATGGTCACTCAACAGTGAACAACTGTTCATAAGTAACTGAGTATTCGATGGTTAAGATGATTTAAAATGGCGCCGTAAAATGTCACAAGTATACGATGGTTATGATTAAAAAACCAGAACCAGCCGAATGGTCCACACCGCTGGAGTTTTGAGCATAAAACATTTACATTTATTTTACAGTGGTTTCTGTTCATGATTAAGTGATATGTTAGTCCTCCAGTTTATACATCACAAAGTAAGTTCTCAATGTCATACAGTACAAGTACAGACCACTTTACCTTTCAATATTTAATTATATTTCTGCACATCAAAGCAAACCTAAACTAATGAATTTTTCCACTAACGAATATTAAGACAAGAAATATCCTCAATCTACAAAACTGTGTTCTTCCTAAAATGGTTCAGGTTAAGCTTACCGAGGGAGCCGACCAGGCGTACCACCTCCTTGTCCAGGTAACAAGTCTTTCCTTGTGGTGAAACACACCCATCTCAAAGGTGAGAGCAATAAAGTTCTGGCACAGCAACAGCCACCACGTCTCCACATACATGCTTAAATTAACTCCCTGAGTGGATCACAAAGGTCAGTTCGTTGTTATTTATTTTTACAACAAAAAGACAAAGTCGTGACTCACGGGATCAGTAAGCAAGATTATATGCAGCAAGTTACCACATCAGTATTTATTGAATATTTTGAAGCCAGTAACGCATTAGTTTTACTCTGATTACACTGTTTTACAATGTTGGTGTAAATGAACGAGAAATTTGGGACTTACATGAAATATATTCCACATCTGTCCTGTATCATATGTTCTGTATTAATCTCAGTAAACCGTTCACTTTAAAAACAAACAAACCATTAAAAAGTTTTGATGGGATTAATATGATTATTGCATTTTGTTCGAAATATTGCATGATTTCGAAATTTCTGAACACATCAAAAACTGCTTTTATGTGAACGTACCTTTTCCTATTCGGTAATTATGGGCATCCTTTGTGGTGCTGCTTTATTAGACATTTTCATGTCCATTCCAAGTTTGTCTGAGGCCATAAAGGGTCAACGAGTGTGGACCGTAGCCTGGTGTTGGCTCAAGGGTTAGGGTGGCGTCATGGGATCCAAGGGTCCTGAGTTCAAGCCTCGTTGCCCGCTGAATTACTTCACCAGGGGGTTGACTCAGCCTGTCATCCTTCTGAGGTCAGTCAATTGAGTACCAGCTTGCTGGGTATCATCCATTCCCATATCGAGTCATTCGAGTATCCTGCGTCGGAGTGGCGACCGTCCAGGATTGTACCCAATAGCCAAGGAAACTGCTTCGGCAGCACCGACACTCTGTACAGAGTATGGTTCCAATGGATGGATGGATGGAGTGTGGACCGGTGTTGTGTACGTGTTCCACCGCTTGCATATGTAATAAATTGATGGCCCATAAGGGGGGGAAACGAGTGCATTTTTATCTGAAAGATTCAGATTTCCTCTAAAACACATTGATGTGTTTTATTGATTAAACTAAAGCTCTGATTCGTTTGTCCTAACTCCTATTAGTCCATTGCTTTTCCTTCTGAACACCCTCCATTCCATCCATTGGGACCATACTCTATACAGAGTGTTGGTGCTGCTGAAGCAGTCTCCTTGGCTATTGGACACAATCCTGGATGGGTCACCACTCCAACATAGGATACCTGCAAGCTGGCACTCATTTTTGCCGATTTCTGAAGGATGACACAGGCAGAGTCAATCCCACCTGGTATTAATTCAACAGCCAAGTAGGATTTGAACTCAGGATCCTAGGATCCCAAGCTCACCACCCTAACCATTCAGGCAACACCAGGCATGTAAACCCTCAAATATTCAATATTTCTGCCAAATGCACTTTGTATCCACCCTCTTCATATATTAAATGTTTTTCAATTCCAAACTACTTGTTGACGCTTTCACTAAAGCGTATCTCCCTCAACCCCCACCCCCCCTCCCACATTACCTAGCTAATACACAAACAGGAAGTGGTTCTGCTTCAATTCTCCAAATTATAAACACAAAAGTGAACACAAATTCCATTTCGGATATTTTTATTCAGAATGAGATTATAAGCATAATATTCCATACCACTTTGTATAATAGCATTAATTACATGATATCATAGACTGAACACATTAGCATTGAACACTATTAACTACAATTAACAAAGACATTGTTATTAATAAATAAAAAATGACACCATTGGGTAGGAATGATGGTGAAGTCGGGTTTTTAACATGATGCCCTTGCCAGGGAGTTAAAAATATCGTAATTTTGCACACATGTCAAACGATGGACAAATATCAACCCACAAATGAGCGAGCTTAAGAAAAACTAAATGAATGATGTAAAACTTCACAGTAAATTGGTGTATGAACAGTGGATCAGCTATCACTGAATGAGTAAATAAGCTGAGGAGTGGTTGGTAGATGAGATGCAAATGCCAGAATGAATTATGAGTGAAAATGTGGCATTTGAACTGCAGTAATAATTGATTAAAATATATAAATGTCAGAGTACCATAACAATTTGATGAATGAGTTTTCCATGTTTGTCTGAATGAGCTGTAAAAGCATGAAGGAAAGTTTCTGTGACATTTCCAGGTTCTGTTGTTCACTGGAGTGCTGCTGCCCTGTGAGAAGCACACACAGAATTGCGGTTTGCAAAATTGATTACAAAGCAACAAGCATATTCAATAGATGCATGAAATACAAATTAACCTGGGGTTATTATTAACATGAATAAACAAATTAACCTGGGGTTATTATTAACAAGAATAAACAAAATCACCTTGGGTTATTATTAACATATATGACCGTTTTTACAGCCATTTTTCCCTGCTGTGCAGGGGTTGGCTTTTTCTTGAGGCAATGTTTTATGGCCAGATGCCCTTCCTGACACCAACCCTGGTCGCCTCTTACGACACACAGGGATATGGTACACCTATTCTAACCGGGGCATACACCGGGACCAGTACACTGGTACTCATTTCGCCGACCTCGGAAGGATGACAGGCTGAGTCAACCCCCTGGTGTTAATTCAGCAGCCAACGGGGCTTGAACTCAGGACCCTGGGATCCCAAGCCACCACCCTAACCACTAAGCCAACACCAGGCTTGGTTATTATTAACATGAATATACAAATTAACCTGGGGTTATTGTTAACATGAATAAACAAATTAACCTGGGGTTATTATTAACATGAATAAACAAATTAACCTGGGGTTATTATTAACAAGAATAAACAAAATCACCTTGGGTTATTATTAACATGAATATACAAATTAACCTGGGGTTATTGTTATCATGAAATACAAATTAACCCGGGGTTATTATTAACATGAATAAACAAATTAACCTGGGGTTATTATTAACAAGAATAAACAAAATCACCTTGGGTTATTATTAACATGAATAAACAAATTAACCTGGGGTTATTGTTAACAAGAATAAACAAAATCACCTTGGTTTATTATTAACATGAATATACAAATTAACCTGGGGTTATTGTTAACATGAATAAACAAATTAACCTGGGGTTATTATTAACAAGAATAAACAAAATCAATTTGGGTTATTATAAACATGAATATCCAAATTAACCTGGGGTTATTGTTAACATGAATATCCAAATTAACCTGGGGTTATTGTTAACAAGAATAAACAAAATCACCTTGGGTTATTATTAACATGAATATACAAATTAACCTGGGGTTAATGTTAACATGAATAAACAAATTAACCTGGGGTTATTGTTACCATGAATATACAAATTAACCTGGGGTTATTATTAACATGAATATACAAATTAACCTGGGATTATTATTAAGATGAATATACAAATTAACCTGGGGTTATTATTAACAAGAATAAACAAAATAACCTGGGGTCATTGTTAACATGAATAAACAAAATAACCTGGGGTTATTATTAACAAGAATAAACAAATTAACCTGGGGTCATTATTAACATGAATAAACAAATTAACCTGGGGTTATTGTTAACATGAATAAACAAATTAACCTGGGGTTATTGTTAACAAGAATAAACAAAATAACCTGGGGTTATTATTAACATGAATATACAAATTAACCTGGGGTTATTATTAACTTCTACACTAATAAAAGTCAGTGTGTGTGTGTGTGTGTGTGTGTGTGTGTGTGTGTGTGTGTGTGTGTGTGTGTGTGTGTGTGTGTGTGTGTGTGTGTGTGTGTGTGTCAGTCTCCTCCATAACTCCAAAACAAAAACAGCCTAGCAGCCTGAAACTTTGTATACATTCTAAGAAAACTCCAAGGAAATGCATGAGCGAAAATTGGGTGTTTAGGTTAATTAAAACACCCCTTTTGAAGATAATTAATGTCCTTATTTAATTATCCTTTATCAGGTGCATCCTCAGTAAATCGCTCTCTGGGGTCTTAATACATATCCGAGGTAACCTCGCTCGGGTCTGAAGCTGCCATGTTTTTTGGCCTGCTCGACCATGCCTTGACTTGGAACAGGCCGCAATGATTTCTTAACGATAAAGTTTTTTTTCCACTTTTTTCACTCATATTGAATGCCTGTTCATCATAGCTATGAATCACTGTACATACATCACTTTTGTGAGTACTATACTTTTCAAATTAGGAACTTGGAGCAATTTAATCCATTATATGAGACGATTTTCCACGATCTACTCTTACAGACCAATTAAAGGATATCATCAAAATATGATTTTGGTTTTGAGGATCGGATATCGTCCGGACTAAATAAGTGTCGAAATCTGGAGTGAAATTTGATAATTCAAAGAAATAACGAGTCTTATAACTAAGCCGATAGACCTATTTACTTTAAGCAGGCAAGGCTATGGTCCCTTCTGCTGCATATATACACAGGAAAATGTGAAATTTCCAAAGCATTAAACATCATTTTCTTCTATTTGGAGAATTATATTAAGTGAACAAAAGTTGTAGGAATGTACCAAAACTAACCAGCTTCATTGAGCGAAAGGATTTAATGCAGTATTCACTGCTTGACATCAAACCCTGTCCCCCATAGGGACTGCTTATCCATAACGTATGCCAGATCTGTGTCCATATTCGGAGGTTTCGCGAGGTGCTCTACAGGGAATCAAAGGAAATCTGATGAAAAACGGGCATATATATATATATATATATATATATATATATATAAATATATATATATATATATATATACATATAAACATATATATATACATACACATACATATATATATATATATATATATACATATATATATATATATGTATATATATATACACATATATATATATATATATATATATATATATATACATATATATATATATACATATATATATATATATATACATATATATGTATGTATATATATATATACACAGTGGGGAGAACAATTTCACGAGGTATGAGGAGAGGGACCAATTGGCGGACACCTCCCAGAAACTCCCAGCCCGTGTGGTAGGCCCAACTTTGCCACTAACCGGAGGGGAGGAATTTGGCAGTTTGGCATGGAGCACGGCCCAGCGGGAAGACCCCGTGATAAGGTCCGTGTACAAGTGGGTCCAGGAAAACAAGAGGCCCAGTGGGGAGGAGATCACCCCATTCGGGGTGCGAACAAAGGCGTACTGGGCTCAGTGGAAGACCCTAGAAATGAGGGACAACATCTTGTATCGTAAATGGGTGGAGATTCCCTCAGAGAGGACTTCTTAGCTGGTGTTAATCCCTGATGGGTTTAAGACCCAAATTTTGAAACAGATGCACGGTACCCACGCCAGCGGCCATTTGGGCAGGACCAAAACAAAATCTCGGGTCCGCCGGCGGTTCTATTGGGTTAACATGGGGCGCGATGTACAGGACTGGTGTCGAGCATGCGACGCCTGTACTGCCAAAAAGGGACCGGCATGGAGGATGAGGGCCCCACTCCAACTACATCAGGTTGGGGCCCCCCTTGAGCGAGTGGCCATGGACATTTTGGGACCACTGCTCCCCACTTGCCAAGGTAATCGATACATCCTCGTGATGATGGACTATTTTACCAAATGGCCGGAGGCCTTTGCCCTTCCTAACCAGGGAGCCGGGGTCGTGGCAAGGGCCTTCGTAGAAGGATTTGTATGTCGGCATGGGATTCCGGAGGAGCTGCACACTGACCAGGGGCAAAATTTTGAAAGCGAATTGCTAAAAGAAGTGTGTAGGCTCCTGGCAATTTGCAAAACCTGAACAACACCCCTGAGACCACAGTCTGACGGTATGGTGGAGAGGTTCAATAGGACCCTTATCCAACAATTGGCCCTCTTTACCGCCGATAATCAGGAGGACTGAGACGAACATCTCCCATATCTCCTGATGGCCTATCGCGTGTCCCAACATGGGGCCACCGCCTGTAGTCCGGCGCTGCTCATGTATGGACGGGAGCTGCGAGCCCCCGTCGATTTGCTGTGCGGTCCAACGCCTGAGCGTCCCGACAGACCCCCAGGGGAGGGCTATGCCCGTCAGTTGGAGGAAGGCATGGAAAAAGTCCATGCCTTCGCTCGCCGCCAGCTCCAACAGGCAGGTATAAAGATGAAGCGCAGGTACGACCACCAGAGCCAGGTGAGTGAGTACCCACCAGGGGCGAAGATTTGGTTCTTCAACCCCCGGAGGAAGAAGGGCAGATGCCCAAAACTCACCTCGCCCTGGCAGGGCCCGGGGGTCGCCCTGGCGCAAATCAGTGACGTGGTCCTTAAAATTAAAATGGGACCACGAGCCCTCCCCCGGATCGTCCATGCAGACCACCTGAGACCCTACAAGGGCGACCTTACGCCCTCATAGTTGTCTTGCCGGAGTTGGAACTACCGCTCCCGCAGAGGCGCAAGGCTCGCAGAGCCTTGCTGCGAGTACACGGGCCCTGGGCAGGGGGTAGGAAACCCCCTTGCTCAGGGCACAGGACAACTAGTTAGGGGGATGGGTTAGTATAATGAGACCGGCTTCATGGGGCAGGGACAGGTCCTCATGGGGTCCGTGGAATGGATTAGTTTGAGGGATTTTAGTTTAGATTTAGAGAATGGGAACCATGGATTTTGGAGACACGGGCAGACATTGAATCTGTAGTGGGGACGTAGCTTAGCTACATAGTGTTAAAAGGATGTGCTGTATTGTAAGGGATGACGAGGAAGCACAAGTGAGCTAGGGGATTCGGTTAGTGGAATGGCAGTGTTCAGCGATGTGATGCGAGTTGAGAAACAAACATGTTGAGCAAGTGAGGGCCACCGGGCCTGTGTGAATGGAGCGAATGTGGTATGCATGGTGTGATGAGTGATTGGGGGGAGGAGTGATCCCCACCCAAGGGACCCCGGGGTCAGAGTAAAGTCAGATAGTGGGTGAGCCAAATTGACAAAATGGAGGTCGTTTTGCTGTTGGTGCGAATGTAGGCTCGAAACCCGTTTGGAGGGGTGCAGGAGTCCTGTTGACGTGCTGGGAGCGTGGCTGCGAATGGTGAGTATCGCTTAGTGTTTATTGATATTAATTGTTTATTGATAATTAAAGTCGTGTCACAAGTGCGGAAGACCGCCGTCCATGTCACGTGATCATGCCAAGTGATCTATACAGGTCCCAGCGGAGTGTCTCTGTCCGTCCGCGCACCACGTCATCTTTTTCTTCTTCTTTTACTGGCAATGTATTTCGCTCCCAAAAAAACTGCGGTTTTGAACTCCAACCCCTGCCCTCTACCTTCACCCGATTATCTACTGTTGGAAAGGTAATGATAAATTTAATTGGTTGAAAAAAAAACCATTGGCATGGTTATGTATTCCGTTCGAACACACATAAAGAAACTATTAGCCATGGAAAATATTGCCGCACCGACAGCTTTATGACTTTCTAATACAGTACTTTAACCACTCTTCCTTCTTCCTCCTCCTCAATCTTCTTCCTCTTCTCTGTCCAATCATGCCACTGAAAGGGATGAAAACTGATGATGAAAAGAGAGAGCAAGCTCGGCAACATATGCAAGCCAGAAGAGCAAATGCGGCAGAGACAGCAGCTGAACGAGAATGTGAGAGAGCAAGAAAAAGAACGCGTCGAGAAAATAACGGGTACAGATCCCGAGAAAATTCTGCTGCTAAAGAACGAATGCAGACATGTCGACATTGCATTACAATGCAAGAACATGCCCAAAACACTATACGTAGACAAATGACTCACTCAGATGCTTCGATTAGAGCTCACAAACAGACTTGACATCATGCCCGAAGAAGTATCCCATCAGGCCAATCCATAAGAGACGGTCAGAACAAGCCTTTCGATCTCATAAGCAGGTCCAGAACAAGCCTTTAAAGTCAGTGAGAAGTGGGAAGGAAGGATGTTGGGAGTGATGGGACTTCAAATGCCCAATCACATTTCCCGGCACAGGGGAAGGGTACTTTTGCTTGTTTTATAATAAAGTTATAATGTTTGTGTGGCCCGTGAACCGATGTACCACAAGACGCGTGCACAGACGAGCAGGCAACGTGGCGGACGATCTGCAATGTTTATTTCATGGGCGATTTAACTTTGTGATGTCTCCAGGGTTGTTCTACATTAAACAGCAACTCTTTTGTGGATAAAGTCATTATTTGAAAGAATTCATTTTATTTCTTTAACTTCTGCAGGCTCGGTGAAGACCAGCTTTATAGTTAAAGGGACCCTATATGGTATGCAGCCACAGTATGGCCAGTCGTTCCTTATCAACCATTTAATTGGAGTGCTTGCTTGAGTGTTTAAGGCACTTGCCGAGCACACTCCAGTCGATAGTGGTACAGTTCGTGTCCCGATCGGGATGTACAGTCGGCAGGTGCTACAAGGTGGAGGTGCATAATTTACAAAGGTTATGTTGTTTCTCTTTATGAGCTTCAAAGCAAAATATATTTGATTAACACTCAATTTCCAAGCCTTTTGCGGTATTAACGCGTTTTCTAAATTACAGAGCCAATTTTTTTTCCACCTGTCACATGATGATTGGCAGCAGTTTATAAAGATTAATGTTTATGCACATCTCCCTGAAACGTACATAATGCAACGTCGTTTTTAGTGTGTTTGTTGAAATTTACCCAAAACAAGGGTGAAAGCTACTCAAGGTTTTTGAGTTGTATACAGTATGTACTGTAGTCGGTAATCACAATGACTCCAATCTCCTGAAGAATTGCTGATGTCAGCTAAGCACGAATACTGAGTGTGTGTGTGTGTGTGTGTGTGTGTGTGTGTGTGTGTGTGTGTGTGTGTGTGTGTGTGTGTGTGTGTGTGTGTGTGTGTGTGTGTCGAGTGAAAGCATAACCTTTTCTCTCTGCTCACTACCCTTCCCCCACCATCTCTCTCCCCCCCCTCTCTCTCTCTGTTCCATCCTCATTCCACCCTCGCCTAATACAGAGCAGCACCCTCCCACACATCTCTCTCTCTCTCTCCGGACATGTCTAGACAGGAGTTTGTCTCAGGACATGTCCGAACGGTGTTTGTCTCCAGACAGCTTGGCTCCAGACGCGTCCGGCTGGTGTTTTTCTCCGAACACGTCCGGGGGGTGTTTGTATCTTGAAGGGAGTTTGTCTTTCGACGAGTCTGGGTGATGTTTGTCTCTGGGAGGTATTTATAGTATTACTAGTAGAAAATGGATTTCAGACATTATTTTGTTTCCAGCTTCACTGTTATTCGATGCAAAATCATTTTGATGATGCAGTATGAATCGTAATTAATGCTCAACCGCACATCTGCCTTCCCTTCCTCTCACCTCTCGCTGCCTTCCCTTCCCCCACCCCTTCTCACTCTCCCTCCCTCCTCACTCTCCCACCCTCCTTGCTCCCCTCCACCTCCTCACTCTCCCCTCTGTTTCTCTACTCCACCCTCTCACTCTCCCCCCTCTTTTTCCCCCTCTCAGTATTCGCATCAGCGAAGCGACGGGAGGTATTTGCTCGTGAATAAACAAAATAACCTGGGGTTATTATTAACACAGATAAACAAAATAACCTTCGGTTATTATTAACATGAATAAATCGAAAAAACATTGGGGTATTATTGAGAAGAATAAACAAAAACACCTTAGGTTATTATTAACAAGAATAAACAAAATAATCTTGAGGTTATTACTGACATCAATAAACAAATCAATCTGGGATTATTATGAACATGAATAAACAAAACAACCTTTAGTTATTATTAATATAAAAAACAAAATAACCTTGAGTTATTATTAATTTGAATAAACAAAATAACCTTGAGTTATTATTAATATGAATAAACAAAATAACCTTGAGTGATTATTAATATGAATAAACAAAATAACCTTGAGTTCTTATTAATTTGAATAAACAAAATAACCTTGAGTTATTATTAATATGAATAAACAAAATAACCTTGAGTTATTATTAATATGAATAAACAAAATAACCTTGAGTTATTATTAATATGAAGAAACAAAATAACCTTGAGTTATTATTAATATGAATAAACAAAACAACCTTGAGTTATTATAAATATGAATAAACAAAATAACCTTGGGATATTATTAATATGAAAAAACAAAATAACATTGAGTTATTATTAATATGAACAAACAAAATAACCTTGAGGTTATTACTGACATCAATAAACAAATCAATCTGGGATTATTATGAACATGAATAAACAAAACAACCTTGAGTTATTATTAATATAAATAAACAAAATAACGTTATTATTAATTTGAATAAACAAAATAACCTTGAGTTATTATCAATATGAATAAACAAAATAACCTTGAGTTATTATTAATATGAATAACCAAAATAACCTTGAGTTATTATTAATATAAATAAACAAAATAACCTTGAGTTATTATTAATTTGAATAAACAAAATAACCGTGAGTTATTATTAATATGAATAAACAAAATAACCTTGAGTTATTATTAATATGAATAAACAAAACAACCTTGACTTATTATTAATATTAATAAACAAAATAACCTTGGGATATTATTTTTATGAATAAACAAAATAACCTTGAGTTATTATTAATATGAATAAACAAAATAACCTTGAGTTCTTATTAATTTGAATAAACAAAATAACCTTGAGTTATTATTAATATGAATAAACAAAATAACCTTGAGTTATTATTAATTTGAATAAACAAAATAACCTTGAGTTATTATTAATATGAATAAACAAAATAACCTTGAGTTATTATTAATATGAATAAACAAAATAACCTTGAGTTATTATTAATATGAAGAAACAAAATAACCTTGAGTTATTATTAATATGAATAAACAAAACAACCTTGAGGTTATTATTAATATGAATAAACAAAATAACCTTGGGATTATTATTTATATGAATAAACAAAATAACCTTGAGTTATTATTAATATGAATAAACAAAATAACCTTGAGTTATTATTAATATGAATAAACAAAATAACCTTGAGGTTATTACTTACATCAATAAACAAATCAATCTGGGATTATTATGAACATGAATAAACAAAACAACCTTGAGTTATTATTAATATAAATAAACAAAATAACGTTATTATTAATTTGAATAAACAAAATAACCTTGAGTTATTATTAATATGAATAAACAAAATAACCTTGAGTTCTTATTAATATGAATAACCAAAATAACCTTGAGTTATTATTAATATGAATAAACAAAATAAGCTTGAGATATTATTAATATGAATAAACAAAACAACCTTGAGTTATTATTAATATGAATAAACAAAATAACCTTGAGTTATTATTAATTTGAATAAACAAAATAACCGTGAGTTATTATTAATATGAATAAACAAAATAACCTTGAGTTATTATTAATATGAATAAACAAAACAACCTTGACTTATTATTAATATTAATAAACAAAATAACCTTGGGATATTATTTATATGAATAAACAAAATAACCTTGAGTTATTATTAATATGAATAAACAAAATAACCTTGAGTTATTATTAATATGAATAAACATAATAACCTTGAGTTATTATTAATATGAATAAACAAAATAACCTTGAGTTATTATTAATATGAATAAACAAAATAACCTTGAGTTCTTATTAATATGAATAAACAAAATAACCTTGAGTTCTTATTAATTTGAATAAACAAAATAACCTTGAGTTCTTATTAATATGAATAAACAAAATAACCTTGAGTTATTATTAATATGAATAAACAAAACAACCTTGAATTATTAATATTAATAAACAAAATAACCTTAGGATATTATTTATATGAATAAACAAAATAACCTTGAGTTATTATTAATATGAATAAACAAAATAACCTTGAGTTATTATTAATTTGAATAAACAAAATAACCTTGAGTTATTATGAATATGAATAAACAAAATAACCTTGAGTTATTATTAATATAAATAAACAAAATAACGTTATTATTAATTTGAATAAACAAAATAACCTTGAGTTATTATCAATATGAATAAACAAAATAACCTTGAGTTATTATTAATATGAATAACCAAAATAACCTTGAGTTATTATTAATATAAATAAACAAAATAACCTTGAGTTATTATTAATTTGAATAAACAAAATAACCGTGAGTTATTATTAATATGAATAAACAAAATAACCTTGAGTTATTATTAATATGAATAAACAAAACAACCTTGACTTATTATTAATATTAATAAACAAAATAACCATGAGTTATTATTAATATGAATAAACAAAATAACCTTGAGTTATTATTAATATGAATAAACAAAACAACCTTGACTTATTATTAATATTAATAAACAAAATAACCTTGGGATATTATTTATATGAATAAACAAAATAACCTTGAGTTATTATTAATATGAATAAACAAAATAACCTTGAGTTATTATTAATATGAATAAACATAACAACCTTGAGTTATTAATATGAATAAACAAAATAACCTTGAGTTATTATTAATATGAATAAACAAAATAACCTTGAGTTATTATTAATATGAATAAACAAAATAACCTTGAGTTCTTATTAATTTGAATAAACAAAATAACCTTGAGTTATTATTAATATGAATAAACAAAATAACCTTGAGTTATTATTAATATGAATAAACAAAATAACCTTGAGTTATTATTAATATGAAGAAACAAAATAACCTTGAGTTATTATTAATATGAATAAACAAAACAACCTTGAGTTATTATTAATATGAATAAACAAAATAACCTTGGGATATTATTTATATGAATAAACAAAATAACCTTGAGTTATTATTAATATGAATAAACAAAATAACCTTGAGTTATTATTAATATGAACAAACAAAATAACCTTGAGGTTATTACTGACATCAATAAACAAATCAATCTGGGATTATTATGAACATGAATAAACAAAACAACCTTGAGTTATTATTAATATAAATAAACAAAATAACGTTATTATTAATTTGAATAAACAAAATAACCTTGAGTTATTATTAATATGAATAAACAAAATAACCTTGAGTTATTATTAATATGAATAACCAAAATAACCTTGAGTTATTATTAATATAAATAAACAAAATAACCTTGAGTTATTATTAATTTGAATAAACAAAATAACCGTGAGTTATTATTAATATGAATAAACAAAATAACCTTGAGTTATTATTAATATGAATAAACAAAACAACCTTGACTTATTATTAATATTAATAAACAAAATAACCTTGGGATATTATTTATATGAATAAACAAAATAACCTTGAGTTATTATTAATATGAATAAACAAAATAACCTTGAGTTATTATTAATATGAATAAACATAACAACCTTGAGTTATTATTAATATGAATAAACAAAACAACCTTGAGTTATTATTAACATGATTAAATAAAATAACCTTGGGCTATTCTTAGCATGAATAAATACAAAAAAACATTGGGTTATTATTAACAAGAATAAACAAAATAACCTTGGGGTTATTACTGACATGAATAAAGAAATTAATTTGGTGTTATTATGAACATGAATAAACAAAACAACCTTGACTTATTATTAATATGAATAAAGAAATTAATTTGGTGTTATTATGAACATTAATCAACAAAACAACCTTGACTTATTATTAATATGAATAAAGAAATTAATTTGGTGTTATTATGAACATTAATCAACAAAACAACCTTGACTTATTATTAATATGAATAAACAAAACAACCTTGAGTTATTATTAATATGAATAAACAAAACAACCTTGAGTTATTATTAATATGAATAAACAAAATAACCTTGAGTTATTATTAATATGAATAAACAAAACAACCTTGACTTATTATTAATATTAATAAACAAAATAACCTTGGGATATTATTTATATGAATAAACAAAATAACCTTGAGTTATTATTAATATGAATAAACAAAATAACCTTGAGTTATTATTAATATGAATAAACATAACAACCTTGAGTTATTATTAATATGAATAAACAAAATAACCTTGAGTTATTATTAATATGAATAAACAAAATAACCTTGAGTTATTATTAATATGAATAAACAAAATAACCTTGAGTTCTTATTAATTTGAATAAACAAAATAACCTTGAGTTCTTATTAATATGAATAAACAAAATAACCTTGAGTTATTATTAATATGAATAAACAAAACAACCTTGAATTATTAATATTAATAAACAAAATAACCTTAGGATATTATTTATATGAATAAACAAAATAACCTTGAGTTATTATTAATATGAATAAACAAAATAACCTTGAGTTATTATTAATATGAATAAACAAAATAACCTTGAGTTCTTATTAATTTGAATAAACAAAATAACCTTGAGTTATTATTAATATGAATAAACAAAATAACCTTGGGATATTATTTATATGAATAAACAAAATAACCTTGAGTTATTATTAATATGAATAAACAAAATAACCTTGAGTTATTATTAATATGAACAAACAAAATAACCTTGAGGTTATTACTGACATCAATAAACAAATCAATCTGGGATTATTATGAACATGAATAAACAAAACAACCTTGAGTTATTATTAATATAAATAAACAAAATAACGTTATTATTAATTTGAATAAACAAAATAACCTTGAGTTATTATTAATATGAATAACCAAAATAACCTTGAGTTATTATTCATATAAATAAACAAAATAACCTTGAGTTATTATTAATTTGAATAAACAAAATAACCATGAGTTAGTATTAATATGAATAAACAAAATAACCTTGAGTTATTATTAATATGAATAAACAAAACAACCTTGACTTATTATTAATATTAATAAACAAAATAACCTTGGGATATTATTTATATGAATAAACAAAATAACCTTGAGTTATTATTAATATGAATAAACAAAATAACCTTGAGTTATTATTAATATGAATAAACATAACAACCTTGAGTTATTAATATGAATAAACAAAATAACCTTGAGTTATTATTAATATGAATAAACAAAATAACCTTGAGTTATTATTAATATGAATAAACAAAATAACCTTGAGTTCTTATTAATTTGAATAAACAAAATAACCTTGAGTTATTATTAATATGAATAAACAAAATAACCTTGAGTTATTATTAATATGAATAAACAAAATAACCTTGAGTTATTATTAATATGAAGAAACAAAATAACCTTGAGTTATTATTAATATGAATAAACAAAACAACCTTGAGTTATTATTAATATGAATAAACAAAATAAACTTGGGATATTATTTATATGAATAAACAAAATAACCTTGAGTTATTATTAATATGAATAAACAAAATAACCTTGAGTTATTATTAATATGAACAAACAAAATAACCTTGAGGTTATTACTGACATCAATAAACAAATCAATCTGGGATTATTATGAACATGAATAAACAAAACAACCTTGAGTTATTATTAATATAAATAAACAAAATAACGTTATTATTAATTTGAATAAACAAAATAACCTTGAGTTATTATTAATATGAATAACCAAAATAACCTTGAGTTATTATTAATATAAATAAACAAAATAACCTTGAGTTATTATTAATATGAATAAACAAAATAACCTTGAGTTATTATTAATATGAATAAACAAAATAACCGTGAGTTATTATTAATATGAATAAACAAAATAACCTTGAGTTATTATTAATATGAATAAACAAAACAACCTTGACTTATTATTAATATTAATAAACAAAATAACCTTGGGATATTATTTATATGAATAAACAAAATAACCTTGAGTTATTATTAATATGAATAAACAAAATAACCTTGAGTTATTATTAATATGAATAAACATAACAACCTTGAGTTATTATTAATATGAATAAACAAAACAACCTTGAGTTATTATTAACATGATTAAATAAAATAACCTTGGGTTATTCTTAGCATGAATAAATACAAAAAAAACATTGGGTTATTATTAACAAGAATAAACAAAATAACCTTGGGGTTATTACTGACATGAATAAAGAAATTAATTTGGTGTTATTATGAACATGAATAAACAAAACAACCTTGACTTATTATTAATATGAATAAAGAAATTAATTTGGTGTTATTATGAACATGAATAAACAAAACAACCTTGACTTATTATTAATATGAATAAAGAAATTAATTTGGTGTTATTATGAACATTAATCAACAAAACAACCTTGACTTATTATTAATATGAATAAACAAAACAACCTTGAGTTATTATTAATATGAATAAACAAAACAACCTTGAGTTATTATTAATATGAATAAACAAAATAACCTTGAGTTATTATTAATATGAATAAACAAAACAACCTTGGGATATTATTAATATGAATAAACAAAATAACCTTGAGTTATTATTAATATGAACAAACAAAATAACCTTGAGTTATTATTAATATGAATAAACATAACAACCTTGAGTTATTATTAATATGAATAAACAAAACAACCTTGAGTTATTATTAATATGAATAAACAAAATAACCTTGAGTTATTATTAATATGAATAAACAAAATAACCTTGAGTTATTATTAATATAAATAAACAAAATAACCTTGAGTTATTATTAATTTGAATAAACAAAATAACCTTGAGTTATTATTAATATGAATAAACAAAATAACCTTGAGTTATTATTAATATGAATAAACAAAACAACTTTGACTTATTATTAATATGAATAAACTAAATATCCTTGAGTTATTATTAATATGAATAAACATAACAACCTTGAGTTATCATTAATATGAATAAACATTACAACCTTGAGTTATTATTAATATGAATAAACAAAACAACCTTGAGTTATTATTAACATGATTAAATAAAATAACCTTCGGTTATTATTAGCATGAATAAATACAAAAAAACATTGGGTTATTATTAACAAGAATAAACAAAATAACCTTGGGGTTATTACTGACATGAATAAAGAAATTAATTTGGTGTTATTATGAACACGAATAAACAAAACAACCTTGACTTATTATTAATATGAATAAACAAATTAATTTGGTGTTATTATGAACATGAATAAACAAAACAACCTTGAGTTATTATTAATATGAATAAACAAAACAACCTTGAGGTATTATTAATATGAATAAACAAAATAACCTTGGGATATTATTAATATGAATAAACAAAATAACCTTGAGTTATTATTAATATGAATAAACAAAACAACCTTGAGTTATTATTAATATGAAACATAACAACCTTGAGTTATTATTAATATGAAGAAACAAAATAACCTTGAGTTATTAATATGAATGAACAAAATAACCTTGAGTTATTATTAATATGAATAAACAAAATAACCTTGAGTTATTATTAATATGAAGAAACAAAATAACCTTGAGTTATTATTAATATGAATAAACAAAATAAGCTTGAGATATTATTAATATGAATAAACAAAATAACCTTGAGTTATTATTAATATGAATAAACAAAATAACCTTGAGTTATTAATATGAATAAACAAAACAACCTTGAGTTATTATTAATATGAATAAACAAAATAACCTTGAGTTATTATTAATATGAATAAACAAAATAAGCTTGAGATATTATTAATATGAATAAACAACATAACCTTGAGTTATTATTAATATGAAACATAACAACCTTGAGTTATTATTAATATGAATAAACAAAATAACCTTGAGTTATTAATATGAAACATAACAAACTTGAGTTATTATTAATATGAATAAACAAAATAACCTTGAGTTATTATTAATATGAATAAACAAAATAACCTTGAGTTATTATTAATATGAATAAACAAAATAAGCTTGAGATATTATTAATATGAATAAACAAAATAACCTTGAGTTATTATTAATATGAATAAACAAAATAACCTTGAGTTATTAATATGAAACATAACAAACTTGAGTTATTATTAATATGAATAAACAAAATAACCTTGAGTTATTATTAATATGAATAAACAAAATAACCTTGAGTTATTATAAACATGATTAAATAAAATAACCTTGAGTTCTTATTAATATGAATAAACAAAACAACCTTGAGTTATTATTAATATGAATAAACAAAACAACCTTGAGTTATTATTAATATGAATAAACAAAACAACCTTGAGTTATTATTAACATGAATAAACAAAATAACCTTGGGGTGATGACTGACATGAATAAACAAAACAACCTTGACTTATTATTAATATGAATAAACAAATTAATTTGGGGTTATTATGAACATGAATAAACAAAACAACCTTGACTTATTATTAATATGAATAAACAAATTAATTTGGGATTATTATGAACATGAATAAACAAAACAACCTTGAGTTATTATTAATATGAATAAGCAAAACAACCTTGACTTATTATTAATATGAATAAACAAATTAATTTGGGGTTATTATGAACATGAATAAACAAAACAACCTTGACTTATTATTAATATGAATAAACAAATTAATTTGGGATTATTATGAACATGAATAAACAAAACAACCTTGAGTTATTATTAATATGAATAAGCAAAACAACCTTGGGGTTATTATGAAGATGAATAAACAAAATAACTTTGAGTTATTATTAACATGAATATACAAATTAACATGGGGTTAATATATTAACATGAATACAAAAATAACTCTGGGTTATTATCAACATGAATAAACAAAATAATGTGACGTTAATATTATCATTATTATTCCTCTTTAGCTGCCACTATTATTCCCATGTTCTTGTGTTGTTGGCCCAGGGAAGCTTGGTCCAAGTCTTTCACGAACCGGCTGGCCAGGCCTGACCTGCATTGTGCATGGAGTGTATTATCCGCATTGTGCATGGAGTCTCACTTGGCAAAGGTGGCGATCGCCAGGCAGGAAAGCACAGCTTCCAACCCAAGAAACACGAGTAAGATGGAGCTGATGATGACTTCGGCCCGAAGAACGTATGTTTGCCACAGCAACAGGTATACAGAAAGCAAAACACATGGTACGACCAAACCCAGAGCCAGGGTGAGTGGAACTCCCCTCTCGGTCAAATTTCCTTTCCAAGCTGGATCAAGGACACAAAGGAATAGGTTTAGAGACCACAATAAATGACCACTGAAATCATCATGTGATATAGCTCCTTCAACCAATCAATAGATAACCAATGGTTTTACTACAATCTATGAAGTGACTACCATTTTAGCAACGCCATTATAACTTAAACTTCACCTAATACCCACTTTGCAAACTGTGAACATTGTCCCAATCTCTAGCCAATAACCAGTCACACATACCAAAGTAAATCCGAGAAATCTCAATTCCAAGCAGAAGGAACAGCAAAAGAACATCCAGTGCAAGGTTTGAGGATGGATATGGTAAGACTTGTCCTGCAAACATTCAGAGTAAAACATACCATTATCAGGACGTCATCAATCCCGAGCCACCATTATCAGTCATGAAACTTCCTCAACAAAATCTAAGACATAACACACTCTCTATAAACATTTCTTGTTTCCAGAGACTGAACACTTTCACTATTAGAAGCCTTTAGCAGGTTGGGTTAGGAGGTGTGTTGTTGTCTCACGTAGACAAGCCAGAAACTAATGCCCTTCTGCCATTTTTGTTAATTACCTCCACCACCTAAGGAGGAGGAGGTTATGTTTTCACCCCTTTGTTAATTGCCGAAATCCGATTATGTTGGTCGGTTGTGTATGTCATTCTGTGTGTCTGTCTGTCTGTGTGTTTGTTTACCCTGTAGCAGCCACACCGTTTCAGCGATCATGACCAAACTGGGTACAGACGTCGGCCATGGTCCAACTGAGACACGTCGTTTTTGGTGAATCTATGTCAAAGGTCAAGGTCGAGGTCACCGAAAAACCGAAATTCTTATTTTCACAATAACGTCCGCTAAAATGGTCGTATCGACTTCAAACCAAAATGTGCATCTTCCAATTCTACATCCAACCATATGTCTCATTGGGGTGTCACACCAACACCCTTCTTAGCGGTCGGGGGTCGAATGTCAGGGGGGTCAGGTCAAAAATTTCAAATTGCGATAAAAACGCCATTTCGAGTCCGATTAACTTCCAAGTTATGATCATGACCAAACTAAGTGCTATAACTCATTAAACAGTAGCACTATAGACTTATAAGAACCAAATTGATTTCCAGGTTGTTTTTTTCAGAGATCATGTAGATATGACAAAGTTATTCTGGCAATTCCTTGCTCAACGAGCAATTTCATTTGTTTGTTTGTGTGCACGATATCTCAAAAAGTTGTGGACAGATCCGGATGAAATTTTGTGGGCAGGTTGGGTGTGTGACAAGGACAAACTGATTAAATTTTGGTGAAGATCCGGATTCGGATCCGACTGCAATAATTTTTAAAGTGATTCTTCACCATTGAGAGATCGGGCCAAAAACGATATAGTACTGTATCGCATGATATTTCAAAAATGTATTCGGCCCGATATGTTCTCGTGGATCAGGCATTACGTGGTAGAGGTATGCGCTCTACCGAGTGCCCTGCTAGTTTTAATATGGACTCACGTAGGAGATAAACGAGAAAGGAAAACAGGTTCACACACAACCAATGGGTATAGGATGGGGGGATGGACATACACAGGGGGAAAGGAGGGGGAAAAAAACATAATAATGAGTAACAAAGGCCCAGAGAAAAACATAATGAGAAAGAATCAGCGTGTGTATAAGAGATCATGCATGTGCACAGGTGAGCGGATGAGGTAGCGACGGGCACCATATTTGAAAGGTAGAATTGAGGAGGGCACCATATTTGAAAGGTAGAATACAAGAAAACTCTCTCTGACTCTCTGGAAAATCCTCTATTTCTCTTTGCCGACGACTCCACCCTCTGCCGTACCATCTGTCATCCCTCAGACTGGCAAGCAGCAGCTTCTTCGCTCACTGCAGATCTGGATAAAATCACAAACTGGTCCACCACGTGGAACATGTCTTTCAATCCAGACAAATCTCACACTCTCACTATGTCTCTTCGAAAGGACAGCCTCCTCTCCAGCCTTGCCCCCCCCTGCTCTCTCTGCGATTTGTCCCCACCACATTTCCACAGGGCGCTCAAGGTCCGCCAACAACCCCCTTCTGGTAAAACTACCAAAATCACGAATCGCTGCTCATCTTCACTCTTTCATTCCTCTTTTTTCCCGCCTTTGGAATAAACTTCCTCACTCTATTCTTTCCCATTCTTCCCTGCAGGCTTTCAAAACAGCTGTTCACCACCACCTCTTATCTTCCCCCATCCAAATCCTCGATCTTTTCTACCCCCGATAATCCACCCAAGCCCACTTCCTTCATTTCTCCTGCTTTCCTTCCTGAAAGTCCCTGTAATGTCCATCTTCTCTTCGCCATGTTCCCCGTCCCATCCCCATCCCTCTCCCTTCCACAGTTCACCTAATGTGTCTGTTCCCCACTGTTTTGTCCCTTCCACTCCCGCCCCTCTTGTCTCATGCCTCCTTGCTGTGAGTTGTGTGTTAGCTCTCATACGAGCCTCGACCAAGATATACAAAAAAAAAATAAAAAAAATAAAAAAAACGAACACAGGGAAACGATTCTACAATTGGCAGAATAAGGCGATGAACGAATGCAGATGTGCAACCAGCCTGGCCTTTAGGAGGGTGAGCAGGTAAAGATTTCTTGCAGAGCACATGTGATCCGGAGTGACTTGAGGAGGGCGGAGGTAGAAGAGGGCAGGATGAGCAAGGCCAGACCCTGTTGTTCATCCCAGCTATTCACTTTCCCATTTTTAAATGGACAGTGAGAGAGGCCCAAGTTTTTGTACAAGATGTCGGGGAAAAAAACAAAAAAACAATGCTTGCCAACCTGTGGCTGTTTGTCCATGCTCTACCCTTTAATTTAATGCTGAGCATCAAGCAAGGAAGCAGCATGTACCATTTTTATTAAATATTTGATATGACTCAGGTGGGGTTCGAACTCAGGTGATATGACTCAGGTAGGAATCTCCCAGACTCACAGCAGATGTTCTAACCATTACACAACCGAGTCTGGTTAAAATAAATGAGTGAGATAATGGGTTAAACACACAGGAAAACAATGCTCTCAAAGGGTTCCAAGAAGGCTTGCATATGAGCGAGCTGTGACAAACAGCATAGAGAACCATGCATACACTTGGAATTGCACAACACAAGATGGTATGCAACCGTCTTTAAGGGCAGCCACATCTCCACTGAAACTCTAAAGGCCTCAAATGTTCAATTTTTTTTTTTTTTAAAGAATGCGATGTACCTTCTCTCTTACCTTTGTACACAAACATAAGGATTTCCGCAATGAAGAAAAAGGCGAAGTAGTAGCAATTTAAATAGAGCAGAACTTGAAGAGGTACCGAAGAGAGCTGAAGTTGCGAGGAGTCAAAGACAGAACATTAATGAACTTCACACAAACAACACATAGTTCTGGATGTTATACGAATCAAAGCCTCTTCACCACCAGGAAAAGTTCAAATGGCGTGTACGCAAGACACAAATCTTGTACCAATGAACACTCTAATCAGCTTGTCGATGGCTTGTTGCAAAGGATACCACCACGTGTCTACGTCCTGGGATGCAACAAAAGGGCAAACACATTTAATCAGAACAAGAATGATTTCATGAGAGCAATTACAAAAAAAAAAATAAAAAAAATTTTTCCAAGAACTACCAAAATATCAAACACAAAGAGGAAGCAACATGAAGCATTTTCATCAAACAAAGTAAGCTGTTTGAAACTGAAATGAATTTTTCACAAGAGGAGGGCCCACACAGACATGACCCAATGAAGCCGTGTTCAGCATTGTTTGTGTTCAGCATTGTTTGTGTTCAGCATTGTTTGTGTTCAGCATTGTTTGATTTTTAAAAAAAAATTTTTGCTCAATTAAAACCCTCAGCTGTAACTAACCCCCATATTTATACAAATGACTCCCCAATGAAATTCACCCGCATGTTAATGCAGACAATTCCATTACAATCAACCCCTTATATATCCAGACAACCCGCAATATAAAATTCACCCGACTGTATATTAATACAGACAACCCCATGAGAATTAACCCTACATTTACCTAGAAAAGCACATTACAATTAACCGCACGTTAACCCCGATAATTATCCACACAACCACATCCGAAATCAACCCCTTATTTAAGCAGCACAATTCCGATTACAATCAATCCCATATTTATCCAGACAATACGCAAGTACATGGCAGATCAGCCAATTCAGCAGGCCAGCTCCTTATATAACCCCTTAATAAACTCGAAGGGCACTCGGTGGAGAGCATACCCTCCACCACGTAATGCCTGATCCATGAGAACATATCGGTCCCAATACATTTTTGAAATATCATGCTATACAGTACTATATCGGTTTTGGCCCGATCTCTCAATGGTGAAGAATCACTATATATATTAAATAATTCTCGTATCCAGATCCGGATTCGGATCTTCACCGAAATCGAATCAATTTGTCGTGTTAACACCAAACGTGTCCACCAAGTTTCATCCGAATCCGTCCACAGCTTTTTGAGATATCGTGCTATATTGTGTATGTCATTGTGTAATTTGGTCAACTTTTCATATAGACTCTGGAAACTTGTAATTTTTCACTTCCTATGTTTACAGTGAACACAAAAACACCTGTTTTCAATTTTCTTATTCATAAGCAGTCACCGAAACCCAAAATTTGAGAAATCGCCATATTTTACCCATTATAGCACATTCAGAGATAATAAAAAATATCTGTTGAGCTAAATTTAACCCAGTTAGGCATTATTTACGAACCCCCTAAAAGATGACAGCCAAATATGCACAAAAAGGACGTTCTGTAGTACTGAGAACATACAATTTGAATGGATGTGCAAATACAAAACACAAAGATGCTTAGGCATATATAATTATTTAGTCATCCAAGTCCTCATTTTCCTCGTCATCGCTTGAATTCTCATCAATTGCGACATTGTTGCATGTGTCCTCAGCTCCTTCACACTCGCAGAGCTCTGTACAGGCTAGATTATGTGCCTTACAAGAGCACCGTCGACTGCACTAACTGGCAACACAGGAACACTTCACAAGTTCCACCACGGCCTCCGGTGCTGCTGGAACTTTTGAGACAACTGGGACATAGTGGCCGTCCTCCAGTTGCCACCATCCCAGAGTAACAGGATCCAGTAGAATTGGTACAGCTACTAAGTCTTGCAACCATATGTTGGCTTGTAGGTGTGCGCGCAATATATGCTCAGTGATACATCCTTGAGTCGGAAGTAGCTTCTCCACACCTTGGTTACCCTTCAGCTGCTTGAAAATGTGCCACCTCAGTGCTTGGCTGATGCAAACCCAGAGTTGAACAGCTGACACACAAACTTTTCACATCCAGACAACACCCCTGGTGATGGGTACACTCCAACACCAAGTCCAGCAAGAGCACAGATAACATCTTCGCCTGCCTTCATGAAGACTTTGAAGCATGATGACTTCCCCTTTCCTTTGATGTGACCAGTGGTATCACTACCAGTGAGTGCATGCAATCCTGGCAATGCTGCTGCTCTTTCTGCACCTAGAGCAACATAGATGGGCTCGAGTTTGATTTTTCGTCGTCCATCTCCAGTGCCCATGATGATAACACTGTCCGGCTTCAGATCAGGTACTCTTCGCAGAGCAAGCACTAGCACATCAGTATCACAAGAATATATGTGCACAGTATTGCCCAGATGACTCACTGCCACTGCATACAAGATCAACAGTGTATCAGCTTCCTCTTGTGTACTCGGAATGCTCACCATGTTTGGCTGGGAAGAAAGGAAGCCTTTCTGGGTGTGTGTGGTGATCGGCACTTTGCACAATCGAACAGCTTTTTGTGCAAGATACAACACAAGATTGGCTTTTGTTTCCTTAGTGCTCAGAAATGACTTGAAGTCGTTAATGCATGTAGTATCGTCTACTTTATACCCCTTGTCCTGTGTTCTCCCTGCCGTACGAAGCTGTCTGGTTCTGTCCTTGAGTGAATTAATGATGCTGTAGTTGTCAAATACTAGGTATGCATCCATGTAACCAACCGATTTACCACCAACACTTCGAATAAAGCAGTCCAACAGATCTTTACAGGTTTTAATTTGGCTTTCGTAGACAACCATCTCCTGTACGAGAGCCATGCCATCTATTATGATGCTGGTCGGGCCGTGTTGGGTGGTTGACTCCTCTCCAATGGATGTTTGAGACGTGGCAGACTCTGCAACCATGCTCTCGAGTTCGTGAATGAGGATAGACTTGTTGGTACTGGATAGGAGGGAACCATCTGGCTTCATTAGTGTGGCATTGGAACTAACAAATTCATGCTTTCCTACGATGTCTTCCAGATCGAGTTCTCTTGAAGATTTTGCAATGAGGAGCAAGCGAACAAACAGGGAGTTTGTTAGATTTTTGCACTTGGATTTTTGTCATTAGCAATGCTTGGAAAATTGGAAACAACTGATTCGTAGTCCTATGTAATCTTAGGAAGTGAAAAAACACAAGTTTCCAGATTCGATATGAAAAGTTGACCATTGTATGAATTGCTGCATAACAACATACACTAATATATTAGTTTAGCCCCATCTCTCAATGGTGAAGAATCACTGAAAAAATTCTAGTCGTTGGATCCGGATTCGGATCTTCACCAAAATCTAATCAGTTCGTCCTTGTCACAAACCGAACCTGTCCACAACATTTCATCCGGATCTGTCTACAACTTTTTGAGATATCCTGTACACAAACAAACAAACAAGCAGTCATAGACTGGTACTTACGAAATCTTCAACTTGATCTCTGACCTTGTCTAATAAAATCTGTCTCTCGAGAAGGTCGCGACGCAAACCAGAAGTTTCTACAATGATTCTGTACCAAACCATCAAAAATCGAATGTTTTGGATGTTTGACCTCACTGTGACCTTGACCTTTGACCAATTTTGACCAAAATCTAATCAGCGTGAGCCACCAACCTCCTGAATCACGTGGTGTAATTTGACATTGGTAGCTTCTTCCGTTCTCTAGTTATCATTTTTTGGATGTTTGACCTCTCTGTGACCTTGACCTTTGACCGATTTTGACCAAAATCTTATCAGCACTAGCCATCACCCTCCTGAATCACGTGGTGTAATTTGACATTGGTAGCTTCGTCCGTTCTCGAGTTATCGTGCCTACAAACGAACAAACATACAAACATACAAACAAACAAACAAACAAGCAGTCATAGACTGGTACTTACGAAATCGTCAACTTGACCTCTGACCTTGTCTAATAAAAGCTATCTCTAGAGAAGGTAGAGACGCAAACCCGAAGTTTCTACGATGATTCTGTTCCAAACCATCAAAAATCGAATGTTTGACCTCACTGTGACCTTGACCGTTGACCGATTTTGACCAAAATCTAATCAGCACTAGCCTGAATCACGTGGTGTAATTTTACATTGGTAGCTTCTTCCGTTCTCGAGTTATCTGTAGCAAACCATCAAAAATCGAATATTTGACCTCACTGTGACCTTGACCTTTGACCGATTTTGACCAAAATCTAATCAGCACTAGCCATCACCCTCCTGAATCACGTGGTGTAATTTGACATTGGTAGCTTCTTCCGTTCTCGAGTTATCGTGCCTACAAACAAACAAACAAACACACAAACAGAGGATGGAAGCGATCAATATACTTACGAAATCTTCACCTTCGGTGGCGGAGGTAATTGTTTGTGAGAAAGCCGTTGGGATTGGACAGACACAGAACCGCCCACAGAATGACGTCATCTTTGATCATTTGAGGTTATATTGTTACGGATTTGGAAGCCTTGTGCACACAGACAGATAGCAGTCCCCAAGTTTAGTTATCTCGATAAGTATGTGTTTATAGTTAGGGTCCTGTCCTATGTTTAATGGGTGATTACTTGTACGTGCGCTGTGAATTATTTTATAGTTAGGATTTTTACATTTTAAACAGCAACTACAACAACGACAACAACATCGCTCCTTCGCTCCTACCACCATCGGCCTTCCTCACGCGCACGCGTGCTGAGCACAGACGTGGGCGGGGCTTCCATTGCTTCGGCTCGAAGCGCCGCTCCAAAAAGGGCATGGAATGTTTTCCTCTGCCCAATGAGCAGAGGGCAAGCATCGCACGCGCGCCCCAGCCAATGGGAGGCGAGCGTGCTGAGAAAAGAAATCGCTCGGATCTGAAGGAAGAAAAAGAAAGAGGAGAGGACGGAGAGTGGGTGATCATGGCGACGGCAGAGTGGTGGTCGACGAAGTTCTGTGGGATCACGGCAATTGCGGTCTACAGTCCTTTGTGGTGGCTCATCGTGGTGGTGGTGACCGAACAGTGCGGTGGCCAAACAGCCAGGGACGAGGGCCGTGGACTTCAGGTCATGGGTTCGAGTCCCACCAGTGGTTTCGAAGTCGGTGTAACCGCACGAAGTGGGAAGGTCCAAGCCAGGTTCTTACTTCCAGCTCACCTTCCCTCCAAGCTTGGGGTATCAATAAAGGCTGTGGCCACCATTTCTTTTGGGGGTGTGTGTGTCTGTGTGTGGGCCCGTCTGATAAGTGGAATTGTTAAGTGCTTTTTGTTGTACATTATTTGCATTCCTTATTCAGTTAACTCTGCCTTCTTGCGTGCTCCCCTTCCCCATTGTAAATAAATACCCCTTTTGTTGAATGTTCCAGCTCATTTCTGTATTTCTTTATTTGGCTTAGCACAGTGTGTATTGAGAAATAGCGAGGCAGTAAATTGTTCATTTGGACCGACAGGCCTTGGTAACCTCCGCTCGGGTTAAACACGGTTCGGGCACGGTAACGGCTCGTTCCGCTCGAGGTCCGCCAAGGGTGTGAATTCCCCGGTAGCTTTGCCGCATGGGTAATTAGGTATATTGAAGTTTGGCAATTGACCCTACCCCACGCGGTCGAATTATTGGCGATTCATGGTCCTGTAAGGGATCCGTACCTTTCGGACTTATCCAAAAGGCATGACCTAAATTCCGGGTGTTCGGTGGAGCCGACTCTACTGCTCCCTCTAGCGGTCGTGCTTACCACCGATAGCCAGCCCCGCAACAATATGTCCAAAGATTCACGTTACCTTTCACCCCAACACATAAAGTCTTTATTAAAAAAAAAAAAAACTTTTACAGATTAGTAAAATCCACAAATGTTTAGTTATTACTGTATAAAACCACTATATGAAGCCTAGGGTTGGCATAATTGTAAGGTGGCTGGCTAAATAACACCAGGTGGGTTGACTCAGTCAGTCATCCTTCCATGGTCGACAAAATGAGTACCAGTTTACTGGGAAGAGTTAACCATTAGAGTATCCTGGGTCAGAATGGCTACCCGTCCATGATTGTACTTCCACTCCCCCTCCCCCACCACCATCCCCCAAAGCCAATGAAAACTGCCTTGGCAGCCATATTTGCGTGGAGGCGTGAAAGGAAAGCAAGTTATATTGAGCCATATGATAAATCCGAGAAAAAAAAACATGTTTGTTTGTCATCCACTGCGACGTTTACCATATAGCACCACCTGTTGAGGGTGGGAGAAGGCATGAGAAGTCAGCTATGGAGATGATTTGTAATTTTTCACTGCACACGTGTCAAAGTGCAAGGCTACGGGGAAGCGAGATATCGCCGGCACCATGGCCAGATTCCATGAACTTTTTAATTTCATAAACCTAACCAACAGGGGGCATTGCATCAGTGGTACAGCCACACCCACGGCATGTAATGACGTGTGCTGTGACTGCCCTCATCACGTAGGGTGTGCGTCGTTTCACTGCCATGGCTTCTCGGCATGTATGAATAACACCAACGTTCTGGAACCTTCACTGAAGCCATGACTTTAGAAGGGCACGCCCAATTCCCATTTATTATTTAAAGCCCCACCAAGTCCTTGTTTGTCTGTTCATCTGTATAGACGTCTACCCTGTACTGTAATTTATTGCCGTCTACCCTGTACTGTATTTCGTTTCCCTATTCCCCGTTCATTCCCCTCCACCTGAACATGACCAGTATACGGACCAGGACATGACACAGACCCCTGCAATAATTGCCCCATTCCCTGGCTTTGTGGCATAGATATTTTTGGACATGTGGGGGTTCATCCCGGGTGCATGGGGGTAAAAGTAATTTCCCCATGCTAAGTGTGGAGCTCCGCTCCTTTTTGGACATGGGGGGATTCATCCCGGGTGCATGGGGGTAAAAGTAATTTCCCCATGTTAAGTGTGGAGCTCCGCTCCTGGCGACAGCTGGAAGGGCAAACTGAGTGCATATCCGGGCGGGCAACAGAATGGGCGGGGCTGTGGAGGAATCCCCCATTGACTGGCATAGGGCCAGCTCGTAAGATCTGACATGGCCCAATAGCTGGTCCCAGGCCGCCTTCGGAAAATCTTACGTGCGGCACTTTGGCCCCGCCTGCTATCGGGGCTATAAAAGTGTGCCCGAAGTTCGGGTTCGTTCTCTCTCTGCCCTGGTCATCGCCCTGACTTTCTTCCCTGGTCCCGGACGCTTTGGTTTGCTGGCGGAGATCTGCGGCGCTCGTGGCTGTCGGCCGGCTGCTCCTGACATAGCTTGTGGACCCTCGGTTGTGGAGTGCAGTGTTGGGGCCATTCCGGAAAGTGGCAGGATGAGCGGTATCGGGCTGGGGAGGACGACGGCTCCACGTACGGTAGGCTGAGGCCACCCTGCCCCTCCCAAATTGTCTCCCCGTGTGTGCGGTCTGATGGGTACCCTGTCATGTTATCCGGTAGGTAAAGAATAGGTTTAGTTAAGTCTGTGACTTGTGCATTTTCTTTGCTTTTTGTAAATATGCACATTTATTGCTTTTTGTTGCATTTCCCCCTTTCCTGCCCCGGTTGCCCTTTGACTCCATTAAAGCCCTTGAGTTTACTTCCCTCCTTTTCCATAACCCACATTGCTTGTTGTAAATAAATTGCTTTGTTCACATTTTCCTTTCAATCTGCCTGTGTCTGTCCTTTCCGCTTATTGAGCTAGCAATGTCCGTACATAGATTAGCCGGGAGATTATAATTCCCCAAACTAATTGGCTCTCACATCAGTCCGGCATTGTACTAGCCATAAGCTCAGACACCTTAATCAAGACCCAATAAAGATAAAAGCAGCACAACCGCCGAGGATGTGATTCCCCGAAAAGGAGACTGCGTGTTCCCAGTTAAACGGTAGTCAGACGGAGGACACTAGGTCACGTGGTTAAATTGTTGGCGTTCGCGATCGATTAGCGACCTGCCATGACACGGACATATTTGTGTGCGACGGCCTCGATTCCCAGTGAGTCTGGGGAGAACCAGGGATACCCCCACCTTCGTAGTACCCCCGCGAACCCGCGCTCCGAACAATATATTTCTCATGGCCCTCGCAGCCCATCCAGTCACCATTCCCCCACCCCCCAAGCATGATTAATAGTAAATATCATCAGTTTAAACTGACATGTGAATTGAGAAGCCACAGATATGACATTCTCATCGGTGTTAAGAAGCATCCAAATCAGATACGGTGTGTCTGTCTCTGTGTATATATATATATATATATATATATATATATATATATATATATATATATATATATATATATATATATATATATCTCTCTCTCTCTCTCTCTCTCTCTCTCTCTCTCTCTCTCTCTCTCTCTCTCTCTCTCTCTCTCTCTCTCTCTCTCTCTCTCTCTCTCTCTCTCTCTCTCGAATGATAGCATCGTCTTTCCGATTGGAGACGTCCATTAAATAAATTTCCAAACCTGCCATGTCCATACGAAGTAATCCTGCAAGGTTCAATGTCCACTCCCCTGCAGCAATGGTCGAAGGTTTGGATAGAACGCGCCCGTCTATGAACCTTCGGGCCTTGCACCCGTCCAAGCTGCTTCGGAGGTTTGCAGTACAAGGAGCCGCAAGCAACTAGCTTTTTGGATGAGCTCAGAAAGTTCTCCAACTCTTTCGTTGTGGACACGTACACCGCTTTCTCGCAGGTACATTTCCAAGTATTTTCGGCTTATTTTCGAAGCTTTGTGAGCCATTTTAGGTAACAATCCTTATGTTGCAAGCATGATATATGTTCCCCACCCCCAAAACCCCACCCACATAACCCTACCCAATATACGTTCCCCACCCCAAAAACTCCTGTTGCTTGGGGTTTCTGTGCAAGTGCACCGAGCATCCTGGGGCGGATTACGTCATTTTGAAAGTCGCTTCGTGTGTTTTGTTTAGCGCCGCTCCTGATGGAATCGGGTATTCCATCTTATAATCATTCAAGCGGGGGGATGGCTATCGGGTCGCTTCTCCTTGGCTATCGGGTCGCTCACCTGCATTTATTTATTTTCATTTATTTATATTTTCATTTACGGACGCTTTCCGACGGTTCTGTAATTTTTCTCAGTGTATCTGCTTCGATGTCGATGGGCACGCGAAATTTCAGCTTTCTACGTCACCCAGAAGGTACCGAACTTTAATATCCGTGAGTGAGTGAGAGAGTCAGTGAGTGAGTCAGTGAGTGAATCAGTGAGTGAGTCAGTGAGTGAATCAGTGAGTGAGTCAGTGAGTGAATCAGTGAGTGAGTGAATCAGTGAGTGAATCAGTGATTGAGTCAGTGAGTGAATCAGTGAGTGAATCAGTGAGTCAGTGAGTGAATCAGTGAGTCAGTGAGTGAATCAGTGAGTGAGTCAGTGAGTCAGAGATTGAGTCAGTGAGTGAGTCAGTGAGTGAGTCAGTGAGTGAATCAGTGAGTGAGTCAGTGAGTCAGTGATTGAGTCAGTGAGTGAGTCAGTGAGTGAATCAGTGAGTCAGTGAGTGAGTGAATCAGTGAGTGAATCAGTGAGTGAGCCAGTGAGTGAGTCAGTGAGTGAATCAGTGAGTGAATCGGTGAGTGAATCAGTGAGTCAGTCAGTGAGTCATTGAGTGAATCAGTGAGTGAATCAGTGAGTGAGTCAGGGAGTGAATCAGTGAGTCAGTGAGTCAGTGAGTGAGTGAGTGAGTCAGTGAGTGAAACAGTGAGTGAGTCAGTGACTGAATCAGTGTGTGAATCAGTGAGTCAGTGACTTAATCAGTGAGTGAATCAGTGAGTGAATCAGTGAGTGAACCAGTGAGTGAATCAGTAAGTCAGTGAGTGAAAAAGTGAGTGAATCAGTGAGTGAGTCAGTGCGTCAGTGATTGAGTCAGTGAGTGAGTCAGTGAGTGAGTCAGTGAGTGAATCAGTGAGTGAATCAGTGAGTCAGTGAGTGAGTCAGTGAGTGAATCAGTGATTGAGTCAGTGAGTGAATCAGTGAGTGAATCAGTGAGTGAGTCAGTGAGTGAATCAATGAGTGAGTCAGTGAGTGAGTCAGTGAGTGAGTCAGTGAGTGAATCAGTGACTGAATCAGTGTGTGAATCAGTGAGTCAGTGAGTGAATCAGTGAGTGAATCAGTGAGTGAATCAGTGAGTGAGTCAGTGAGTGAGTCAGTGAGTGAGTCAGTGAGTGAATCAGTGAGTGAGTCAGTGAGTGAATCAGTGAGTCAATCATTGAGTGAACCAGTGAGTCAATCAGTGAGTCAGTGAGTGAATCAGTGAGTGAGTCAGTGAGTGAATGAGTGAGTGAATGAGTGAGTGAATCAGTGAGTGAATCAATGAGTAAATCAGTGAATCAGTGAGTGAGACAGTGAGTGAGTCAGTGAGTGAATCAGTGAGTGAATTAGTGAGTGAATCAATGAGTGAATCAGTGAATCAGTGAGTGAGTCGGTGAGTGAATCAGTGAGTGAGTCGGTGAGTGAATCAGTGAGTCAGTGAGTGAATCAATGAGTGAATCAGTGAGTGAATCAATGAGTGAATCAGTGAGTGAGTCGGTGAGTGAATCAGTGAGTGAATCAGTGAGTGAATCAGTGAGTGAATCAATGAGTGAATCAGTGAGTGAGTCGGTGAGTGAATCAGTGAGTGAATCAGTGAGTGAGTCGGTGAGTGAATCAGTGAGTGAATCAGTGAGTGAATCAATGAGTGAATCAATGAGTGAATCAGTGAGTGAATCAGTGAGTGAGTCGGTGAGTGAATGAGTGAGTGAGTCGGTGAGTGGTTAGAATAAGCTTTTATATATTCGATACTATTTTCCATTGAAATTATCGAAGTGGCGAATTATGGACGGGCGGGTTCTCTGCCAATTCATTCAAACAGTTTATTTCCTGGACGGAGATTGTCGCAAACAAAACATTCTCACAAAGAATTCTTGAAAAAACAAAAACAGTTACAAATGGAAGATAAACATATGAGAAGGTAAATAACCAAGTACAACCGATGACTTTGTAACTTATTAAAATGTAAACAGGGTTGGCTATTTTAAAGAGGTAATTATTTATTTAGGGTAACACAGGTATTCGTTCAATCATCGAGTTCAGGAAAACTAAGGGGGATCTCAATGCGATATCACTCACGATGTGAAATATGTTACATTTAAAAATGAACACAGTTCTCCACCTACCAACAAGGGCCATTGCTTGGATGCGAGTGCAAACATTTCATAGTTATATCTACCCTGAGGGCAGAAAGCAGTATTAAAAACATCGACAAATACTCGTAAGGATCAGAAACGATCTACCCCTAAGGCAGCTTGTATTTATAAAACTTAAGAGGGCGCGTATTTTTTTGCTGAGGCCTGTTCGCGGTGTACATAATCGTTTACCATTCATTAGAAACTCCATTAAGCGGTCGGTCGTCTTCCTCAGATCGCCGCAGACATGGCATTGAGACAGACTCCCCTGACGTGCAGCGGACACACCAGACCCGTGGTGGATTTGGCGTTCAGTGATATCACCCCGTACGGGTACTTCATGATCAGTGCTTGTAAAGGTGAGTGCGAGGCACGGGGTTACCTGTATAGGATGGATCGTGTGGCAAGGAACGAAGAGATGTTTTCGAAGCGATATAAGAATGGTTTGATGACGGTCACGTGTGACGGGTCACTAGACCCCGATGATTTGTAGACCCTGCCGGTAGAACTCCCAGATCATGTTCTCTGCTTCGACCTCACACATCCGGCCCAGAGGTTCAGGGGAAACCAGGGTTGTGATCACTTACCAAGCGAGCCGTTCCTGTGGTGGTGGATCTTCGGTGGTGGAGGATACCTGATGTTGGCTTCGCGGTTAGGGTGGTGGTTTGGGATCCGAGGGTCCTGAGTTCAAGTCCCGTTGGCTCCTGAATTAACACCAGTGAGTTGACTCGGCCTGTCGTCCTTCTGAGTTCAGCGAAATGAGGACCAGTGCAGCAGCCAAAAGGCAACACATGAAGGGACAGGGGGATTGATGGATTTATTAAACAAGCTCAAATGAGCTAAGATCCTCGTCCTCTTAATGATGACGTCATAAAAACGAATATGACGTCATTGCGATGTATCAGGTTTGCGATAAATTATCTGTGCTAATGCCCGGCTTGATTCCCGCAAACAAAATTCAAACAGCTTGCCTAGTTTCGGAGATAATGGTACTGTATAGGCGATTTCCATCAGCGGCGATATTATGACGTCAACTTTTTCTCTTGGAAGAATTTCCAAAATCGGAGATGGTTTCTGCCTGCGCGTGGGCTTTCTGCATATACATGGCAAGTTTCAGGAAGTTTCGATGAAAACTCGGGGTTGTGAAACAAAAAATGTCAAAAAACAGGAATGACGTCATAGTGATGTATCATATGTGTGGTAATTCATCTCTGCTAATGCCCTGTTCGATTCCCGCAAACAGAATTCAAAAAGCTTGCCACGTTTCGGAGATAATTTTTTAGGCGATTTCCATTAACGGAGATATTTTGACTTCATAACTTTTTTCCTAGGAGGAAATTTCAAAATCGGAGATGGTTACTGTCTGTGCAGGGTATTTTTACATATATATGCCAAGTTTCAGGAAGTTTCGATGAAAACTGTAGGATGTGAAACAAAAAAGTCCACAAGCGGCAGATGAAGAACAACAAGGTGAGTAAGACTTAGAGATCCTCCACGAAGATCGAAAAATCTGGTATTGGTGTGGCACAGGCATGATGGGCCAAATGGCCTCCTGTGCAAAATTTATTTGTAATTCCCGATCAACGGCTTCAAACGGAGTGCTTGCTTGAATGCTTAAGCCACTTGGCGAGCGTTGTGCAAGAAACTTGGAAACTGAACACACCCCAGATGTTTTGTTGAGCGTTGTTGAATGAATAAACACTTTTGTAAACTAGAAGGGCACTCGGGAGAGCACACACATCCGCCCTGTAATGCCTGATCCACGAGAACATATCAGGCCCAATACATTTTTGAGATATCGAGCTACATATGGTTTTTGGCCCGATCTCTCAATGGTGAAGAATCACTTTAAAAATTCTAGTAGTCAGATCCGGATCTTCATCAAAATGTAATCAGTTCATCCTTGTCACACGCCAAATTTCATCCGGATCCGTCCACAACTTTTTGAGATATCCTGTACACAAACAGACAGAGGAGTGAAAACATAACCTCCTTCACCTTTGGTGGTGGAGGTAATTTAAAAAGTTGATTTCACTTCAGTTTACTCAGGGCTTCCACCCCCCTCTCCATTTTAAGGACTTTTGAATACCTTGTGAGGCGATAGCGAAGCCAGGCAGGAGTGAGGAGGTCGCATGGGCAGGCGGGGGTGAGGAGGAGGCGAGGCCAGGCGGGGGTGATGAGGAGGCGAGGCCAGGCGGGGATGAGGAGGAGGCGAGGCCAGGCGGGGGTGAGGAGGAGGTGAGGGCAGGCAGGGGTTAGGCCAGGCGGAGGTGAGGTGGTGGCAGTGAGGACAGCAAGGGGTGAAAGTGCAGCAATAGAGACCAGTCGAAATGAGGCCTTGGAGAATTTTTGTGGGTGATGAAACTATTAAATATGTCGATTCATCGTTCTGCAGGAAGGATCATAGACAAAAAGATTTGTGTAGTTTTGAAAGAGCAGGAGCAGGAGCAGGAATTGGGGACATTGAAGGAAGGTTAAATGACATGGTATCGGGTGTGGATGAGGGCCACAAAAACGGTTCCATAAATCAAGGAGGTTCCCTACCAAGATAGGTTGAGTATCTTGAATCTACAATTGCTCTACTCCAGGAAGAGGAAAGGTGGGGTGAGGCGGGCGGTGGAGAGGGTGGGTGATATGATTATTGTACACGAGATTATGTATGGGCTTATCAGGATCGATCCCAGGCATTCAACTCAGGTAGACAAACATCACCTCGAGGTCACTCAAGGAAGTTATTTAAGGAGAGAGCACACTGAACGTCAGGAAGTGCTTTTTTAGAGCGGTCGATGACTGATTGACTGATTGGAACAGTCTTCCACAGGAAGTAGTTGAAGCCAACACGACAAATGACTTTAAGTCTAAACAAGTCTGAAGACGACGATGGTTCACGAGCGGTATATGACGATGTAGATTGTTTCAGAAGTCAAGGATGAGACAATGTGATAATGTTTGACCAAGTTATAAAAATGATCAACATGATGTTGTACGGGTGACGGGTTATTAGCTGCAAAATGTCGAAAACCCGGTTTCGTTCAACAACTTTCAAAATTTGATCTTTGCAGAACCTTTAAAGGTCACAAAACAATGTTGTGGACATTAAAATAAGGAAACAGGATAAGTGCTATAGCTTATTGGAGTTAGTTCGTCGAAAACCTGGTTCGATTCCCACAACTTTGAAAATTTGACCTTTGTGGCCTTTAAAGGTCAAAGGTCAAGGATTATGACCTTTGGTGCAAAACTTCCTCTGGAACATTCCAGGAACAATATAACGTCATATAGGCTATATGGCATTTCGCACTCATCGGATTATCCATACTTTGATGAAATCAGCGTAAAAACAAACTTGAAGGGGGCGCCATGGGCAAGGTGTTCGAGATAGAGCAAAATGGTTTTAAGACTTTAGGTGGGGAATGACCTCCATATATATTATGCATAAAAAAATTGTCATCCTAGCTCTCAAAGTTTGGGCATTCGTATGATTTTTATGTCAAAATTCGAAATTTTCTAAGTTTTTGACCTTGTCACCTTGACCTTGGGACAAAAATGAAAAATCGGACGACAAGTTTTAGATAATTTATTTTGCTATTCAAATACCGAAGAACCCATTGCATTCAGTCAATTCCCTAGAAGATAGATTTTTAATCCGACTACCCACTAAAAATGGCTATTTTTGGGGCGTGCCTCCGCCCACAATGGGCGTAGATCACCCTCATCCAGGAAAACACAACTCGACATTGATATCAAACACATAACCAAGTTTCATCAAGATCGGATCAAAGTGCACGGAGTTATGCTCTGGACAGACAGACACACAGACATAACGAATGTAGTGGTCACTCTGGCTGGTGCTCGTGAACCAATTATGACGGCAGGAAGAAGTTGGTCGTGGTCGACCGAACACCAAATGATTTTGGGGAGTTTACTCGAGGATTTGAAAATAAATTCTGGATATTGGGTAAGTGATTGAAAGCAAAGGGTTGTGTGGGATAATATTTTCTGTGACTCTCCCAAGATTCGGAAATGCAATAAAAATTATGAGTAGCACGATAAATGGCAACCAACCTATGGCTGGAAGAATGGTGAAGGGAGGAAGGTTTTGCATTTAGGTAGCAGTGGGTATCGTTTCCGGGGGCAAAGGGATTGGTGTTTCCAGGCTGTAGGAGACAGGACTTTATGCATTAGAAATGAAATGATTACAAGGAGTTGTGATGGAGTTGATTATCCCTTTGAACCCTCACGGCCGTTTTGCCAGATGCTATTCAAACCTCCGTATACCCGAGTGGGCAGTTTACCGGCCGTTATTCAAATCTCCATATATTCTAGTGGCCAGTTTATCGGCCACTATTCAAGCCTCCGTATACCAGAGTATGCCTGGTGTTGGCTTAATGGTTAGAGTGGTAGGCTTGGGATCCTAGGATCCTGAGTTCAAATCCCCTTCGGTTGTTGAATTAATACCAGGTGGGGTTGACTCTGCCTGTCATCCTTCTGAGGTCGGCAAAATGAGTGCCCGCTTGCTGGTATACTGTGTCAGAGTGGTGACCCATACAAGATTGTGGCCAATAGCCAAGGAGACTGCTGAAGTAGCACCAACGCTCTGCACAGAGTATAGTCTGGATGGATGGATGGATGGATGGATGGATATACTCGAGTGGGCAGTTTACCGGCCACTATTCAAACCTTCATATACCAGAGTGACCGGATTTTTCTTCAGGGAGCCCAGGGTGGGGGGGGGGGGCAGAAAGTCCAAGGAGCTCAGGGTTCAAAAGGTTAACATTATGAAAGGTATAGACAAAAGAGTTCTTCAGCAGAATAGACAGTGATAGGACCAGGGGCCATAGCCTGAGGAAGTGGAGAGTTAAGATGGTAGTAAGGCAAGAGTTTTTCACTCGGAGAGTAGTGAATGTATGGAATGGTCTCCCTGGAAAGGTAGTACCAGTATAAAGAGTAGATGGGTGTAAAATGGAATTGGTGAGGTACCTAGAAATTTTGGAGACAGAGGGATACAAGGATATGGCAAGATTTGTCAGTAGCTTGAGTATGCATGCATGTGTGATTGTGTACATCTGTGCTGATTAGTGTTTCTGAGAGGATATTCTCAAATGAGAGTGTGTGGTCGGTATTGTACATTTACTGATTACTGTTCAACCAATCCTTGGCTCTTGTATACCGATTACGTCATGCACAGACCATAGTGACCCCACGCACACGAAGCGAAAAGTGTGGCCAAAAGCAATTGATTCATGTCTGTCCATCTTATCAGTTTATGATCGAGAAACAGCTTATTTAAATCAAACAGTATATTTTGAACATGAATCAGAACATGACACATATATTGTTTTAAACCGTACTACCTTGGCTCTGAATTCATCCCGGTTGCACATGCGCAGAGAGGAGTGAGATAATATTTTACTCTGTCTGCCTTCCTGGCAGTTAAATAAAATTAAAAATCATTCCAAACAGGAAACGTACTGTTTTTAAGGACGTTATATAGGACACAAACGGGCACAGATACCTTATGTAACATGCTCGATAAAGGTGATGTAATAGAGACTGCGCAAAATGGTAGTAATTCCGGAATTAATTTATTTATATGACCTTTACAATCTTTATTTAACTTAAATTTCATTATACTAGTACGTGCCCGTACGTGCAAAAAAAACAAACAAAAAAAAACCTTTAAAACCGCTTGCCAGAAACAACCACACAGGCCGTTCCTTCACTCTCGCGTGGCCGTACGCGCGTGACCATACGTGCAAATAAAAAAACTTTAAAACAAACTCGCAGGCCGTTCCTTCGCTGTTGTAAACGATGACTGGATTGGGGCATTGTGTTTAAGAAAATCGAGAAAGAAAGAATACAGTAAGTCGATAAATCGAGAAAGAATACAGTAAGTCGTCACTATCTGGAAGTCCGTAAGTTAAGTCCTCACTGTCCGGAAGTTCGCATATCGCAGTTACGATTATTCGCAATTTAGTTTTAATGGCCAATTATTCAATTAGCGCCAACATATTTTGCCTTTTCGGAATGTCATCGCAAGGAAAAACACAAAGAGAAGAGAAGAGAGGAGAGAAAAAAAAAAACTTTCAAACAACCACACAGGCCGTTCCTTCGCTCTCGTAAACGACGACTGGATTGGGGCATTGTGTTTATCTATAAATGCGCATAAGAAATCGAGAAATTATTAGAATACAGTAAGTCATCACTATCCGGAAGTTAAGTCATCACTGTCCGGAAGTTAGCACATCGCAGTTATGATTATTCGCAATTTAGTTTGAATGGCCAATTATTCAATTCGCGCCAACGTATTTTGCCTTTTCGGAATGTCATCGCAAGGAAAAACACAAAGAGAAGAGAACAGAAAAAAAAAGAAAAGAAAAAAAACTTTCAAACAACCACACAGGCCGTTCCTTCGCTCTCGTAAACGACGACTGGATCGGGGCATTGTGTTTATCTATAAATTAATGCGCATAAGAAATTGAGAAATTATTAGAATACACTGAATCATCACTATCGGAAGTCCGTACGTTGTAACCCGTAATGGGGAACGCGGCTGAGGTTCTCTTCCCCATCGGCCACGCCTACGCAGCAACATGTCTTGTCATTGGTTGGTAAATAAATGGCCATAACTTGGGAAGCACTTGTCTGATTAATATCAAACCTTGAAAAGGCACATCCACAGGGCCCCTGCAATATACCTGGTGAGTTTCAATTAGATCGGACCAGTGGTTGTCGAGAAACAGCGGTCACACACACACACACATTGCTGGAATTATAGATAGATATTTGAAGACTAGAACACAAATTGCCTATCATAGTACTTTCAAGAACCTCCACTTTTGAAGTACTTCAATTTAAACAAGTAAAAAAAAAGACAAAATGTCAGAGCCCCCGTTGTTTTCGTAATTTTGCTGTTTTCGGAGTTAAAGGGCTAGCCCATATTAATGTACAACTAAAATGGAGACCAGTCGGCCATCTTTGATTAGATCACAAAATGAAATTAGTTGCAAGCGTATGCCATCGTGTACTGTGTTTGTGTCACGTTTGAACAAAATCGGATCATACATGTCCGAGAAATGGTTGGGGACACATTTAAGTCACAAAATGGCCGCCAGTCAGCCATCTTGGATCTGATCTCGAAAGAAAAAAAATGACATGCATATATATAAGCCATCATTCATTATCTGCGTGCCAAGTTTGGACAACATAAGTAAATGCATGTCCGAGAATTGGTTGAAGACGTGTTCAAGATTGGGGTCTGTTTGTGTTTTTACAACTAAAATGGACGCCAGTCGTCCATCTTCGATCTGATTAAAAATAAAAATGACGTGCATATGTGTGTGCAGACAAACAGCATGTGTTGTCTGTGCCAAGTACGAATAAAATCAGTCCAAGCATGCCCGAGATATGGTCACGCACGCACGCACACGAAAATCGAGACCTAATCGATAAGCCCCTGTTTCAGACTAAGTCCAACGGGGGACAGTGAAGGTTCAGTGGGTGGGGGTGGTGTATAAGGGTGGTATTTGGGTCTGCTTCTGGACTGTTTCAATAGCTCTAAACTTCTTGATTTTTTTTTTTTTGATTTTTTTGAAACGATCGTTAAAATCATTATTTTATGAAAATTGAAGTACGGCACTATGTACCTGAACACTGCACAAGGGTATCGTGTTCTATGATGTCTCCAGTTATATTTTGTTCCACTTGTGTTTCATATTATCTCAGCCATCCAATCATAATCATGTTCAAAAGTTATCCAAGCAGATAATATATATATATATATATATATATATATATATATATATATATATATATATATATATATATATATATATATATATATATATAATTGGATAACTTTTGATTTTATTTTGATTTGACAGCAAATCAAATGAAATGTTTGCTCTTCCTTTAGCTGGTGACTGATTTTGATAATCACGTTTAGAGATTAAGAATGAGTTCCAAAATGAGCTACACCGAAGAAATGGGGAAGTTTTGTGAAACAAAGGGCTTGACCAATCTATGTTATACCTGCTGTATGTCATCATGAGGTTGTTATTCTTTAAGTGGAAAGAACAGCATGCATGTTTATAGAGGTTTTGCAACATGGATGATTATGTAATCTGATGAGAGTGTTCCTCACCCCCCTCCGTTCACCTTACAGATGGAAAACCGATGCTGCGTCAGGGTGAGACCGGGGATTGGATCGGAACATTTCTGGGTCATAAAGGCGCTGTGTGGGGAGCCACGCTGAACTCTGATGCGACACGGGGAGCAACAGCAGCTGCAGATTTCACCGCGTATGAAGCAACCACTTCCATTACCACTGCTAGCTCTTTCACATAATGGGTCATTGCATTGAGAGGTTATCCGATGGTTTATTTAAACACTTTACCTGTGCCACTGATTGATGACAATAGTCATAGATGTTTGCTGGTCATGGAGGAGAGTGTAATGGCATCAAAGCAAAAATCCAAAGCTCTTCCATGAAACATGAACATTTCATTCTTGTGTTGAAGAGGGAGCAATGTTGGACAATAGATGGTAGAAAACAGAGAGAGACCACCTACCTACCTGCATGCGATGTGAAAGCAACAGACCTTGTGCTTCAGCATTGTCACGGGGGATTCCAATAATGTTGAGACTACATTATTGTAGGTAGTCTGCCAACTAGAGAAATTGAGAGCTTTTGATTCCACTTAATCCAGGAGACAGATGTGATGCTATGGCTTCAGACAAAAGCCTTGTAAACTGAGTAGCTCTGATTTTCCAAAGAAAGATTTGCATCGACGGAATGTGTCCAATCTGCACATTGCTTTGGAGATCAGCTTTGCTATGTGGTTGGCTCAAGAAAGGTCATGGCTTAGGGTGAGGCCGAGAAGTTGAAGAAGTCTGAACCTCTTCCAGTGGCTGACCATGGAATGAGGTGGGTTAATTTGATGATCTTTCTGGAGCATCGGAGGAAGACGGTGAGATTATACCCGACTATAAACTGCTGGATTGATGCTTCGCAGAGGGAGTTGCCACAATGCGTGCACAGTCCCTTGAATGGGCATTAAAGCCGGGTGTCCCATCTACTGGCATTACTTTATAAACACTAAAGATCGCATGATTTCTTTCGATGAAGAGTCGACACGTTTTCCCTGTCAACCTGAACAAATTACAACTTCCTTCCTAAGTTACAGAGGTACTGCATCAGTGGCACAGCTGTATTTCAAGCCATGAGGAAAGCCAGTAACCCTATGCTGCGCATGAATGAATGATTATAAAGAAAATTAGGAGTGTGAGTTTTGGGTTTGTGCCCACAATCGACAGATCGAATTGGTGTGCGTGTGTACTTCTACCCTCAGGAAAGTGTGGGATGCCGTAAGTGGAGACGAAGTTGTGAACTTCACACATAAGCACATTGTGAAGACCGTTCACTTCACAGGGGTACGATTGAAATTTTCTCATTTTAATTATGCTGCTCTTGGGTGTTTGAGTAATTATAAACTCCTGGGGGTGCCTTTGGGACCATGTTCATCTGATTCGTTGAGGTTTGGGTAGATTTAAAATCGAAAAAGAAAGAGTAGAGTTTGGGAAGAAAAGGGGGAAGGTGAGGGAAGGAGATGAAATGGATAGCTCGAATGTATATAAAGGTTGGGAGTAAAGTACAGCCGTTGGTGGATTGGAATGTCGAGGTTGCTCCCCTTTTAGAGTTGTGCACATTCAGTACACAATGGAGAGAGACTGATGGAATCTGTAATTATACAGGACAGTACAAAGCTGCTAACTGGAGGACAGGACAAGATTCTGCGAATTTATGATCTTGAGAACCATGAAGCAGGTACAGTATCCAAGAGGAAAAAAAAAGAAAATAAACCAAAAACTTTTTGTTTGTACTGACTTCAAAAAGTCCATGTAACCAAAGCTTTGGAACCCTGAGGTTATCTAACATGGTACCCTTTCCCTTGGACATCTACAGATCCAAAAGAACTATCAGGACACCATTCCGGTGTTCGTAAAGCCGTGTGGTGCAACAATGACTCGCAGATCCTCTCAGTAGCAGACGATAAAACTGTGAGGTATGTGCCTGTCCGGAACTGTGTCACGGTGGTTAGACAAGACCACACGAGTGCGATGAACTCCTGCTTGCGCTGTCAGGTGTTCTGCCTTTCCTTTTATAAACACTAGCCATGCCTATCCATCGTTTCGCCGACGGCTTTAATCAAAAGAGCGCATGTTTCACGTCACAAACATATGGCATCGCTATCTGTGAGTCTCAATGAGGATGGAAAATGAAGTGAAACATGCAAAAAAGGAAGTAGAAGTAGTAGTAGATATAGTTATTGTCATGATCCTTTTGTGTACTGATATATATATATATATATATATATATATACATATATATATATATATATATATATATATATATATATATATATATATATATATATATATATATATATATATTGTTATTTTTTGATAGCTTTCAGGAGTATTACGATATACATGGTTTGCACAGTCCTGGAAATGCCTAGAAAATCGAGAAAATTGCACAAATATAAATAATCTGCCACACCCCCTGGTCGGAATTGTTAATTCTGCCGGTTTTTTTGAAGTGAATGAAAACAATTTTAACCTCCCCCAGGGATTTACCAAAGCCATGCAAAAAATAGTTTCTCACACACAAAGTCTGCAATGGCTGGTCACCGCACGAAACGTGTTCTTATGGAATAAGCATTTTATTAGAAGAAGGCACAGGACGAGGAAATGGAGAATCCTGGGGCAAAAAGAAAGATGGACACGAAAACGGACATATAAACGAGAACGACACCCGGTAGATCGCATACTTCCACAAATCTGAACAGTTTACCTTTTGTATCCCACTGATAAGCCTGATCTGAATCCGGACGTTAACCAAAATCTAACCAGCTTGTTCTTGTCAAACACCCAACCTGTTCACAAGGCTTCGTCCAAATCCGTCCATTACGTTTTGAGATATCCTGTTCACAGACAAACAAACAAACAGACAGTGGTGAAAACGTAACCTCCGCCCACCTTGGGAGGCAGAGGTAATAAGTAAGTAAGTAAACAAACAAACAAATCGCACGTGCGATTCGCTATAACAGAAGCATCTCGCAGGCGAAGGGAACGGATAACGTGAAGCTGCAAGAGCTTGTAAGGAGAGTCGGGAGGTGGTGGGCAGGGAAGAGCGTGGAGAGAGTGGAAAACGTGTCACTGGGTAGTTTTACTCTATGGAGTCGGGTCATGCATAAATTACGCAAGTCCTTCCAGAAACTTCCGATGAAGCATGTATTGCTGAACTAGTCAATGGAATAACAAAAAACAAACAAGGTTACCTTCTTATTCTTGTGGTTCATTCCAGTCACTTGTACATAAAATAAAACGCTGTATTAAAAGTCCTGAAAACAACTCTTTTTTTTTTTTTTCCTTTGGCCTGGAACACCCCTGGGAATTTGATCTTCCATGGCTGTGCGATCCATGATATATAATTCTGTGTGCTCCTTCTGTGTCTGTCATGCTTTCCTCGAAAGATTAAAGGGTTCTTGCTATCGTACTGTTGAAAGTGCTACATTGAAGCTTCAGGTCTGCTTCTTCCATTCTGGAAAGACTCGCTTTTAAAACAGGTATTTCTATGACTAAACAGACAAATTTCTGTTCCAAGGAAATCTATTACCTTTCCAATGGTACCATTTTCACACACACACACACACACACACACACACATCCCTCCTCTCCTTGGCTACTCTCTGTTCTGCTTTGACAGGTCCCTCTCCCTCTCAGGAGATGGTATTCCTGTGTATTTTGCTTACTGTCCACACGAACCCTTTCAAGCCCTTTGGAATACATCTGGCTGCATGTTCCTCTCTGAACCACCTAATGTTTGTCTGTGTGGTATACCATCTACTCCATGATGATGAGTCCAGACACACCTACATTTCCTCGAACATGGAACAACTCACAACCACCCATTCCAACTATTTGTTTCTCATCTGTGGTGATTTAAACTGTCATTATGCCAACTGGCTGGGTGTAGCTTTGCAACAACCAGCCACGACATTGCTGCAAAGACCTTCTGTGACTGTGGGTTTGACCCAATCTGTAAACTTTCCAACCTGGATTTCTGCAACTGGTACGTCCTCCCGCCTGGACCTCGTATTTTTTATATACATGGTCTAGGCTCATGGAAGAGATGGGACACAGAACAGGCCAAGACACAACATAACAAAGGGAACAGAAAGAGAAAAGGGAAACACCAACAGCAGGGTGGAGGGAGAAGGTAGACAGAGACAAACAAACAAGGGATGCAGGTAACGGTGAGTGTTAAGGGAGAACACAAGGGGTGGACAATATGGATATATAAGCAAAATTTTGGGAGGGTGAGGGTGGTTTAACGGGTGTCGAAAAAAAATCATGGCTTTGGATGGGGGATGACCTGAGATGGTGGTGAACAGCCGTCTTGAAGACCAGGAGAGAAAAAGGAGATTGAAGAGAGTGTGAAAGGTGGTTCCACAGGAAGGTGAGGGAAAAAAAAAAGAGGAATAAATGAGTGGGGGTGAGCAATGGTTCTGGAGTTGGGCAGTTTCATGAGGAGGGGGTTGGTGCTGGACCGTATGCATCCTGCAGATACTTCGGGGGGGGGACAGGGCATGGAGAGGGCAGAGGGTGCAAGTCCAGAAATGAGGCGGAAGAAGACAGAGACAACCGAGCTGCAAAGTGATAGGCCAATTTCTGATGTTCCTCTTCTACTGCTCTTGGCTCCTCTGACCACTTTCTTGTCAAAGCTAATATGTCTCTTGCTATTATAAGGAAGCAACCACAATGATGCAGAATATGACTGTTCACAACTGGCCAACTGGTGGGGATTGCAATCTGCCTTCTCTCAAAAGGATGGGACCATCTTCTCCACAGCCAATATTATTGATTCTGCTTGGGAATACTTTAACAAAAGCCTATTTTCTCCCCTGTGCTGATTTATCCCATCCTGTCTTTGGCCAGGTTTCGTTTCGTCAGGCCATTTCGTCAGGTCAGGTTCGATCTGTGACCTGCTACAGGTACCATGTAAACCTGTACTAACCTGTTCCATGGTCGGGTTGTCGGCGACTAAACCGTCTCCCCCACCAGGTTTTCTGGTGAGGAGGGTGTTTGGATATGGACACCCAGCAGGATTAAAAACAAAACCTGTCAAAGGGCGGAGGAGCTCCTTGTGAGCCAACGGCCATCCATATCTAGTGCCCAACTGTGTCTGCGGACGTCCTCCTGCAGTTGGGTTACTTCTTATTAGGAGGTTGGTGGCAGGATTTGCACTCCAGCCACCGTAAAACGCTTCATTCCGCAAAACGCAAAAACGCAAAAAATCTGAAAACCCACTCCGTGGGAGTACCTCCTGTGCAGCTTCCCTTCGCAGGGCAGCTCACCGGATGATGGGATTGGGGCAAAGCCTTCGGGACCCCCAATCTTTGATAGGAGGGAAACCACGGGGTAACATCCCTGGGTCAGATTGCGGGAGAGTGTGTCGGAGTGGTGCTGAGGTGTCGTCCACCAGGACGGCGGTCTCCTTGGGTTAACCTGAGGCGGTCCCTTCGGGTGGGTGCCTGGAATGTCCTATCCCTAAGAGAGGATGATCACCTGTCTCTGTTATCATCTGAGCTCAAGCGTTTGGACATCGGGATTGCAGCTCTCTCTGAGGTTCGGAGACCGGATTGCGGCGAGATAATGGTGGGTGGTTACACCTACTATTGGTCTGGTCGCTCTGATGGTTACCATACCCAAGGAGTTGCTGTAGCTGTGTCCAATAAGCTGACCCCAATGATAATTGAGGTAACACCGGTCAACGAGCGTATTATGAGATTAAGGATTCGTCACTCCTTAGGTGTCATTTCCCTGGTCTCTATTTATGCTCCGACTGAGGCGAGTGATGTTACCGTGAAGGACACATTCTACGCCACACTCGAGTCTGTGGTTGATCAGTGCCCCAGACGAGATACACTTCTAGTCTTGGGGGATTTCAATGCATCGACTGGAACTGATAGGGATGGTTATGAGGTGTGTGTTGGTCCCCATGGGTCAGGAACTATGAACCAGAATAGCACTAAGTTCCTTGACTAAGTCATGGACTTAGGGTGGCTGGTTCATGGTTTCAGCGCCCGCAAGCTCATCGCTGGACTTGGTATTCCAACGCTGGCGGTGTGGCAAAGGAGATTGACCATGTCCTCATTGACGGTCGCTGGAGGATGATCCAGAACTGCAGGGTCTACCGGAGTGCTCAGTTCCTCAATACTGACCACAGGCTTGTTGTAGCAACTCTAAAGCTGCACCTTAAATCCTGGAGAATGGTACCATCCCAGCCTAGGCTGGATGTTGCCAAGCTCAGGGATGAGAGAGTAGCTGAGGAGTTTGCGAACAGGCTGAGTGGACACTTGGGGGGTCTGGGTGCTTTGGGGGGTCCTGAAGAGTTGTGGAACACCTTCAAGACCACCGTCCTTGATGTTGCCGGTGGATGCCTTGGAGTTCACCGCAGGGCAAAGAAGAATTTTGTCTCTCAAGGGACACTGGATACCATTGACCAGAGTCGCAGGGCCAGGCTGAATGGCAGAGCCGAGCTGTTCAGGGAGCTGAGGCGTAAAACTGTACGTGCACTGAGGGTGGACAAGGAGGCCTATGTGCGAGGAATCTGTGAGGGGGTAGAGCATCACCTGTGGACAGGTGATTCTCGTCCCGCTTACAGGGGAATTCGCGCATTACGTTCATCCAAGCCCATCCCTCGGAGCACTGCAGTTCGAGCAGAGAGTGGTAGGCTCTTGACAGAGGAGTCTGAAGTGAAGGCCCGCTGGGCCGGTTACTTCGAGCGGTTGTACCAGGCTGATCCCCCAGCTGTCGAGTTGGACGTCAAGGGTGTTACAATCCCTGTTGCTGACCCTCGAATCAACTGTGGTCCACCATCGCTTGTGGAAACACGGGCTGCGGTGAACCAGTTGAAACGGGGCAAAGCTCCAGGGATCTGTGGCATCCATGCCGAACTTCTCAAGGCTGGTGGAAATGCTGCACTCGCGTCGTTGCATGCAGTTTTGTGCTCTGCCTGGAACACAGGCATCATCCCAACTGACTGGAAGAGGGGCCTTGTTGTCCCTCTCTGGAAAGGGAAGGGTGATCGCCAAGACTGCAACAACTACCGAGGGGTGACGCTGCTCTCAGTGCCGGGCAAGGTCTTTGCTCGGATAATTCTTGATAGGGTTCGCCACCATCTGCTTGAGCACCAGCGTCCAGAGCAGTCAGGCTTTACACCAAAGATGTCAACGATTGACCGTATCCTTGCACTTCGTGTACTCACCGAACGCAGCCGAGAGTTTCGGCAGGGGCTGCTTGCAGCCTATGTTGATCTCTGTAAAGCGTTCGATTCAGTGAATCGGGATGTCCTCTGGAGGATTCTTGGTCTTCGTGGGGTGCCACCGAAACTGATCGATCTGATGTCTGAACTCTACTCTGGTACTGAGAGTGCTGTGAAGTGTGGTGGTACCGCCTCTGACTTATTTCCAGTTGTTACTGGAGTTCGTCAGGGATGTGTACTTGCCCCCACACTTTTCAGCACTTGTATGGACTGGATTTTGGGAGGATGTCGGAGAGATCAAGTTGCGGTGCATCGTTTGGCAATGTCAAGATCTCGGACCTTGATTTTGCAGATGATGCAGTCATCTTTGCGGAGACTTTAGACATCCTCTTGGGGGCCCTCGAGGTACTGAATGAGGAGTCGGAGCCGTTGGGATTACGGATTTCTTGGGTCAAAACAAAGATCCAGGCTTTCGGTGACATCTTGGATGCTGCTGTCCTGTCTGTGTCTGTTTGTGGTGAGGATGTTGAGGTCGTGGATAGATTCACTTACCTTGGCAGTGATATTCATGTCTCCGCAGGTTGTGAGCCGGAGGTCAATAGACGTCTGGGTCGGGCCTGGGGAGTCATGGATTCACTGGATCATGGGGTGTGGCGCTGCCGGTACCTGTGCGGGAGGACGAAAGTCCGAGTCTTCAGGTCCTTGGTACTTCCAGTCTTGCTCTATGGGTGCGAGACTTGGACTTTGACCAAGGATCTGAGACGGAGACTTAATTCCTTTGGTACCAGGTCTCTTCGGAGAATCCTTGGCTATCGCTGGTCGGATTTTGTGTCCAACGAGCGGTTGCTGAGAGAGACTCGGATGAGATTTGTTACCTGCATAGTCCGTGAGCGTCAGCTGCGGCTGTATGGACATGTGGCTCGTTTTCCTGACGCTGATCCTGCTCACCAGATTCTCTCAGCGAGGGAGTCTCATGAGTGGAGGAGGCCAGTGGGCCGACCACGTGCCTCATGGTTACAGCAGGTTGACCATCATCTGAAGGAGATGGGGATGGGCCTGGCATCTGCCTGGGGGATGGCCAGACGGAGGCCCCTGGAGTACCGGCGGAAAGTGGACGCAGCGACGCGCTGTTCTGGCACATGCTCCCATACCTGACCTGACCTGTCTTTGGCTTTCCTGCCATCCTCTTGTCCCTAGTACACCAAATCCTGTGGTGATACAGTTGTGGTCAAGCAGCTTCCTTCTCAGCATGGAAAGCCAACCTGACCAAGGGTAACTTTTGCTCATTCTGTAAGCTTTGCAAACAAGTGTGTTCATCCTTTGTCATGCCTGGAAAAAGCCATCTTGCAAACATAAATGCTGAACTTTACAACCAGTCTCCTTCCTCCAATTAATGGTGGTACCTTATTAAGTTGGTCTCTGGTGGATGCTCCCCTCTCTATCCCCTCCATCATCAAATTGCAGTACTGCAGACTGCTATAGATAAGGCATTATGTTCATACTCTGTGTTTGATTCAAAATCTCATGCATTCAACCCATTCCACTCCATCCCCATCTTGCGCCTTCGTAACCATTGTCTACTGGACTCTGTGTCCTCCTCACCCAAGAAGTTGCCGAATGATTTGACCAGCTGTGACACTGTTTCGGCAACGGGTGCAGATGACATCAGGGCCTGTGTTTTTAAAATCCTGCTCTGTCGTTCTTTGTCTGCCATATTCAGTCTGTACCTCTCATTTGGCCATCTATCATCTTGGAGTCAGCAAACATGACTACCATCTACAAGAAGGTTGGATCCTATCAACTACAAACCACTGAGCTGCTTCCAAGTACAAGGAAAGTCATGGAATTCATCATTGCTTCCAATGTCAAAACATTACTATTTTCAAACGGTCTGCTCTCTGACCATCAGTTTGCATTCCATTATGGTCACAATACTGGACATGCTTCTGCTCCCCTCTCAGAAATGGTTGGAGGTCCTCAATCTCAACCAAGAGGTCAAGATCATCTCGGACATATCTCAGGCATTTCACAGCCTGACATCCTGCTTTTCTGGCCAAACTCTCTGCCTGTGGCACAGGAAGCCACCTTCATTCCTGGATTTCTGACTTCCTCCACTCACATAGTCAATCTGCTGCTAATAATGGAACCATATCCTCCCCCCTCCCAGTGAAGACAGGAGCTCCCCAAGGCAGTGTACTAGGCCCAGTCTTGTTCCTCATTTATATAAATGACCTTTCCAATGCAATGGAAACCCTCTATTTGCAGACTACTCTACGTTGTGTCGTGCAATACCCCCCATCTCACTGCTCGATAGACTACAGTTGCGTAACTCTGTTGATCTGGAATTGATTCGATGCTCGTATGATAAATGGAATGTGTCCTTCAATCCTGGAACATCTGTCTCAACCTGTCACTCTGGAGGGATCATCAAATGAACACACCTGTCTATTTCCATGGTCAGCCTCTGGAAGAGATTCAATCTCTTGAACTTTTAGGCCTTACCCCACCCATCAGCCATGGGCATCCTCTGTCAATCGAAGCAATTCCTTGTCAAATCAGAGCTGTTGTTTTAATTACCACCATTAACTCTTCCTAACCCACCTTTTACTTGCTGATTGCAGTGTTTTCTCTCACTCCCCCTCCCCTCTGTCGCCATTCTCTCCAGTTGTGCCCAATTGTTGCCATGCTACCCCACTGTCAATCTAACCTTGCTCTTCCATGAGCCTCGTTCTTGTATAGAAATATAAATGTCAGTGTTGTCACTCTGGATTTGACTATCAAATGACTTAAGCATCAAAGAGAGTGGAGACCAGCAACGCTGTAATGCAACAGAGCCCCATCTACCTCTTCCCCTTAGATTAGAGAATTGCTGCTACAAAGGCTAAAGTAATCAGAGACGATGTTCAACTTCTGAATCCTCAAAAAATAAAAAATAAAAACTATTTGGACCGGGGGTGAGGTTGCAAAGGATTTATTCAACTTTCCCACTCAGATTATTTTGTTTACACAAGCATCATGACCACAGGTGATTAACCACGAGAGTTATAAGATCAGTTTGTGCAAGATAGAGAGAAAGAGTCCCGATTATAGTGATTATAATCTTGCCACGTATATAATCGACATTCTCAAACCCTTTCCATCGTGTGCTTAAAGCGTGCCATGCCACGATTCGACGATGCACTTGTTGTATACTTTCCAGCTGATGTTTGTATTTGAAATATTTAGAATTGTTTCCTTTCGCACCTTCTAGTATGTTAAAAGCACTTCAGGACATGTCTGTCTTGAAGTGCTTTCACACGTAAAAATATAAAGGAGACTTGGTTTGATGGTGCAGCACGTGAATTATCCGATTATATATATATATATATATATATATATATATACACACACACACACACACACACACACACACACACACACACACACACACACACACACACACACACACACACACACACACACACACACACACACACACACACACACACACACGATGCACCTCTGGTCATTTTTGTCTTTTATTGTAATCCCTTCTGCTCAAGTGAAACCACCACCAATTTGATCCACCACTAAATTCATTGACGCAACCACATGCTGCCACCACCAAATCGATAAATTAATTTTGTGCAACCTGTTGCAGTTTAGCCTATAGACGTGGTGGGTTTACGGCAGGCTGTGGGATGCAAGGACGCTGGAAGAGGTGAAAAGCTTAGACCTGCCCGTGTCGGTGTCTGGTGCAGAGTACCAGGCCGAGGGGGAGATACTGGTCCTGACATATGGACGTACCATTGCATTCTACAATGCACTCAGGTAAGGAATTTGCACGTAGATGGTCATTATACCACCACCACCTATTGTATCCTGACCACTGTGGCCACCCCCATGGCAGCAATCATCAATTACATCACCACGATTAAATACATTGTTTCATCTTTTATTTTGCGTTTTCCTAATAAACAGAGTGGAGCGGCATAAAAGAGCCTTTACAATGACTTCATTCCTGATTTGATTTCATGTATTTATTAGTCTTGAGCTGGTGAAGTCATTTGACGCACCCGCACGCATCAATTCTGCATCTTTGCACCTGGAGAAGGACTGCGTGGTTGCTGGAGGGGACGACTTTAAACTGTACAAGTTTGACTATGCCACCGGGGATGAGCTTGGTGTGTTCCTGTTTGCTGGCACACTTTCTTTTTTGTACTTTGAAAGCAGCTTTGTATTAGTCATGTTATGTAGCCAGTTTCACATCTACCTTTATCCTTGCAATTCATTGCTCGCATGAATGGTAAATAAGGGTACTGTCATGTAGATAAAAGTTTGTTAAAGTTTAGCTTGACATAAACTCCACAGTCCTTGTTTCACGGCCTCCAGTGGTGCTATGTTGCAGTTTAACGGTACCCTCTTATGATCTGTGTGCACAGAGTCCTATAAAGGTCATTTTGGGCAGGTGCACTGCGTGAGGTTCAGCCCGGATGGTGAGCTGTATGCGAGTGGCTCTGAAGATGGCACTTTGCGCCTCTGGCAGACCACGGTGGGAAAGACCTACGGCTTGTGGAAGTGCGTGCTTCCAGGTTGGTTAAGCATTGCACTGGCATATTTTACCCCGAAACATTCTTGGGTTTGCGTTTTTACATCCCTTAAAATTCAAATCCAAGGGTTAAGAAGAAGAAGCATCAAATAAGCAAATATGCTTCCCTCCCTCCGAGGCTCTCGGTAACAACCTGAAGATTTTTGCTGATTTATTTTGATAGCATGGACATCACCTTTCGGTAAAATAATAACTTGCAGATGAACAACACTGAGAAATAACAAGCATTATTGTTATAAAACAGAACTCGAGAGGTCATAAAACACTTCCCCCCATGAAGTCTTGATAAAAAGGACATGGGAAGGGTCTTTCCAACTCTTGTTTTGCATTTCCGAGCACAATCTATATTAGCGTTGTTCGTGAACTTTGAAAAACAGGCGTGATGGTAACCATACAAAGTCAACAAGTCAAACGGAACAGTCCAGAGCTGAACCTTCTGCCAACTCTTCTTAGAGCAACTGACAATTTTGGAATGATCTTTGAGAAAAAGTTGCGAGGCGCTGCCATTTTTGTCTGTTAATCTGTCCTCACTGTATGTGCAAAATTTGATTGGTTGAGACGGCATAACGTTTCATATATATATATATATATATATATATATATATATATATATATATATATATATATATATATATATATATATATATATATATATATATATATATATATATATATATATGATTCATTTGAAATAAGAGTTTTAATGGTGCAGAAAAAAAAAATTTGAACGGTACTCCTGGAGCGCATAGGCTTGCCTCGCACACCCATTCTGAACAAAAATACCACGGTTAACGGCACATGTTCCTCCTTATGTCACATACATTGCCATTATCCCTAGCTTTATTGATTACACTGGTCGACCAAATCAAACCTTTTTTCTCTCATCAAAGATGTAAGCACAATTTTCTAGACCAGTTTTCACACCGATTCCAAATCTGTTTTCGGTTTTCTTGTAGTACATCTAGTTATTGAATTGTGACTGGTTGTTAATTTCATCACAATTTATGTAATATAATCGCATTAGTCTAGTTAACGTTACAACTTTATTCATTTATCAGTAAAATTTCCATAAACGTTATTTACACACCATACACTTGGTTACATTTATACATTACACATTTATGAAAAAAAAAAGACATGTATATAGGCATATTTGGAAGAAAAGAAAAAAAGACTTATTTGGTGGGCAGGTTCGGTGTGTGACTCGGACGAACTGATTAGATTTTGGTGAAGATCTGGATCCGATAATTTTTAAAGTGATTCTTCACCATTGATAGGGCCAAAAACGATATATAGCACATCTCAAAAATATATTGGGCCCAATATGTTCTCATGGATCAAGCATTGCGTGGCGGAGGTATGCGCTCTACCGAGAGCCCTTCTAGTTTTTAAAGTGATTTTTCATCATTGAGAGATGGGGCTAAACCGATATAGAGCACGATATCTCAAAAGGTTGTGGACGGATTCGGTTGAAACTTGGTGGACAGGTTGCGTATATGACGAGGTTGAATTGATTCCATTTTGTTGAAGATCCAAATCCGGATCCAGATATGATAATTATTTAATTTTCAAAGTGATTATTCACCATTGAGAGATCGTGCCAATAACGATATATAGCATGATATTTAAAAAATATATTTGACCTGGTATGTTCTCGATATGCATCAGACATTGCGTGACTGAGACATGCACTCTACCGAGTGCCCTTCTAGTTTGATGTGCTTCGTTGAGCAGTTTCTGGACTCAATCTTTGTATGCGGGAGACTTGTGGTTACCCAAAAAGTTTCCTCAAATCCATTTGAAAGTCTGCAATGCTATTAGTTCTTTGATATTGAGGCTTTCTTCAAAGCCTTCATCCTGCAGAACCTCCCTGATTTGGGGCCCCACAAAGATTCCCTCCTTCGATTTTGTGGTACTGATGTTTGGAAATTTCTCAACAAGGTATTGAAACCCTCTTGAATTCATCTTACCCCTCGTTTTCACAAAATTCTTCATTAAACCAAGCTAATTGTGGAGAGGTGGCAGGAAAATCTTCTTTGGATCAACAAAATGAAAACGCTGGACACTGCTCATTGCTTGCTCCTATGTGCTTCTTTGATGCCAGTCAACATCTGATATAATTATCTGCGGTAGCATGGCTGTCCCATAGGCATAGGAAACTATAGTATTTTATGCACCCTCCTTGCACGAACCTCCTCCATTAACTGTAATTAAGGCAATAACCTTTTAAATTTGATCGGTCTCATCATGAAAAGTGGATGTGCTCGAGGAAAATCAAAAACAGATTTCGAATTGGCATCCCAAGAGCTATCTAGCCGACCTATAAATTATATCTGATGAAAATAACTTGTTCGCCAGTGTTAATGATTGATTATTAGGATATTTAACGACCACTTAATGAAGCACATCAGGGCTAAATTGCATCATTGACAATGATTATGACACCAGGATCAAGTCATGGGCACAAAATAATTCCATCTTCACCCTCCAATGGGGAGACAATGTGATTTTTACCTGCACACAGAGAATAAATAGTTCAAGTAGTTGAACCACTGACCTCTGCTTGAGGGAAGGGGTATTGACATCATGTTTCACTCCTGAGGGGAGCGGGTATTACTAGTAAGTACTATTAAATACCAATTAGCTGTTTTACACTGAGTAACTGGATAATAGCTTCAACACCATCTCCCAAAAAATTGCCAACGATACAGGCAAAGATCTTCTCTAAATTATTTACCGCAAGTCCGATTTAACTTGGCTCCGGCAAAATAAAGAAAGGTTTGGATGAACTGGAGAAATATATTGCTGCAACAATCGGATTTGAGACTGCAGAAGACGTGATCAAGCTACCTCTGAGTTATCCAGATGTGATGTAAAATCATCCATAGTTTACCAGTACAATTGAAAACGAAAATCAGAAAAACAGATTTCTGCTTATATCAGTAATGATCAAGCTAATCAAAAGCGCATTTGTTCATTGGAGCAGGAACTCAAACAGTACACTTCTGATATTGATACCCTGCCAAAGTCTACGGATATTTACAACCAACGGGACAATGCAGATGATCCGGGTTGTTCTCGTGTTGTGGGCATGCCACAAGGCCCAGAGGGTCGTGTGAACACTGAAAGCACACACTCAAAGCTTTGTATCCATCTCGGTTCAGCTGTTTCAGAGAAGATTTTAAAATGTTTTTTGCTTCAATCCAATATGGCTGCCACAAGACATCACCAATGACATCATCGTTATCAAACTATATTCCACATGGGTAGTCAATCATGTATATGTATATATATATATATATATATATATATATATATATATATATATATATATATATATATACATATATATATATATGTATATGTATGCCAGAAAAAGTACCTGTCCCCAGTGACGGGCTAGCCATGGTGGTGGTGAGAATAGCCACAGAAGATGACAGTTAGGCAGTTGTCCTGGGCATGTCAATCCATCCTGTAGCACTCGACTTCACCAAAGGTGGCGCTATTCAAACCAACTGCAACAGAGGAAGTATACTCCCTCATTTTTCCAGATGGTTTAAATTTTAAGGCCGAAGGAGCCGTAAACCCCATTTAAACCTGGCCAGTACAACATTTTCCCTTTGACAAATTTGGTCCAAATCCGTTCAGAGGTGTAGGAGTGTATATGTAATACAGACAGACAGAAAGACAGACAGATCGACATTTATAGTTAAAGATGAAGTTTTGCTTGAATGTGTTTAGTGGTTTCAGAGGTTTTTATTTGTTTATTTATTTTTAAAGGTTTTCGTTCAAATCCATGATGGCTGCCAAACCACATGAACGATGAGATTTTAGTTATCGCCTTTGTATCCTAATGGGAAGTCGATGATGTACTTGGTGTTCCGGATCCATTGGTTCAGCACTTTGAGATGTTTTTGTTTTTTTAGTTTCAGCTTAAATCCAACATGGCTGCCAGACTATATGTCCTCAGACATTGAACTTTTCAAACTATATTCCCCATGGCTAGTCGATCATATACCGTATGTATGAAGTTTTACTTCGATCTGTTAAGCGGTTCTGGAGAAAGATATTTTACGTGTTTATTTTCAATCCAATATGGCTACCAGACCACGTCACTCACATCGGGTTGTAGATCAGATTATGAAGTTTCAGGTTTTTTTGGACAAGGATTTTGAGTCAACCAACTATGGTTGGATGACCACTTCACCAATGATGTCATCGTTATCACCCTATATATCCAATGGGGAGTTGACGTCCGCCAAGTTTCAATTTTCTTCGTTGAACAGTTTTGGAGATAAGGATGTCCAAATTGTTTCCTTTAATCAGATATGGCTGCCATACCATGTGATCTAGGATGTCAGAACTATCAAGAAAATATTCTTCATGGGGAGTCCCTTGTATGTTTAAAGTTTTGCAGCGATCGGAGAAGCAGTTTCAGAGAAAAACATTTTTAAAGCGAAAATATATATAGACGCATGCAAGCACGCACGCACACACACACACACACACACACACACACACACACACACACACACACACACAGACACACACACACACACACACACACACACACACACACACACACACACACACACACACACACACACACACCAATAGTCTCACATCCCCTTCGGGGTGAGACTAATTAAGTAGTTCCTCCGTCATAAACTGACATCTGTCAGACAGACAGAGTGAACCAATGGCTAAACCCTGCTTTGTGCTCCACATGCGGGTAATAAGAAACCGTAAACCAGTTTACCAACAAGGACTAGTCCATCAGTGCATATAAACGTAGTGTGGGATCCTTGCACATCTCGTACTCGTTGATTGTAATGACTGTTACTGTTTTTCAGAAGGTCAAAGGGAGTCCTGCCCGCACCCAAAGTATCTTTGTACTCGATCGTGTTTTGAATTTTTAGTACGAGAGCTCATTCTTTTCTCACATCTTTGTTCCAAGGGCTGTTTTCAGGATTGTCACTGAACCACAGACAACCTCTGATTGTAGTTGATTTGTTGTATTTCCTGGTATTGCTTTCACAATATCATTGAGCTTTTGCTTTGCCTTTCCCACGGTGGGGGTATACGTGGGTCACAGCACTTGTGAATGGGGAATGCAAGACAGGATTTGGCATGCTCATTTAGACATAATATGTATTACTGTAATCATAATTACCTGTACCACTGAAGGTGAACATAGGTTATGTTTTCACCCCTGTGTTTGTTTGCTTGTTTGTCTGTGAGCATGATATCTCAAAGCTATGGACAGATTCGGATGAACTTTGGGGACAGGTTTGGTCTGTGACAAGGACGAATTGATTCGATTTTGATGAAGATCCAGATCCTATTAAAAAAAAATCTTAATCGATTCTTCCCCATTGAGAGATGGGGCCAAAAACGATATCTAGTATAGCACAATATCTCAAATGGTTGTGGATGGATTTTGACAAAACTTGATGGATGAGTTGGGTAGGTGACACGAACAAGCCGATTATATTGTTGCGGGCCGGGGTCCGGTGACGAGAACGACCACTAGGTGGGGGAAGTTACGTCGTCTCCCACCAGACTCCCGGAATTGTAGGCCGTCGCTCACAGATAATTCCGTGACTTGGCGGGTCGCTTAACTGACCATGGACGCCAATACTTCCACCACGTGGTGTAGGGTATTTTTGTCTCGAATCAATTTACCTAATTAACCATGTGGTTTCGACTACCAGGGAACCATGCCTTCGGTACGCCTTGCCCGAACCGGATCACTCTACCAACTAATGTAGAGTACCAACTACCAACTCCAGATCGGATGTAGCCGAGCGGAAATGCCAAGAACGTACCGGTGAGAATGAATAGATTATCGGGGATAAAGACCTGGCTGGAACTCAGATCCGAACCATGCTGGACCAATGAAGGAAAAGACAAAAACGAACTGGGAACATTTCTACAATAATTTATTTACAATCAACTTACAAAAGAAGGACACAGAGCAGACTTATCGCGAGAATACAGGCAAGATTTACAATGATCAAAGCACTTATACAATACTACTTACCAGACGGTGCCACACGCTCAGACTAAATAAACCCAAATGAATGGCAAAGGACTTTTGTAGCCAGGGAGGGAGTGAACTGAGGTCGCAGTTCGTTTTGTACCTGAGTTTCGGGGAAAGGGATGCTCCGTGGTGCGGCACCTGACAGTGGTCACGCAGCTCGGCCCACAGCCGCACGTGTGGAGTTCGTGTGTGCGCAGAGGAGCCCGGGTGGAGAGCGTGGAGTCCAAGGCATGAACGGGGCTTGAAAGTGTGAAAGAGCAGGTGGAGTTCCCGTCGCTTGATGTCGCAGGGTAGACCAGTCACAAACAGTGTGCGAACCTTTCTTGGCTCCACGATGTGGGATCCAAGGCACCCAGGATCATTGTGTATCTCCCACGATTCGGCTGTCTTTGGGTCTCTCACTCTCAACGAACTCTCCGACTCGCCCACACCCTCTCAAGACGACTCACTTTCCAGCTCACCCTCTCTGAACGAACGACCCCCGAAAAGGAGAACCACCACAGACTGAGAATGGTGTTGTAATTTATAGATCCCCAAGGTCGGGGCGGGGCCTTGACGAAGCAGACGTCACTGGTTGGCCAGAGCTTCCATGGAGTCCCGCCCTTTCTGGGCGGGGTTTTCATCATTCCGGGAAGCCCGCCCACTCCACGCATGTCCGGACTTGCCAAAAAGGTACTGCACAAAGATTTTGCCTCGGAAGGCAAGACGAAGGTACTGCACAAAGATTTTGCCTCGGAAGACAAGAAGAAGGTACTCTGGTTCAAAATAAAAGGGGAGAAATGATTTATAAACCTAACTAAAAGCCATTGCAATGCATCCTCTTTTGCTTTACCACTACACACAAGGAGGGGTTCTATCTGCACATATACTTAATGGAATAACTGCCCTGGGACACCTGTATGTTGTATGCATACGGTTCCGAGAACCGTAACAATATTTTGGTTCAGGTCCAGATGCAGATCCAGCATAATCGGTGGGATACAAAATGTAAACTGTTCAGCCTCGCAGAAGTATGCGCTCTTCCAAGTGCTGTTCCAGTTATCATTTCAAATATAAGGTTAATAAAGGATTGACTGCATTTACCGATTTTTATTTATTTAATCAAGAACTCATGAGTACTAAATGAGGACTTGAAGTGCAATGCACATTAAGATGAAAACATATCACTCAAACGTTGTCCATGGCGTCGTAGCTTATAACTCATCGACAAGAGTAAGGGTTTCTGGGCACGTGACCAATTTGGTTGACAATTATGAATCTTTTTGTTTATTTTTGTCTACAGATGAGCTGAATGCAGAGAGTGTGGAGTCTTCAGCTGCTGCTTCTCAAGATGTAAAAGCTTGATAAGAAATGGTCAAGAGTTCAGCATTGCCTGTTTGGAGCTCACCATCGCAACTCAACACGGCACCGCTCTTCCATGCCTCGACACGGTACCGTGATAGGACGTGCAAGAGCAGAAGGACAGAACCTCATACGTTCCACTCTGAGGAACTGATGTTATTTTCTGGATTCATTCTTTCACTTCCAACATGATGGAGACATTGTGCCAATGAAGCACTGTGCTTGTGCATTTCTGTAAATGCAGTTTGTATGCAAACAAAAAACAAATAATCAGAATAAACCCAGGACGTGCACGATTGGTGCATTTTGATGAAGCGCAGTGCTGTAACGCCATTGATCCGATAACTGTGGAAGGTGCCGTGTGTGGGATGCAGTTTGCGTGGGCCATGATGTGAATGTGAACAGAATGAATACACGGGAAGGCTCTTTTGAAATGCCTCATGTACCGGTGGAGTTCCAAATAAATGGGAAGTTTCATTATCATTTTTCTTCTGCACTTTATTACAGTAACCGGTCTAGATATACCACATGAAACGGTCATAAAAGAACATGAATATTCACAGCTATGCAATCAAGTTAAACTGGTTGTGTTATGTCCAAGGATGCTTTGAAACATTCTAACCTGAGACTCCTGTCATGAACAGTTTCCCCAAGAAAACCATTATTTTGAAAAACTCCTCAATTGAGCTGAATGTTGACAGATTCAGGTGTTTATCACAAACTGATGTTTAAATTTGTGTTGTTTTTTTTTTTGTTGTTTTTTTTCATTCAAGTCAAAAAAAGCGTTTATTATGGCTTACTTTTGTCCTGTTTGTACTAAATTCCTTTCAGTGCACCGTCCCAATGTAGAGGTGATGTCACAGTACCTCGTTCTGCACCCTACTCACGGCGCGATGTCAAGAAGGCTTTGCGAAGCCATGCTGAGTCGGAGTAGAGTCTGGTGTCTCCGAGCCGTAAGGCTGCACGCTTGTAGAAGTAGTAATATAAAACCCCAGCTGGACACATAATAGTGAGTGGGTAAACGTTTTTAAGAAAACAACTCTCAGGTATGTTGTTATTACATCAGTGTCATTAGTGTGGTGGTTAAGAATGCACGAGCTTACCTAGTCTTTGTAGCACAAAGAGAGCCAACAAACCATCGGTCCACACGTACGCAGTGACGTTACCCCAGCGCAGGTTCTGAAATGGTACAAACGGGCAGGAACCAAAGTACGAACCATTCTCATTTGGACTCAATCATTGGCCATTTTTGTTGCAATTTAACTTTTATATATTAGTTTTGTGGTTGACATTAACTCGAATCATTAAAATATACTGCATATGTAATAAACTGGTGTGGTGGAGCAGTTTCCTGCAAGGATAATTAGTACGGCATTCAGTGGAGTGCTCATCTCCACCAGACTGAACAGCTGTTTTTTTTATCTCACTGATGGGCTCGATTTGCATCCGTACCTTAACCAAAATCGAATCGGCTTGTTCATTTCATATACCCAACTCATCCACCTAGTTTTGTCGTCATCCGTCCACAACTTTTTGAAATATCATACTATACGGTATATTGTTTTAGGCCCCATCTCTCAATGGTGAAGAATCACTTCAGAATAATAATTTTTTTAAAATCTTGTGTCCGGATCCAGATCTTCACCAAAATAAAATCGATTTGTCCTGGTCACACACCCGATCTGTCCACCAAGTTTCATTAGAATCCGTCCACAAATTTTTGAGATATCCTGTTCACGGAGAAACGGGTGAAAACATAACCCCCGCACACCTTTGGTGGTGGAGGTAAAAATAGAGTAATGGGATGGCACGACTTCCTCCTCCAAGGAGTAACTTATTAAAATTTGAACCCCTTTCAGCTGCTTTGTTCCAAAAGGTAACGTATTTTAAATGTTATCTTCAAAGGTCAGGACGCATTGGCCAAAAGTATAAATGGAGTTTAACAGTCAAGTTCGGGTCACACTTGCATGGTGTTTGTTTATTTTTATTTTTTAAAAGAAATCTGTGCCACAATGTTTTGAGCAGGGTCAGGTCAGGTATGGGAGCATGTGCCAGAACAGCGCGTCGCTGCGTCCACTTTCCGCCGGTACTCCAGGGGCCTCCGTCTGGCCATCCCCCAGGCAGATGCCAGGCCCATCCCCATCTCCTTGAGATGATGGTCAACCTGCTGCAACCATGAGGCACGTGGTCGGCCCACTGGCCTCCTCCACTCATGAGACTCCCTCGCTGAGAGAATCTGGTGAGCAGGATCAGCGTCAGGAAAACGAGCCACATGTCCATACAGCCGCAGCTGACGCTCACGGACTATGCAGGTAACAAATCTCATCCGAGTCTCTCTCAGCAACCGCTCGTTGGACACAAAATCCGACCAGCGATAGCCAAGGATTCTCCGAAGAGACCTGGTACCAAAGGAATTAAGTCTCCGTCTCAGATCCTTGGTCAAAGTCCAAGTCTCGCACCCATAGAGCAAGACTGGAAGTACCAAGGACCTGAAGACTCGGACTTTCGTCCTCCCGCACAGGTACCGGCAGCGCCACACCCCATGATCCAGTGAATCCATGACTCCCCAGGCCCGACCCAGATGTCTATTGACCTCCGGCTCACAACCTGCGGAGACATGAATATCACTGCCAAGGTAAGTGAATCTATCCACGACCTCAACATCCTCACCACAAACTGACACAGACAGGACAGCAGCATCCAAGATGTCACCGAAAGCCTGGATCTTTGTTTTGACCCAAGAAATCCGTAATCCCAACGGCTCCGACTCCTCATTCAGCACCTCGAGGGCCCCCAAAAGGATGTCTAAAGTCTCCGCAAAGATGACTGCATCATCTGCAAAATCAAGGTCCGAGATCTTGACATTGCCAAACGATGCACCGCAACTTGATCTCTCCGACATCCTCCCAAAAATCCAGTCCATACAAGTGCTGAAAAGTGTGGGGGCAAGTACACACCCCTGACGAACTCCAGTAACAACTGGAAATAAGTCAGAGATGGTACCACCACACTTGTTGCGGTTTTGATGTATGTTATAAATAATAAGATGTTTTGAGCATCTTGTCGATTTAGATGGGCTCTTCCTTACCCTTTATAGAGAGAGTGTTGGTGCGTGGCAGGGGTTATGCTGGGTAGTTTGCCATTGACTTCTCAACAGTCAATCATCATCATTTACTTAAGTCAGTATTATCCCCCTTACGGGGGGGGGGGGTTGCTGACTTTCACTCCTTCCATGACATAACTCCAGCTCTCCACTTTCTTCTATCTTCTACGTCTTCCACTCCCAATTTCTGACTTGCTTTCATAACCAACTCTTTCCAACTCAACTTTGGCCTTCCTCTTCCCCTTTTCCCCTCCACTTACAAATTCCATACTCTTAACTCCCTCATTGTTTATCTTTCTTAGCACGTGACCCAACCATCTCAAGCCACTCCTTACCACCTCCACTATTGTATCTTTCAGACCAATCCTTTCCATCAACTCCTTCATGTTCTTTCTGTCTACCAACTGCACTCCACACATCTTTTTAATCATTGCTCTTTCTGTTCTTCTCAAGAGACCTTCTTCTACTGATCTGACAGTCCATGCCTCTGACCCATAAACCATTACTGCTCTCACACAGGTGGTATAGATCTTCCCTTTCAACTTCAAAGGCAGTCTTTTACCACATAACACTAATGCAAGCTCATTGAACTTCATCCAACCCAATCTCGTTCTTGTAACTGCAAATTCGCTGCCTCCACTACTGTTGATGGTGTCACCCAGATAACAAAATCTGCTTACTCTCTCAAGATCTTTCAATCTTTTCTCCGAATCCGGATCCTGATCCTGGTGGCTTAAATTTCTTCTTCTGATACAGGCTTTACACTCAAAACTACCATCCATTATTTGTGTCACTCTTTTCACATTTGTACATCTACCATGAAGCTATTTGTGACGAGAACTGCATCTGATGGCATTACTTACCACTCTTTTACCACAAACTCCACATGGATCTTTCTTGGCCAATTCAATAACCCCTGTTTCTTCACCACATTCCATAATTTTCGTTTTCCCCATGTTTATTTTCAAACCTTTGCCTTCAAACACCCTCTTCCATTTGTTGAACTGTGATTCCAACTCCTCCATTGATTCTACAATCAAGACTAAATCATCCGCATAAAGTAATTCAAACAACACACCTTTTCTTTCTGACTCTGACAATACGTCGAGTACCGTCACAAACAGGAGCGGCGAAAGCACCGATCCCTGATGAATGCCCACATTGAATTTTTCAGAGAAACCACTACCAACTTGAACTCGTGTCGTCGCATCTTCATAAAGTTTCATTACAACCTCCAAAGCCTCAGGAACATTTATTTTGCATAGCGCCCATTCAATGGCTTTCCTGGGGACTCTGTCAAACGCCTTTTCCAGGTCCACAAAACACATGAATAATTTCTTTTTCTTTTCTTGATAGCACTCCTGCATGCACCTGACTGAAGATCACATCAACCGTACCTTTTCCTAGCATGAAACCATATTGCATCTCATCAATCTTCAGCACCTCCCTGAGCCGTTTCTCTAACACTCTTTCCACAAGTTTCATTCCATGTTCCAGTAGTTTCACTCCACGATACGATCCACATTCCATGACACTCCCTTTACCTTTGTAGATGGGTACCAAGGTGCTTGGTTTCCAATCCTCTGGCATGCTCTTACCTTGCATTATCTCATTTGCAACCTGATGTCGTACTTTTAGTCCATGAGGAGACGATGTAAAATGCTCCTTCGTAATGCTTGATGGATCACCTGCTTTTCCATTCTTCATACTTTCCAAAGCTTTCTTTATTTCTTCCTTTGAGATTTCTTTCACTGGGCTCCTGGGAAATAATTTCACTCCATTCTTTCAGCTTCCACTTAACCATCCCACTGATTTTCCTGATTCATGATGGATTCCATATGCTCCTTCCAGATTCTTTTTCTATCTTCATCAACAAAGAAAATCCTACCATTTTCATCCTTTATACAGTTGCTTTCAGTGATGTCACGAGATTCCCTCTTCATTATCTTCAGTTTCTGAAAAATTCCTTGTCTGTTCGTCTACAACTGTTCCAGCTCTTCAGCTTCTTTCTTCATGGCTTCTGCCACCACCTTCTTCTTATCTCTCTTGTATCTTGCTTTGTTTTCTTCCATGTTCTGTTTCTGCATCTTCTTGAAGCTTTCTTTCTTTCGATGGCCACCTTCACCTCTTCGTTCCACCACCAGGTTTCACCATGACATGGTTTTCCTTTACTAACACCACAAACTTCATTTGCTGCTTGTTGAGCATAATTCCTGTACTTTGTCCAGATATCTCAGTCTTCTTCCTTTTTCTTCCAGCAAATTTTCTTTTAACTTCTCAATCTTTCAGCTTCCAGGTCTTTGTACACTTACTCTGTTGCTGTTTCTTTTTCTTCACCTTATCTATTTTGTCCACATCCATTACCACCAAGCTGTGCTGGAGTTCCCCAGGAATAACTTTGTCCGTAGCCTGATGGAGTACTGCTCTCCTCTCTGGGCTGGTGCTCCTGCCTCCCACCTTTCTCGGCTTCACGCTGTCGAAACCAGGGCATTTAAGATCATCGGCATCTCCCGCAATGAAGCTGAGTCTTTGGGCCTCTCACTCAATCACCGCAGGTTGGTCGGTGGTCTTTCTGTCTTCTACCGACTCCTCTCCAGCCTTGCCCCCCCTGCTCTCTCTGCGATTTGTCCCCACCACATTTCCACAGGGCGCTCAACGTCCGCCAACAACCCCCTTCTGGTAAAACTACCAAAATCAAAAATCACTGCTCATCTTCACTCTTTCATTCCTCTTTTTTCCCGCCTTTGGAATAAACTTCCTCACTCTATTCTTTCCCATTCTTCCCTCCAGGCTTTCAAAACAGCTGTTCACCACCACCTCTTATCTTCCCCCATCCAAATTCTCGATCTTTTCTACCCCCGATAATCCACCCAAGCCCACTTCCTTCATTTCTCCTGCTTTCCTTCCTGAAAGTCCCTGAAATGTCCATCTTCTCTTCGCCATGTTCCCCATCCCATCCCCATCCCTCTCCCTTCCACAGTTCACCTAATGTGTCTGTTCCCCACTGTTTTGTCCCTTCCACTCCCGCCCCTCTTGTCTCATGCCTCCTTGCTGTGAGTTGTGTGTTAGCTCTCATACGAGCCTCGACCAAGGTATACAAAAAAAAAACAAAAAAAAACTCACATTTCGAATTTTCTTTCTCCAACTTTTTCCTACTAACATAAAATCGATCTCTGTTTCTGCTCCACCAGACCTCAATGTTGCCTTTTTCTCATTCTTGAACCAACTGTTCATGCCAACCAGATCCACCTCCATGCAAAATTCTAATAAACTTCTTCCTTCATCATTTCTCCTACCAATACTAAACCCACCATGAACACCTTCATAGCCATCCACATCTTTACCCACATGACCGTTGAAGTCACCAGTGACAATTAAAAATTCTTTCGGCCCCATGCTCTGCACTTCTGCTCTCAGATCTTCATAAAACTTTTCTTTTTCAACTTCCTCTCGTCCCACCTGCGGCGCATATCCACTTATCACACTAATTAATTGCTTACCATGTACCATTACCACCACTAGAATCCTGTCACTAATTCTTTTTATCTCAATAACATCACCACTCAGTTCCTCTTTTATCAAAACTTCCACTCCTGCAGCTCTATCACCACCTGACCACAAAAACTTATACCTGCCCCCATCGCACCAACGAATCTTGCTCCGCCTCCTTTCCATCTTGTTTCTTGCACACAACACATCCACTTTCCTCTTTCTCAGTTCCATTGCTTCCTCCATACTTCTTCCCACCATTGAACCAAAGTTCCAACTCCCAAACCTCAAGCTTGAATGCACATCGGGTCCATGAGAACGATCATAGGGAAGGACAGGTCTTCGCGATCTTGCTAGAGGGTTTGTACCATTCTTTTTGACGTTGGCCGGTACCCCCCACGGCAACCTACGGGCTGGTTGCTGCCCATGTTGAAGTTGCCCTGCCATGATGAAGTTAATGGAGCCTAAATTTTTATGGTGAGCATGCCCTTGCTTACCACCAACCTGTAACCCTAGAAGGGAGTGTATATGGCTGTTGGCACTTCCATGAGCTCCTCCACCCTTTGACAGGTCTTATTTTTAATCCTACTGGGTGTCCACACACACAGCTTCCTCACCCAATTTCCCAGGTGGGGTTGCCGGTTTAGTCGCCGACGACCCGACCATGAACAGCGTAGTACCGGTTTACATGGTTACCGAGTAGCAGGTTACAACCTTAGGCTGACTCTAACTCAAATTTGTAATTGTAAGTACCAAGAATTTGTAATTTGTTCAGGATGCCGGTGATAACTCGCCTCCTCTTTGCAAAGGACACGATGGGATCTTTAATGTCCACCAACTCATGCTGGCTGACGGGACGCCAGTTTAACGTCCATCCGACAGATGACGCACATATTGTGATGAGTCGCCCTGCCTGTGAACCACTGTGACAGTTTACAGCTGGCTCAGGATTCAAACCCAAGCTGCATGACTTAGAAGCGAGTGTGCATATCTCTCGGCGATCCAGCTCGCTGCTCATCAACATTTTAACGATGAAAATTCAATTTTTTTCTGAAGGAAAACTGATACTGATTTATGTCAGTATCTGTTTCAGATACACTGTGTATGTGTGTGTGCTCTGGGGTTAATGGTTAGCGCTTCCACTCTACGTCTGGGAGGTCGGTGGTCCAAAGACTTTAAAAATGCTTCCTTTCTTTAGGTCAATATTTTGGAGCATGGACAAAACGCTGGGAAGGTAATAACAAACCACCTCGTACAATCCTTGCTAACTGCTTTGGCAGCACTAACACTTTGTAAAGTGTATAGTACATCAAAACAGAAATATAATATATATAGTGTATATAAAACCAAGCTTGCTTGGTTGCTGCTGCTTGATGTAAATTTGGCCCTTCTATTCAGTAAGACTTGAGTTTGTCGATCAAGTATGTAATGTAACATAGTTATTCCTGTGAAGGTTCTCTCGCCACGTACACATGGCAAACCACTTTCGACTCCAACACTGGTGGATGGGGTAGTGCACTTACCTTTGAGCTGTCAAGGATGAGCGTGAACCCAAGTCTGTGTTCAATTTGCAATCAAACTGCAAACTGATCTTATTAGTGCTGCAACCACAAGGTCCACCGACTCTCAAATGGTCGGGAAGCAGGGTTTCCTGTCTGCTTGTGTGAACTGATGGACAGGAAGATCCCACTGCTTTGCAAGAAGGCGAATTATCACTATATATATATATCTATCTATCTATCTATCTATCTATCTATCTATCTATCTATCTATCTCTCTCTCTCTCTCTCTCTCTCTCTCTCTCTCTCTCTCTCTCTCTCTCTCTCTCTCTCTCTCTCTCTCTCTCTCTCTCTCTCTCTCTCTCTCTCTCTCTCTCTCTCTCTCGCCAAATTCCAGATCTGACCCCTACTGAGGCAAAGGTAGACTATTCCTTATAATTCCTGCCATGGGGTTGCTTTGGCAACATTGAAACTGCCTTTGGAAGGAGCAACAGAGATTTCTGTATTTCCTGGGTGGAAATCATCATCCGGAGGAAGTCGGCACTCAACAGCTCATCCAGCCCTTTACTCCATCGAGCACCCCCAACGATAACTTCCGAGAGCCGGTGTGCCACCTCTCGGTCGCAACACTCCAGCTCGACAGGCCTAGGTCGGTAAACGCTACAAGTCATCTGTCTACAAGGAAGTGCCCCATGCGCAAGGACGGGTCCATCATTAACCTCCGCCATCTTCGAAGATGGATGGAGGTTACTGTTTTCACCCCTTTCTGTTTGTTTGTTTGTTTGTTTGTTTGTGAACAGTATTACGGAAAAACTCCTCGACGGATTTCGACGAAACTTGGTGGAGGGGTTAGGTATGGTCCAAGGATCATGCCATTAAATTTTGGACTTGGTACCCCCCTCCAAAAAAATAGTTTGAGAATTTTTTTTTTTTTTTGCATTTCTACATGTTTTAAGTGATTTCCAACCCCCCCCCCACAATTTTTTTTCAACGCCCCCAACCCCCCCCCAAAAAGATATTTTTTACATTTCTACATGTTTTAAGTAATTTCCAACACCCCCCCCAAAAAAAATTGTTACCCCCCCAAAAAAATTGTTAGAGAAAAATTTCAACCCCCCCCCAAAAAATTGTTAGAGAAAAATTTCAACCTCCCCCCCCCCCCCGCAAAAAAAGGAAATTTTTTCTGCATTTCTACATGTTTTAAGTGATTTCCAACGCCCCCCCCAAAAAAATTTGTTGGAGAAAAAAAAAATTTAGCAACTTTTTTTTCAACAATATTTCGATTTTTTTTGTTTGCATTTTTACATGTTTTCAGTGATTTCTAACCCCCTCCCCCCAAAAAAAATGGAGAAAAGAACTATAACTCTCAGCACTGTTGACATATTTAATGAATAAGATATAAGGTTCACTTGAGTGACCCAGCAGTATTGGCGGCGGAGGTTTTGCACTCTCCCGAGTGCTCCCCCTCTAGTTTGTTTTTGATTTGCAATCTCCCACCATGGGTAAGACGTTCTGAGATATTAGTGTGAGCAATCGGTGCTCACCATAGCCCACACGTGGAAGGCGATGCTGAGCCCGAGGTAAATGGCTGACACTATGATCGTGGCCTTGAACTTGTGTATGAGGATTCCCACGAGGCCGGCTTGGAAGACAAACGTGTTGAAGAACATAAGAATGATGATGATGATATTGAAAAGGATGGCAATGTCCTGGATTCTGAAAAAAGATAAGAGGAAAAACAAGTCTAGTCGGTTCTGGATGAAAGGCATAACGAGTGAATAAAAAAAATTATGTATTTGAGACATCAGGCCATGAAAACTTAATTTACACCCCCCCCCCCCACCCACGTTGAACTAGTATGACGTCATCACATACGAATTTAAAGGTATCCATTAGTATTATGCACATCATCTAGTTTGTTTGGACTGTAAAGTGAACGAGGGTTCGTGCATGGTTTGTAAATTACTCCAATACAGTAGTGTGGACAAAAAGCCTCAGAGGTATGGAATGTGGGGAGGGACCACCAGGCGGCAATGAAGGCAATGTTGAAGGAGTGCGCGGACGGGGTGTGAAACGTCTCACATGAACAATACAAGCTGCACGACGTTCTGCCAGCGGAAGAGCTCGGAGAACGAGTTCACAAAGAGATCGAGCACGAGCAGCAACAACTGCATGGATATCACGAGGCCGTAGCCCGTGCTCTGCATCCCGAACCCTCTCACGCCGCTCGGACCCAGGGACTGCAGCACAGGACGGTACAAAGGATTATTTTTCTTCTTCAATCACGATCGCCGATTTAAATCGCCAAATTCGACGGATCACCGAAGGGCAGCTTTGATTGACCCACCGCGAGCAGCAGCTGAAAGAAACATACTTATCCCGAGAGAGTGTACTCGAATGGCGGCTCTGGCGTCGAGATCTCCATAGCAACGTCGCTCCTCCAATCACGGCGATGCCGCTTTGCGATTGGACGAAATTACCAGGAATTACAGAGCGACATTGTGATTGGCTGTTGTTTCCAGCGCTTTTGCGGAACTCTCGCTGCGATTGGATGAATCACACCAAGGTGGGCGTGACTATTTTTCAGAGCGTTCATTGAAATAGCCAATCGAGTTCAATGTATATATATAATTACATCGACCACGTGCGCGTGCGCACAAAAATGATCGGCTTCGTGATCGGCTGGAAGTTTTTATCGAGAGAAGAAGAAGAAGATTTGATTCAAAATTTATCAACTATTTTTTTACCGTCATCATCGAATCCAAAGTGACTGTTTTGTGGATTAAATGCTGCGTTCGCTATTTTGTCTTCTTTATCTTAAAATACCATTTGTTTGATTCTACTTTGATTTTGTTCTCCCAAAATTAAGTTTTGAATGTTTTGTGACTTTAGCGGTGTAGCCGACGGTCAAACCTTCGGTGGTATATTTTACGTTGTTCCCGCCTTGCGTTGTGTAAATTTAATTTTTTTTTTACTTTGACAGCGAATGCCAATGTGCGCTGCCCGTAATCATCCGGTAAATTTTTAGTGATATTTCGATCTGTTTTTGTGCGGAAGCGTAATCTCGCGAGATTTGCGTACTTGGTGAAAGTCCATGGTTTTGGGCATTGAGGGTGGAATTTGTAAAAAGGCGATAACTTGCTTGTGAATCTGCAGGATTCGAGAATGGTAACTCGCAATGCCGGCATGGCCCTGGGTACGTTGGTTTCATTTGGCTCATTTTATATGGAGTTTTTATTTTAATTACCAGTAAAAAAACAAACAAAAGGTTTTCCTTTTTATGACGTTGGCGTTTTAAAACAACAACTCCCATTCACGGTTGTGTAGTATTTTTTCACTTTGTCATCCGATTTTATGGCTTGTATTGAAGAACTATTGGAAGCTGTTTGTCGTGAAATTTTATTTTTTCTGTTTTAAAATGTTATTCGTCTGGTACTGTAAACGTAGGGAAGGGGCACCACCCACCCACCAACAACCCTTCTCCCAGTTGAGCCATGTTGACCTCTGGTGGCTGTGGGACGGCCAGGTTTTGAGGTGGCACCTGTACATCTGAGGAACCTTTAATAGAGCGAAACACAAACATCACATAGGATCAAACATACTGATCCCACACGTACATGAAGCCAATTATTGGCCGACCAACTCCACCCTTACTGGGATGTCCATCATCGGTACAGCTGACCAAGTGCAAACCTTTTGGCTTTGCACAGATATGAGTCTACATTTTAATTTTAAACGAGCAAATGCCACCTTCGCTTCACTGATGGGAATACTAAAAGGGGGGTGAGGGGGGGTGGGGGGAGAGGTGAGAGAGAAGAGAAGAGGGTGAAGGTGAAGAAAAGTGGGAGAGAGGAGGGGGGAGGAAAGAGAGAAAGAAAGACAGGTGGGAGAGAACAAATAAGACCAAAGCTTACCTCTTGCCGTGATATTTAACCCCCCCCTTTCCCCCGCAGGGATCTTTGACTGGTCGAGGGTTAAACATGACCATCACCACCACCACACTGGGGAAGGGGGTTTCTCAACTTGCTTTTGGTCAGGCGAAAAGGCGGGGGGGGGGGGTTCTAAACTTGAGCTTGATAGAGTGAATTGAGGGGAAAGGGGGGAGAGGTAGGGTTACCTAGACTGTAGGTTTACCTTTGGTTTTGCTTTACCCCCTCATACCTCATGGATTTTAATGTGCCACACTCTTTACAGAGCCACACTTACCTGTAAGCTGTCTCGTCTGGGTGTAAACCTCAACCCAGCTATAAGCTGTCACCCTGGTGTTTCACGGCAGAGTGATTCATCATTGTGCGTGCCGCCCATCTGTAAAGAAGAATTATGTAAAGCTGGCGTCCCTTCTGCCAGAATTAGTAGGTGGATGTCAAATATCCCATGGTGTCCTTCGCAAAGAGGAGGCGAACTATCGCCGGCAACATGGCAAAATTATAAATGCTGGTTCTTCAAAAATACTGGTTAGTCAAATGTCAAAGTTGGCCAGCTGGTTAATGAAAGACTTGGGCCAAGGAAGCAGTATGTGCCATTCTTAAAATCCTTGGTCTGACTCGGCCAGAGTTTGAACGGCCAACCTCTCAGATTCAGAGCAGACACGAAAACCATTACACCACCGAATCTAACCTTTTACATATGTGTATATATATATATATACACACAAGGTGTGTTCAAAAAGTATCCAACCTTAATTTTTCATGCGTAAACAAATGAAGCTAGGGAGGCGTGGTTTGGTGCACATATATAGGCGATCCCAATCCGTATGCGTGAATATTTTCCCGCCTGCAGAAGCTATCAGTCGCCGACAGACCGCCGATGAGTGAGGAAGTGTAAGTGAGCGCCGTCCGATTTTTGTTTTTGACAAAATGACGGATCACTGTGGTCTCATCGCCAGTGATCACTGTGTTGAAGAAGTTGGGATCGCTGTTCACAGTCTCCAGCATGTCCTGTGCGATCTCCAAACGGAGTTGCTTCTGCTCGATCGTTAGTAGCTTTGGCACGAACTTCGCTGAGATTCTCCTTAAGCCCAAATCCTCAGTCACAATGGAATGAACGGATTCAATGCTGACGCCCACCTCATCTGCAAGTTCTATGATCGTGATTCGACGATCCTGCATCAGCAGGGTCTGCACTTGGTCAATGACGATCTCATTTTGGGATGTTGAGGGCCCACCAGAACTTGCTTCACTTTCCACTGATGTGCGACCATCTTTGAAGCGGTTGTACCACTCTTTTATGCGTGGTGCCCATTGCTTCGTTCCCGAATGCCTGTTGAATCTTTTGGATCGTTTCCACTTGGGAATCGCCAAACTTTACACAAAATTTGATGCAGTAGCGTTGTTCAAGTTTTTCCGTCATTTTGTCAAAAACGAAAATCCGACGGCACTCACACTTCCTCACTCATCGGCGGTCTGTCGGCGACTGACAGCTTCTGCAGGTGGGAAAATATTCACGCATACGGATTGGGATCACCTACATACGTGCACCAAACCACGCCTCCCTAGTAGCTTCATTTGTTTACACACGAAAAATTAAGGTTGGATACTTTTTGAACACACGTCGTATATATAACTAAAACTTCGGCGATATATTTTACGTTGTTCTCGCCTTGTGTTGTGTAAATTTATTTTTAAGTTTGACAGCGAATGCCAATGTGCGCTGCCCGTAATCATCACCGAGCACCAAGGATCGACTCTGAGCCCTTTCCTGTTTGCAATGGTGATGGACAGGTTGACGGACGAGATCAGACTGGAGTCTCCATAGACTATGATGTTCGCGGATGACATCATGATCTGTAGGGAGAGAAGGGAGCAGGCTCAGGCGAGCCTCGAGAGGTGGAGGTACGTACTGGAGAGAAGGGGAATGATAGTCAGTAGGAGTAAGACGGAGTACATGTGCGTAAATGACAGGGAGGGTGGTGGTATGGTGCGGTTGCAAGGAGTTGAGGTGGGGAAGGTGGATGGGTTTAAATACTTGGGATCAACTGTCCAAAGTAACGGAGAGTGTGGGAGAGAAGTGAAAAAGAGAGTGCAGGCAGGATGGAGTGGGTGGAGAAGAGTTGCAGGAGTTATTTGTGACAGAAAGGTAGCTGCAAGAGTGAAGGGGAAAGTATATAAGACGGTAGTGAGACCAGCTATGTTGTATGGTGTGGAGGCGGTGGCGCTAACAAAAAGACAGAAAGTGGAGCTGGAGGTGGCAGAGTTAAAGATGCTGTGATTCTCGTTGGGAGTGACGAGGATGGACAGGATAAGATAAGAAATGAGTATATTAGAGGGACAGCGCAGGTAGGACGGTTTGGAGACAAAGTGAGAGAGGCGAGATTGAGATGGTTTGGACATGTGCACAGGAGGGAAGCGGAGTATATCGGGAGAAGGATACTGAGGATGGAGCCGCCAGGTAGGAGGAGAAGAGGAAGGCCAAAGAAGAGGTTCATGGATGCGGTGAGGGCAGACATGTGGGTGGTTGGAGTGTCAACGGAAGATGTGGAGGATAGAGCAAAATGGAGACAGATGATCCGCTGTGGCGACCCCTAACGGGGGCAGCCGAAAGAAGAAGAAGATATGTTACTAAAACTTTCATCTTGTATGTATATATATATATATATATATATATATATATATATATATATATGTATATATATATATGTATGTATATATATATATATGTATGTATGTTCCTGAAATACAGCCAAAACGGTAAACGATAGCGCAAAAAATTTAGGGCCACCTTACTCACCATTCTCCTGCGGTGTGCAGTATCAAGTTTTGTTCAAATCAGGCAACGGAAAAAAATATAAAAAAAATCAATTCCCGACTGAGTCAAGTACTGTTCGGGAGTATTTAATCAATGGAAACAACCTCAGCGGTATAGTTTGCTGGAGCTATCTTTTGTTTTTTTTTTAACGATTTTTTTATCAACCGCTGTCACAACGGGAACCCAACGGGTTCACAGGTCGTCTGATATATATATATATATATATATATATATATATATATATATATATATATATATATATATATATATATATATATATATATATATATATATATATATATATATATAAATATATATATATATATATATATATATATATATATATATATATATATATATATACATACATATATATATATATATATATATATATATATATATATATATATATATATATATATACTCTTGACAAAACTTTGGGGGCATTCATGTATATATATATATATATATATATGTATATATGTATGTATATATATATATACATGTATGTATATATATATATATATATATATATATACATGTATGTATATATATGTATATATATATATATATATATATATATATATATATATATATATATATATATGTATGTATGTATATATTGTTGTGGTTACCAAATTCGCAAACCACCATTCAGGTCCCTTAGGTGAGATATCTCGGTAAGTACATGTGTAGTTAGGCCCAAACCCGTTGTCTAGTGGGAATACATGTCATTTATGCGTGCTGCGACTCTTCAGGATAGCCGTTTTTCTTTTGCTATCTTTATTTTGGACCAAC
>NC_140965.1:14962015-15002015 GCF_056783735.1 Eptatretus burgeri | reverse complement strand
AAAGTAAGGGCCAAAAATGATATGTAGCACAATATCTCAAAGCGTTATGGACAGATTCAGCCTTGTTTATAATTTATGAGTATATTTCTATCTTGGTAACTCCATGTTAAACAGCCGGTGTGATTTTTGACCTTTTCTGTCTCGAACATCGACTTGTGGAGAGCAAGGAGACTGGTGATAGAAGGTTAACATACTGACAGAGATATGTCTGGAGAGGCAGCCCCTGATTGATCTCATGTCTCACATTGAGGGCCTCCATCCATTGGTGGGAGATGGTGGTGGTGTGGAAACAACCAAATACAAGCCAGCTTTGGTCGGTGAAAGAACAGGAAAGGAGAGGAGAAAAAGATAACCTGCAAGTAATGGGGCGTTGAGGGATGGGAGTGTTTGGGAAGGGTTAATGGTGTTAGGATTTATTTAGAGTACAGCAAGCCCTCGCTTTTCGTGGGGGTTACGTTCCTGGAAAACACCGTGAATAGCAAAACCGCGAACACTAAAACAAAGGGTCTATGGGGAAAAAGGCGTTAGGTGCATGGCTTATTTGGAAAAGTAAGGGAATGTTCAGGCTATCAAGAATAAACATCACTGAATAAACATATTGCTCCATTACACTGTATTACTAAACTTACCATTTTATTTTTGCACACCGCTCCTTCCAAATTCCATATCGAGGCGATGCATGACGTCATCACCAGGCACGGAAGGAAGGGAGTTCTCCGTTTTTCTTCTCGTTTTCTTCTTTGTTTGTTTGTCCGGGCGATATCTCAGCCATCCGCTGAGCTCGGAAGCTGAAATTTGGGGACAAAAGTGAAGATGTGCTTTGGCAAAAACGGTATTTTTATAATTTTTTGATTGATCAATTAATTCATTGATTACTTAATTATTATCGATTTATTAATCACTTATTTATTTTATTTCTCATCTGGGCAATATTGTTGTGGAGATGGGCGTCGGTTGCGAGCACGACCGCAAGGTGGAGCAGTAGGGTCGACTCTACCGAACACCCGGAATCTAGATCGTACCTTTCGGAAAACTCCGAAGGGTACGGGACTCTTACAGGACCGTGAATCATCAATAAATCAACCACGTGGGACAGGGTTATCTGCCAAACTTCAAAATACCTCGAGGCCCACTTGGTGAGCTACCGAGGATTCACATCCTCGATGGCACTCGTACGGGACGAGCCTATGCGTGCTTGACCCGTGCGTAACCCGAGCGGATGGTTATCGAGGTCCCGTCGGTCCAAATGTACAATTTGCCACTTCCCAAATTTCCCAACGCGCACCGTGCTAAGCCAATGAAAGAAACACAGAAACGAGCTGAAACATTTAACAGGGGATTTATTTATAATGGGGGGCAGGGGGAAGCACGCAAGGGGCAGGGGGAAGCACACAAGGGGCAGGGGGGAGCATGCAAGGAGCAGAGTTATCCGATTATAAGACATGAAATGCAATGTACAAGCAAAAGCACTTATCCAGTTTATACTTAATGACGGGGCCCCACGGACACACACGCACACACAGATACCCAGAAAGAAAAATGGACCTTCCCGCCTTGTGCGGTTTGGCCGAGACGAGCGAACCAGACCAGCGTTGAGATGCGACCGGCCCAGTGCCAGCGAGATGCGACCAGCGCTCCAGCAGACCAGAGCAGCGTCGAGATGCGACCCGCGCTCCGGCAGACCAGAGCAATTCAACGTCGGCGACGAGACGAGAGCAGAAGAAGCACCAGTGAGATGCGACCAGCGTCGAGAGATGCGTTCAGTGCTCGAGCAGACCAAACGCGATTATCCTTGTTCTTCTCGCGCTCGTCCCGACAACCATGCTCTTCGCCTGTCCGATCGCGCCACAACCTTATTCCCCCTTGTCCGGGGAGGGGGGGGTGGGGAACGCCTCCTCGCGACCCGCTCTCCCTCACTGGACGGTATTGGCGCGCAAATCGCTCGGCACCCCCGCGAATGGCCGAAAGGGGCGCCAAGTCCGCTGATTGGACCGGAGGGGCGTGACGGCCGTCGAGGCGGACCGCCCTTCAAACAAGGAGAGTAATATGGTCCTGCATGGGCTCCGCCCACGTATGTGCTGACACGCACGCGTGCATTGGTGCCGGTGGAGGATGGTGGGAGGAAGCGAAGGCAGATGTCGTTGGTGTTGTTGTTATAAAAATCCTAACTATCAAAAGAACTCCGCAGCGCATGAACATCCAATTCCCACTGGACTAGGGATGGGACCCTAACTGGAAACACATACTTATCGAAATAACTAAGCTACGGGGACGGCTGTCTGTCTGTGTGCACGAGGCTTCCAAATTCGTAACAATATCTCGGGCACCCTTTGAGCTTGGAAACTGATATTTGGACACGACAGTGAGCAAGTGATTTGGCTATATACGGTATTTTTGATTTATTGATTAATCAATTAATCAATCAATGATTGTGCACCGCTCCCTCCCAATTCGACTATGTGCTGCAAGGTGGCATGGTCAGGCACCGAATGTGCCCCAGCAATGTCGCGAGCTGGAGGACTGTTATTTATTTATTTGGCATTGGGGCAGTGTACTTTCAATGTACCGCTACTTGTTTTATGCATTTTTGTGAAAGAACATTTATTCCGAAAACAAATAAAGTCAAAATCTTCAGGAAACTAATGAATTATGAATGGAGAATGAATTACAAAAGTAGTGGGTGATGCTTCTGACGTTTTTGGGTATAATTAAGGGCATTTCTTTAATGTCAATGCTATTTCAATTTCTTATGAAAATCCTGAGATTTTTCTGAGTTTTTTTATGATTGGGTGAGGCGAGTGGAGGGGGTTGGGGGGGTGGGAAGTGGAGGGGGAATAATCAAAGTGGTTGTGGGGTGTATTTGTTGAGCAATTTTTCAGAAATTAATGAGTCGATGTGAAAGACAAAATAATGTCGTGAGGATTAGAAAAAAAATAGAGAAGGAAATCATTTGGGGCTGAGGTGTTGTTATAGCAGCCCAGAAGAAGCATGATGGTTCATCAAACGCCGTCGAAACAGCTGCTCTGTCCTTCATTGAGCGGGTTTTTTTCCAGAACGTTTACTGGTTGTACACCGACCAGAGCAAAGGTATGGCCTGCCTGTTTATTTGTGTCTTTGATGCTTGATGTTGGTGATGTGGCCACGAACAGCCGAAATCCATTGGCCGTGAATTGTAAATTGTACCCCAGAAAATTCCTCGTGAATAGTCAAAACCGTGAGTGGTATACCCGCGAATAGTGAGGGTTTAATGTAATTGCCTTTTATAATATAGAAAGTGCAAAAAGACGAATGCTCCCAATTTTGTTTCTCTGCATTCCATGCAGTTTCGGTTTATGAAAGATGTCGTCATTCTTTGCCCCCCCCCCCACCTCCCATATTTTTCTGTGTGATTGTAAATCGTGAAACAATGGTAGACATGTGCTCATGGTACAAGACGTATCAACATCAAATAACAATTTGCATGCATTACAGCATTACTTTTCTTCCTGTTTATTACAGATTATAATTGGGGTTTATGATGAAAATTAGAGAGACCTTACCCTGCACAGTCTTGAGAAAAAGTACATGGGAGGGGTCTTTTGAACTCTTTCTTTATGTTTCCGATCCCGATCATTTTAGCCAAATCTTCGTTTTATTTAACAAAATTTAACACGTTAAATTGGTTGTTCGTGCCTGTTTTTGTTTCCTTAATGAAATCTCTAAAAACAGTAAGTTTCCTGTTTGTAATGGTTTTCACTTTTGTTTGACTACCAGACAGGCAGCCACTAAAAAAAAATTACCTTACCCCCCTGTGCGCATGTGCGATCTGGATGAGATTCCACACAATTTACCAAATTCAAAGCCAAAGTCCTGCTAAACGGCAAGTTCGTGTTCCGATTCATTTTCCGATTGTGTTAAACAGTGTTCAAAATATTGAAATAAAGTAAGAGAGCAGAAAATTGAAACTAGTTGATGGTGGTGCACTGTTTGCTTGAAGCCCTGCCGACAGCGCCACACCCCATGATCCAATGAATCCATGACTCCCCAGGTCTAACCCAGACACCTACTGACCTCTGGCTCACAGCCAGCAGAAACATGAATATCAGTGCCTAGGAAAGTGAATCTCTCCATGACCTCAACATCGTCACCACAAACAGGTACAGACAGCAGAGCAATATCCAATATGTCATTGAAAGTCTGGATCTTAGTTTTGACCCAGGAAACCCGAAATCCTAGTGGCTCTGACTCCTCATTCAGCACCTCGAGGGCCCCCAAAAGGATCTCCAGAGTCTCCGCAAAGATGACTATCATCTGCAAAATCAAGGTCAGAGATCTTGACTTTCCCAAACGATGCACCGCAGCTTGATCTCTCCAATATCCTTCCCAGAATTCAGTCCATACAAGTGCTGAAAAGTGTGGGGCCAGTACACAATCCCTGACAAACTCCAGTAACAAGTGGAAATAAGTCAGAGATGGTATCACCACATCTCACAGCACTCTCAGTATCAGAGTATAGTTCAGACATCAGATTGATCAGTTTTTGTGGCACCCCACGAAGACAAAGAATCCTCCAGAGGGCGTCCCGATTCACTGAATCTTACAGTTTGCAGCTATCAACATAGGCTGCAATCAGCCCCTGCTGAAACTCTCGTCTACGTTTGGTGAGGACCCGAAAAACAAGGATACGGTCTATCGTTGACTCCTTTGATGTAAAGCCTGACTGCTTTGATTGCTGGAGCTCACGCAGATGGTGGTGAACCCGATCAATAATTATTTCAGCAAAGACCTTGCCCGGCACTGAGAGCAGCGTTGCCCCTCGGTAGTTGTTGCAGTCCTGACGATGACCCTTCCCTTTCCAGAGAGAGACAACAAGACACTCTTCCAATCAGTTGGGATGATGCCTGTGTTCCAGGCAGAGCACAGAACTGCATGCAACGACACGAGTAGAGCATTTCCACCAGCCTTGAGATGTTCAGCATGGATGCCACAGATCCCACGAGCTTTATCCCATTTAAGCGGTTCACCACAGCCTGTGTTTGCACGTATGAAGGTGGATCACAGTTGATTGGAGGGTCAACAATAGGAATAGTAACACCCCTGACATCCAACTCAAGAGCTGGTGGGTCAGCCTGGTACAGCCGCTCAAAGTAACTGGCCCAGTGGGCCTTCACTTTGGACTCCTCTGTCAAGAGCCCACTACCCTCCAGTCGAACTGCATTACACCGAGGGATGGGCTTCGAGGAACGCAATGAGCAAATTCCCCTGTAAACAGGATGTGAATCACTTGACCACAGGTAATGCTCTACCCCCTCACAGATTCCTCACACATAGGCCTCCTTGTCCACCCTCGGTGCACATACAGTTTTCCGCCTCAGCTCCCTGAACAGCGCAGCTCTGCCATTAAGCCTGGCCCTGCAACTCTGGTCAATGGTATCCAGTGTCCATTGAGAGACAAAATTTTTCTTCGCCCAATGGTGAGTTCCAAGACATCCACTGGCAACATCAAGGACGGTGGTCTTGAAGGCACTGCACAACTCTTCAGGATTTCCCAAAGCACCCAGACCCCCCCCCACCCCCAAATCCCCTCTCAGCCTGTTCGCAAACTCCTCAGCTGCCCTCTCATCCTTGAGCTTGCCAACATCCAGCCTCAGCTCGGATGGTACCATTCTCCCGGATTTAAGCTGAAACTTTATAGTTGCTACAACAAGCCTGTGGTCAGTATTGAGGAACTGAGCACTCCGGTAGACCCTTCAGTTCTGGATCATCCTTCAGCAACCATCAATGAGGACATGGTCAATCTCCTTTGCCACACCACCAGCGTTGGAATACCAAGTCCAGCGATGAGCCTGTGGGCGCTGAAACCATGAACCAGCCACCCTAAGTCCACGACTTCTTGCAAAGTCAAGGAATTTAATGCTGTTCTGGTGCACAGTTCCAGACCCATGGGGACTAACACTTGTCTCATAACCATCCCTATCAGTTCCAGTCGATGCATTGAAATCTCATCTAGGGCACTGATCAACCACAGACTCGAGCGTGGCATAGAATGTATCCTTCATGGTGAGATCACTCACCTCAGTCGGAGCATATCCAAAGGCCAAGGAAATGACTCCCAAGGAGTGACGAATATTTAGTCTCATAATACGCTCGTTGACCGGTGTTACCTCAATTACCATTGGAATCAGCTTATTTGACACAGCTACAGCAATTCCATGGGCATGGTCACCATCAGAGTGACCAGACCAATAGTCGGTGTAACCACCCGCCATGATCTCAACACTATCTGGTCTCCAAACTGCAGAGAGTGCTGCAATACTGATGTTCAAACACTTTAGCTCAGATGAAAACAGAAACAGGTAATCATCCTCTCTTCTCTTCGGGCAAGGACATTCCAGGCACCCACCCGAAGGGACCGCCTCAGGTTAACTTAAGGAGACCACCGTCTGGTGGATGGACACCTCAGCATCACTCTGCCACACACTTCTGCAATCTGATCCAGGAAGCTTATCCCGTGCTTTTCCTCCTGCCATCAAGGAATGGGGGTCCCGAAGGCTTTCCCCCTATTCCGTCATCCAGTGGACTGTCCTGCGAAGGGCAGCAGCACAGAAGGTACTCACACGGAGTGCGTTTTCAGTTTTCTTTGCATTTGTGGGTTTTGCGGTGGCCAGAGTGCAAATCCTGCCACCAACCTCCTATAAAAAGTAACACAACTGCAGGCGGACGTCCAGAGACACAGTTGGGCACTAGATATGGATGGCCGTTGGCTCACAAGGAGTTCCTCCTCCCTTTGATGGGAGGATCAGAAGACTGAAAGAGCAGAGGGAGCAATATCAGAAAATAGATGGTAGAAAACAGAGAAGACCACTGACCTGCCTGCAATGTGAGAACAACAGACCCTTTGCTTTGGCCTTATCAAAGGAGATTCCCATAATTTTGAGAGCTGTATATTCCACAATCCAGGAGAAACAGATTTGATCCTGCGGTGCCAAACCATAACAAAAAGCAGTGCAGTACTCCATTGAGTTGCAGACAAAGACCTTGTAAACTGTGAGTAGCTCTGATTTTCAAAAAAAAGAAAGAGATAGATCGGTGAAGGATGTCCAGTATGTGGCTGGATTTGGCGGCCACCTCTGCTATCGGGTCAACCCAGGAAAGATCACCGCTGATGGTGAGACATGCTCCATTTATCCGACCAGTGTCAAATCATTTCCAGTTCACCAGTGAGAGATGCAGGTGCTGTTTGTCCAGCAGAGGGATGGAGTATTGTATGACACAATGTGGAGTTGTCTGCAAAAAAAGAAGAGAGGGTTTTCCTGAGCATCAGAGAGGTCATTAATATTGTTACAAAGATAACTCGGGGGGGGGGGGGGGTTATGAGTGGTTAATTATTCATCAGTTATCTCTTAATGAATGTTTGCATAAGTGTTTGTAACCCCAATTAGCACAGACTAGAGTCTGATGTCGAGGCAGCCCCCTTGTAATCCTCACCTTCATGTCTGTCTCTTTTCCCTCCTTTCTTTCTGTGTGTAACTCTCAAATCACCTCCATTATCCTTTCTCGCCACACAACTCCACTTCAGCGTGGTGCATCGACATGAGCGCTCGCACATGCTCTGGCAGAGAGGCGCTTGCACATTATGCTACTTCAGCACTGCAAGAGATAGGGAGGAAAACGATATGTCGCACGATATCTCAAAAAATCGTGGATGGATTATGACGAAACTGGTTGATCGAGTTGGGTCGGTGACAAGAACAAGACAATTCGATTTTGGTTCAGGTCCAGATTCAGATCTGGCCTAATCAGTGGGATACAAAACGTAAACTGTTCAGCCTGGCGGATGTATGTGCTCCACCGAGTGTCATTCTGTTTTTACTCGATTCGCAAGTGTAACAATGTATGTTTCAGCTCTTTCTTGCATGGTGTCTGCCTTGTGGTGATATTCCAAAATTGTGGTGTCTGCTGATAAAAGAGTATGCGGAAAACCATTTACCTCTGTCCTGCCGTTCAAGTGAATCTTCTTTTTGTACTTTACGCCGTCAGGTGGCCTGGCAGTTACGGGCTGTGACGCTCATCGACTTGACTACTCTGTCGGGAGACGATGGGCCGAGCAACGTCCGACGCCTGTGTTGCAAAGCCAAGCGCCCAGTTCGGCAAGACCTCCTCGATGCCCTCGGCTTGTCACACAAAGGTTACTTTGCATAATAAAATGGTTTATGTAATTCCACATATTGCAACAAGATGTCGAATATCATGTGGATTGACGCAGGCACGCACGCACGCACGCGATTTAGTTATGAATAACTACGTCATCTTCCCTTCATAGCATGAAAATCTCCAAACACGTCTGGAAAGCACATGAGTTTGTTTTGCATCAACATGGGGTAAAGGACACCTTTTGCATTTCTTCAACAAGACGGAGCATTTAACATTGTGGAGCCTTGCCGTGGTGTATACATTACAGTAGATCTGAGAACCAGTATGAACTCACTTGATCATTCATTGATACACGAAATGCTGTGGGAACGGATGTGGCTCGGGATGATTGGACAATCCCCAAGGACAGTAGTTCTCAAATATTTTTGTCTCTGCAATTCTTTGGACCTTTTTTTTCGATTGAATTAAGAATACATTTTTTTAAATTTGGAATTATTTTTTTTATCGACGGAAAATTTGCAACGCCATCTCATTGCTGTGCAAATCTGCTTGTGCGAGACTTAACTTTTTTCCTTGCCTTTGAATATATATATATATGACGTCGATTGCAGTAGATCATCTCAAATGTGGACATAATGCTCATTCAAGGTGTAAAATCGATCTGTGGCTAAATTATATGTAAACATGTTATGGATACATTTAACAACTTTGGCGAACCGTGTCCATGGTCGGTTGGGAGCGCAAGTTGAGACCAGACGTCTTTCGGCATGCCACAAATCACAGGCGGTTACCAGAAGATAACATTGTTAAACTGTACCTTCAGCCACTTAAGGTGCAATATTAAAGTGTGCCACTGGGGGGTGGGGGTGGGGAGTTGGGGGGGGGGGCAATATCAACTTTCATCTGCATGTGGACTCACTGACACATACTAACAGTCAGATAATAAAACTATTATCGCTCTCTTGCTTTGTTTTGTTCGTACAGTTAATTACTCTTTTAGTAATCCGTCTCACCTTATTTTTGCCCCTTCCCTCCACAGAGCTGACTGTAGCCGCAGTTTGTGTATACCCCTCCCGCGTGGCTGATGCCGTCGGGACATTAAAATCCATCGGCTGCGACATTCCCGTGGCTTCTGGTGGGAAACCCTTCGGCAATATTTTTGGAACTCGGATGTTTCAATTGGTCTTTCATTCATTAAATATTATTTGGAAAACAGACATACAAAATCTGTTTGCCAATCTTTTTTACCTCCGCCACCGAAGGTGAAGGAGGTTATGTTTTCACCCCCTTTCTGTCTGCTTGTCTGTCAGTTTGTGTGCAGGATATCTCAAAAAGTTGTAGACAGACCTGGATGAAATTTTGTGGACAGGTTTGATGTGTAACAAGGACGAATTGATTTGATTTTGGTGAAGATCCGAAGCCGGATCTGGACACGATAATTATTTAATTTTTAAAGTGATTCTTCACCATTGAGAGATCGGGCCAAAACCGATATAGTACTGTATAGCATGATCTTTCAAAAATGTATTGGGACCGATATGTTCTCGTGGATCAGGCATTACGTGGTGTAGGTATACGCTCTACCGAGTTCCCTTCTAGTTTTTTTTTACAGTTTTGACTTATTCGGCATTCACTGTTGTTCCTGTTTTGATCATCCCTCATAATACATGATTTTGCATTTGAGGGACAATATTGCAAATTTTTTTTTTTTTGTCTGGAACTGGAAGTGAAATGTTGTAGAGATCTATCATGTTCAACCCTGTGTGGATTAGGTAATGATTGTAAGAGAATGGCCCATTCCTTCCTCAGTTGCCACGGGATTTCCCTCGGGACAGACAGGCCTTTGGAGCCGACTTGATGAGATACGACAAGCTGTGGCAGCGGGAGCAAAAGAAATCGATATTGTGGTGAACCGGACACTGGTGCTTAGCGCGAAGTGGAATGGTGAGGGAAACTGGAATTGTGGGAAACATTATCATCGGACGACTCTCTGAATGAGGGTGACTTGAAAATGTTGAAAGAAATAAGAGCTGCTTACTCTGGTCCATTATTTGTAGCATGCATTTTCCTGTCTCTTCGCTCAACCTGCGTGCAGAGCTATACCAGGAACTGCGTACATGTCGGCAAGCATGTGGTGAGGCGCATATGAAGACAATCTTGGCAGTTGGAGAGCTTGGCTCGCTGACAAATGTGTACCGTGCCAGCCTGGTGGCCATGATGGCTGGTAAGGAAGAAGAAAGCTCCACTCCAAACCTCCACATTTTGTCGTGTTGTGCATACAATATAGATTTTTGAGATTTCAAAAAAATTATTTATTACCTCCACCACCGTAGGTGGACGGAGGTTATATTTTCACTCCTGTCTGTCTGTCGGTCTGTCTGAGAACAGGATATCTCAAAAACGATTGGAAGGATTCGGACGAAACTTGGTGGAAAGGTTGGGTGTGTGACGAGGACGAATTGATTCGATTTTGATGAAGATCCGGATCCAGATCGGAGAACTTTTAAATGATTCTTCACCATTGAGTGATGGGGCCTACTTAAAACGATATCTGAAGAAGTTGTGGACGGATTCGGACAACACTTGGTGAACACGTTGCGTGTGTGACGAGGACAAATTGATTCGATTTTGGTGAAGATCTGGATCTGAATATGAGAATTTTTAATTGATTCTTCACCATTAAGAAAAGGGGCCGAAAACGATATGTAGCAGGATATGTCAAAAAGTTTTGTACGAGTTATGACAAAACTTGGTGGATGAGTTGGTTAGCTGACAAGCACAAGCCGATTCGATTTTGGTTCCGGTGCGATTACAGATCTCGCCGAGAAGTGGGATACAAAACGTAAACTGTTCCGCCTGGTGGAGATATGCGCTCTACCGAATGCCGATCTAGTTACCTACACCACCGGAGGTGAAGGAGCTTATGTTTTCACCCCTGTCTATTTGTCTGTCTTTTTGTTACTTGCAAAATCAAAGATTTTTCAAGTATATTGGTCAATCGATTTTGTTATTCTGTCTGTCTGTTTGTCACCTACAGGTCACAATTATAAACCGATTGTCATGAAACTTTACCAAGTCGTAGAGGTCGTCTCAACTGAGAATCCTATTGATGTTGAGGTCAAAGGTCAAATTTCTATAATCGTCAATTTACATCCTATTAACTTGAAAGTTGAACAGGATTTGCATAATCCATCACTGAATTGGGAAAGCAACTATTTTTGAGGTCAAAAGGTCAAGGTTTTGCATAGTCCATCACTGAATTGGGAAAGCAACTATTTTTGAGGTCAAAAGGTCAAGATTTTGCATAATCCATCACTGAATTGGGAAAGCAACTATTTTTGACGTCAAAAGGTCAACTCAAGGTCAAACTTCTAAAATCATCAAATTTCATCTGAAAAATCATCAGTTTTCATCTGATTCACCTGGTCATTAAGCAGTAATTGCATAATCCATTACTGAATTTGGACACCAATTATTTTTGAGGTTAAAAGGTCAAATTTCAACTCAAGATCAAACTTCTAAAATCGTCAATTTCAATCTGAAAGATCATCAGTTTTCATCCGATTAACCTGAGCTTTGATTAAGATTGTCAATTTCAATCTTAATGAAATGGACAATTTGATGTATCCATGGCAAGCTTTGGAAAGGGGGTTGCATTTTGCAAGTATCATGTTCTGCACGACGTCTTTTTCTTGTTACTTGGCGAAAAAACATTTTTTACAAGTTTGTTGTTCTGTCACGTTTGTCTGTCTGTCTGTCTCTGTCTTTCTTTCTCACACGATTTTTGGCCTCAGTTTTCAAGCAATCGTTCTGAAATTCTATTTGTGTGTAGGTGACCAGCCAAGAACGACAACGCTTAATTTTGGTGAAGATCCGAATCCGGATCCGGATCTGAGAGTTTTTAAAGTGATTTTTCACCATTGAGAGATTGGGCTAAAAATGGTATTGCATGATATCTCAGAGTTGTGGATGGATTTGGATGAAACTTGAACAGGTTGGGTGTGTGACAAGGACTAATCGATTCAATTTTGGTGAAGGTCTGAATCTGGATCCGGATTCGAGAATTTTTCAAGTGATTCTTCACCTTTGAGAAATAGAACCAAAAATGATATGTCGCGCAATATCTCATAAGGGTTATGGATGGATTCTGACGAAACTTTGTGGACAGGTTGGGTGTGTGATAAAGGACTAATTGATTCAATTTTGGTGAAGATCCGAATCCAGATTCGAGAATTTTTCAAGTGATTCTTCACCATTGAGAGATGGGGCCAGAAAAAATGTTGCCATGGTGCTGGCGGCCCAGGTTAACCCCCCGACCCAAATTTTGGTGGCGGGCAGTTAACAATGACAGCCCCAAACAGTCAAACTTCTCCCTTGGAGGCCTACACTTTGATCCTCAGAGATTATCACGCATGCTGGAAGGGCATGTGGCAATGGCGAAGGGACGGAGGCACAGGGGAGCACAGCACAGGGGGGTTTATAATCGAACCCCACGACAAATACATGGACACAGTTACTTAAAATGAACACATTTAATGAAAAATAGACAATAAATAATCAAAAGGTAATGATAATACCGTGAAGTAAATAAAAGTCTAAGTTGAGGCGCCTCCATACACGGGACTTAAATACAGACAGAGGGAACCAAAATAAAAAGAAAACCCTCCCTTTATTTTTGTACTTAGCTTGACCCAGAGCTGGTCTTTGTGGAACTTGGAATGAAGGCACTTCCACCAACACGTGCAGACGTGTGCAAAATGGCGCACGCGTCGCGGGACAAATGTACGCCAGGCAATCCATGAGCGGCACTCAACACCAAGGCTCAGAGACCCAGTGCAGCTTCTTCGTGCATCGATCGTCCTCACCAACCTGCTATTTGACACACACGAGGCTCGGGGCCCATTCCTCATGACCCAACCAAGATCCAAAGGCCAGCGTCTTTCTTCACCACGCGAGCCAAATCTCTTCAACACAAACACAAGGATCATGCCGTCTTCTTTGGGCGTCGAAGGAAAGCCAGCCATATAGCCCTGTTCTTACAGGCCATCTCCTAACTACGTTCTTTCTTGACTGTGTGCGTCCTTCATACCACACTCAACCTCTCTTCCGAAATCAACTCTCCTTCATGCTTGCGCTCTCCCTGAACTCCACTCTTCTCTGACTGATATCACCCCGAACCACCATTTTCCTCTCCGGGGCTTGGCTTGCTCGCACGAAAACCCGGGAAGGCGGGGTCTCCGCCCACTCGGCACGCCTGGCGAGCCTTTGACGTCACGCCCATCAATCATCAGCCTCGGTGGCATGATTTCGCCGGCCATCACCCTTGGAGGCGGGGCTTCTGTCTACTCCGCAGTTTGCTTGTAGTTGTTTTCGGGACGTGTTTCCCCACCTTTATTGCCGATTTGAAATATACAAACATAGGGAAAAGTCATGGAGGGGCGATTACATACTGGGGGAACTTATTCTTACTCCCTTGTTAATTAACACCACACCAACCCCACCCCAACCCCTCCCCCATGTGGTGAAACCTAACACTTAAGCTCACAGTTTCCCTACTTAATTACATTGAGATGTCTCCTTCACATCCACAGACCAAACAACTCTATTCAATCCTAAATTCCCTATTAAACTCCTCCATCTACCACCACAACCGTAACAATATATTATACAATATATCAAAAGGTTATGGATGGATTCCACAGAAACTTTGTGGACCGGTTGGGTGTGTGAAAAGGACTAATTGATTCGTTTTGGGGAAGATTCAAATCCGGATCCGGAGATGAGAATTTTTAATAGTGATTCTTCACCATTGAGAGATAAGGCCAAAAACGATGTATAGCACGATATCTTGAAAAGTTGTGGACGACTTGTGACAAAACGAGGTGGAAGAGTTGGTAAGGTGACAAGAACAAGCCGATTCGATTTTGTTTCAGGTCCGGATTCAGATCTGACCTATCATTGGGATACAAAATGTCAACTGTTCAGCCTGACGGAGGTATGTGCTCCACTGAGTGCCGTTCCATTTTGCCAAGTGTTGCTCGATGAGTGATTTTTCATTTGTGTTTGATTGTTCGTGAACAAAATATCTCAAAAAGTTGTGGACAGATTCGGATGAAACTTGGTGGCTGAGTTGGTTCAGTGACAAGAACAAGCCAATTAAATTTTAGTTCCTGTCTGACTCCATATCCAGCCCATCAGTGGGATACAAAACGTAAACTAATGAGCCTAGCGGAGGTATGCGCTCGACCAAGTGCCCTTCTAGTTTGTATATATGATCGAGGGTCGTGGAAGACCTGGAGCAGAATGGAAGGGCACAGAATTGAAAGGTGGAAACACCAACAGCAGAGTGCAAGTGAGATTTGAATTGCACTTCTATCTTCGATTCCAAAGTGTCCTTTGGTCTTGTCTGGATTTAGCTTTCCTTTTGCAGGCTCGGACTTCATCAAGACTTCCACAGGGAAGGAAACCGTGAATGCTACGTTCCCGGCCGGCGTGGTTATGACGAGAGCAATTTGGGAATACTACCAGCGAACAGGATTCAAGGTGGATTCGGTGCCCCCAACATAATCAGATGTTGGTGGTGCCATTTGAACACGGTGTTTGTTGTTCCTGTGCCAGGCGTTTTGCCATGGTCGGTCGTCATTTTAGCTTTTCCCTGCAGGTCGGATTTAAGCCCGCGGGTGGGATCCGGACAGCGAAAGACGCTCTCTGCTGGCTGACGCTGATTGCCGAAGAACTGGGAATAGAGTGGCTGCAGCCGGAGCTTTTCCGTTTGGGAGCGAGCTCCCTCCTGCTGGACATCGAGCGGCAAGTACGGCCCATTTGTCCCAGTGCCTTCGGTGGTTTTCCTTGTGGGGAATGGTCATATGCAGTCTAGTCCTGTTAATTGTGATCCATTGGTATAACAATGAGGTCATGGCCAAAACATGTTTACTTACTGGTGCCCATGTAGTCTAACTCTCCGATAAAGCTCCCATTGACTCAATCCACGAGGCTCGTAGACCCTGGTCTCCTTCAATATCTCTTTCGTTGTTTTGAGTTGATAACAAGTGTTTCTTGTGGATGTTTGCTGCTTCTTCCTGACAGATCTTCACGCACGTAACGGGGCGCTACGCAGCTGCGCAAGACTTTGCCATGGCATGATGGACGTGTACAAATGTCCTGCCAGCCGTACATCGAATGCGCACTTTCCTCCTCGTCGGTTTCTTTAAAATCCTGATGTCAGGCATTTGTCGAGATGTTTTATTGTTCCGGGAGTATTGCACTTCAGCATGTGAGGTGAATGAGACTGCGATCGGTGTCTGCGAAATATACAATGTGCCCATCGAGTGGTTTGTAATATAGAGTTAATTTGATGATATTGTTTTGCACGTGTAATCGATTGGTTGATTATTTCAGTGGTTTCATGACGTCGATTTTAATAAACTCCTGTTGACTATTTTCCTCCCTCCTGGTTTGTATAAGGTGGCCAAACCGTGCTCGTGGTACATTTGTTGGAATATTCTCTGATTGCATGACACACCGTAACGAGGAGTGTAGGGTGTGACACGTGTTTGTGGAAGTTTGCTCATTGTGCCAAAAACAATACTCAGCGAAAGGAAAGCTTTTCGAAAGTGAAATACTCTTACCTTGGCACCGCTGCTCATCCGTTTGGTTCTGCTTTTTCATTTTTTTTTTACGGAAAGTTAAGGCTTGTGGAAGAGCAAATCATGGAGGATGAGGAAGCTGTGATCGAGTCAGGACAGATGTGGTCAATGTACAAAGACCTCTGTCCAACACAAGGATTGGATAGACAGGAATGGAAGAAACACCGAGTGCACATGTCCGTCCCTCTCTCTCCCTCTCGGTACTTTATTTATTTATTTATTTGGTTTTTGCTTGCACTCTCGCTCCAGCTCGGTGATGTTGGACATCTTTGACGCCAACGAGGCGCTGGATGCTTTCGCCACGTTGGTTCTTCTTAAAGTCCTTTTCATGGGACCTTTAACCAGTTACCGGCGCACAACACTCAAGGTTCGTACTCGAAGTTTAAAATGGTGTTTCTCAAACTTCTCACGTTTTGGGGTCCAGGTCACCAGAAGACTCTACCACTGCAGACGTGACTGATGGTCTTGCACTGGGATAAAAGGACTTGCTGTGTCCCATCTGCATAAAGGTCATGGGACACGTGTATGTAGTTTGTGCTTTATAAAACTTTGCTTTCAATCTGATATAATCAAGTAAGTAACAAAGCTATTTTATATTATTGTGTTTTATCACTTTGTTAACGGACTTGCAGTGTACTCTCCACTTTTTTCCTTTTCAAAGGAAGTGACGTGGTTCGAGTAAGTCCCTTCGAATTACCGACACGTGCCCTCTTGGTATTATATGCCTGGTGTTGGCTTAATGGTTAGGGTGGTGGGCTTTGGATCCTAAGGTCCTGAGTTCAAATCCCACTCACCTGTTGAATTAATACCAGGTGGGGTTAACTCGGCCTGTCATCCTTCCGAGGTCAGCAAAATGAGTGCCAGCATGCTGGTATACTGTGTCCAATAGCCAAGGAGACTGCTTAAGCAGCACCCATGCTCTGCACAGAGTATGGTCCCAATCTCCTCCTCCTCCTTCTCCTGATATTAGGGTATCCCTGCATTGGTGATCATTGAATTCTGCACTCCAAATTTTGTTTGATGGGATTTTTAGTTAAGTTTGATTTGTGAAACAGTTAGTTAGAAGGGCATACACCGCATGCGTGGAGGTGGAATTAGGATGTGCGTACGTGTGTAGCAGGTGAAAGTTTAAACAACCACGTCATCATCCTCGAGCCCTGGGCGGGGTGTGTGTGTGTGTGTGTGTGTACACGCATGTGGGGAAATCCCACAAACATTTCAAATGGGCTGGAAATGCGATTTTTTTTGCTCCCAAACCTACCTACCCCCCCCTCCCCCCAAAAAAGTGCAGAAGGAAAGGGAAATAAGGTGTGACAGAGGGAGACGTAACAGGCAAGGAACAGGGCAAACTTTCTTTAACTCACCCAAACTGCTTCAAGATTTTACCTGTTGTTCCCAAAATGATGAATATGGGAACCACATGATACCATACTGACGGTTTTGGTGAATATAATAACCGTATATTCTATAGTTATGATAACGACGTGACAGTGCTGGATATTAAACATTAGACCTACTATTCTTTCGGTCCATTTTTTGCGATGAAGTATAACTTGGGTGCTCGTCGCTCCAGGACCCGGATGTACATTAGTCCCTCACTGCTCTTGGTGTGCGTAGGCATTGGTTTTGGGCAATGGGGGGGGGCATTAAAAAAGGTAGGAAGGAGGTAAAAAGACCTGGTTGGTGTTGGACTCCTTGATGGTGTTGTATTGTTGTGAATCTGGAAGCTTACTGCACTCAACATACAGGTCCTATAGAATAGTTATATCAGTGTGTGGTTTTTAGTTAGGGTCCCCGTCCCATGTCTAATGGGTGAATAAATGTAAATGCGCTGTGAGTTACTTTGATAGTCAGGGTTTTCTTTCATTCTTACACCCATCATAACTACGACAACGCCAGCATCACCTTCACCTCGCTCTAGCCGACGCCATTGCCTATGTACGTGTCAGCACGTACGTGGGCGGAGCCCACGCAGAATACAGTTCCTCTGGCTGTTTTGTGGGTGGAGTTCAAGGAGGAGTCTCGCGACGGTGAGGAAGGTGGTCCGCGTGAGGTCACCATGCCCCCGGGCCAATCAACGGACTTGCCGCTCGTTTTGGCCAGTGACATGGCGATGAGCGATTGTGCGCGCCAAAACCGTCCAGTGAGGGAGAGAGGGGCAGGTGGAGCCGTCCCCACGCCCCCTCTCCCCCGAGACTGGGTGAATAAGGGTGCGGTGTGTTCGGACAGCAGGGGGCTCGAGCTTGAGAGACACCATCTCTCACCAGAACCGCAAGAGTTGCGCGCCGTGTCTCTGTCGGCGAATGAGAGCTGGAGATTAAGAGATCCTGCCGCCAACAGAACCACAAGGGGTGTGCGCCATCTCTCTGAAGGATACAGAGGAGAGGTTTGATTGCCAGGACGAGCGCTGAGCGGAGCTGAGGAGGCTGATCGCGGCTCGCCGGTGTCTGGATTTGGGTCGCCTCTCGCTGGTGCCCGGTTCAAATCAGCTCGAAGACCACATGAGGTGGACAGGTCCGAGGCAGGCTCTGGTGTTCAGCTCCCCATTTCCTTTCCGAGCTGGAGGCCTCAATAAAGGCTGTGGTCACAGTTTCTTTTGGGTGTGTGTTTGTGGCGCCAGTCGAGTAAGTAATAAATTGTATAAGTGCCTTGTTGTACATACGTGCTTCTCTATTATTCGGATAACTCTGCTTCTTGCGTGCCCCCCTGCCCCATTATAAATAAATCCACATGTTCAATGTATCAGTTTGTTGCTGTGTTTCCTTCCATTGGCTTAGCGTGACGCATGTTGGAGAATTAGCCAGGCCGTTGTTGCCGCTGTAAAGGGACATTTGGACCGATGGAAGCTTGGTGACCGTCCGCTCGGGTCGCACACGGTTCAAGTATGCTAGCGGCTCGTTCCGTACGAGCGCCGTCGAGGGTGAATTTCCCCGGTAGTTCAGACGACGTGGGTATTTAGGTAAATTGAAATTGGCAATTTACCCTACCCCACGTGGTCGACCGATTGGCGAACTTCGGTCCGGTAAGGGACCCGTCGGTTCCGGAGTTATCCGGGGTGACGACCTATAAATTCCGGGTGATCGGTGGAGCCGACTCTACTGCTCCATCTAGCGGTCATGCTTGCCACCGAAACTCAGCCCTGCTGCAGTACAACACCTTGGTGGTGGTGTTGGAGGAGTTTTATTGTGATTCAACTCGCTGATCTGCTCTGAACGGCACTTACTGGCTGTGCCTCGTCGCCCCTATGAAAGACAGATTCAAACCATTTACAGCCAAGACTTCTAGTTATCGTGCACACCTGTCGGCTATGCTGCCAGCCCTCACACAACCCCACCTCTCCCGTTGGATGCTGTTAAATGAATGAAGTCACGTCTGATTGCATGAATGTGTACACGAGCAAGAAGAAAGTGTAAGAAGAAAAGTTCTTGAACTTTAGATACTTATACCAATCAACCTTCAACAAATCATTTTCATACGTGTACAAGTTTCTGATTGTTAGTACAATAGAACGGACCCACTCTCATTTGCCTTGTGTGGTTAAATCTTCCAGGTATATGGTGTTGAAATTGTTCTTTATTTTCCATGAAGGTTTTTGCGAACTTGGAAGATGCCGATGACAATGAAGAAGCCAAGAAAGTCGTTCGCACACACCAAGAAAGGACGTCGAGAGAGTGAGAAGGTAACGCCATACCAAAAAAGAAACTCTGCTGATTGATATTTCATAAAGTTCTCATGTTTTGAGAGTGTTAGTGTTGATATGTCAGTTTGCAGAAGTCACAACTTCTTCATGCTTTACTGGGATGTGCAAGGATTGGCTCTCTGAGTGATCAAATCCAGCTTATCAGTAGAAAGCAGATTACATTGTTGCACAAGTTGAGTGGTAAAGCAGCTGGCAGGATGGCCGGAGAGGAACGCACACTCGCTTCTAAGCTGTCCAGCCTGGATTTGAATCCCGACGCAGCTATAAACTGTCATCCCAGTGTTTCACAGGCAGGGCGATTCCTCAACGTGTGCGTCGTCACTCGGATGGAAGTTAAACCGGGCATCCCGTCTGCGAGCATTAGTTGGTAGACCTCAAAGATCCCACGGTGTCCTTCACGAAAAATAGGCGAGTTATCACCGGCACCATAGCCAAACTCCAAATTCCTGCCATAACCAGCAGAGGGCACTGTATCAGCGGCTTGTGATGCTACCCTGCAGCCGTGTGCGACCTACGAATGAAGAAGTGGTGTGAAAGCATTTTTTTGCAACGTTTTGGGCCAAAGTTTGATCCCTGAACTGCATCACGTGGGTAGCTTGGATACCGATTGCTGTCACTTGTTGACTTTTGTGAGTCATGTCTGAATGCATGAAGTGTACACGTTTAACTCTTCTGCTTCTCACGCATATATCACCATATTACACATCTCGGTTAACTCTGTTTTCCTTCTCTCGGATACTCCATTGAGCGTTGGACTGGACAGTTGTTTTTTTTGGGGGAGGGTTTCTTTTAAAGGTTTTTGAAGAGGAATGACTGGGTAGGTTAGGTACCCCTACTTCCCCAATTTCAAGTGTCTACCCTAACCACTGCCTACAGGTGTCTTTATTTACATTAAGGACCTTAAAAGTGTTGAAGGTATGGACACAAGGGTCCACTGAGCATACATTGTGAAGCACAAGGCCTGCAGGCATTCAGTTGTGGTGCTGTCCCAAAATGAATTATGATTTGTAAGTGAATGCACCCTAATCCCATGACTTAAAGTCTCAAAAAGTTGGTTTGAATGTGCAGCCTCTCCGATACCGACCCAATGCCCTATAAACACTGTCATCCTAAGAATGGAGGATATAGGTACCGATCTTGTTCCTCATGTGCACCGAGCCATTGCCTCACCCTTTCACCTTCCAGGTGCCACCAGAACGACTTGGAAAACGTTCTTCCTTTCCTTGGCATTGGCCTGATGTATATGCCCTCAACAACCCCGACCCTTTCATGGCCAAACTGCACTTCCGGCTCTTCCTGCTGTCATGGGTTGCCCACACCTTGGCCTTCCTGCATCCTCTTCCTCCGCCATCTCGAAGCATCACCTGGATATTGGGTTTGAGGAGCACCTTGTCCATGACCTTCTCGCTGCTCTTGCATGGTTTTGACTCCGTAGGTCAGAGAGATGTACTTTGATGGCGTCTGCCTTCAAGCACCGAAACAGTTTTGGGAATTTATTTGGATCCTTCAAATTTATTGGAGCTTGCCTAGTTTTCCCACCACAATTGAAATGAACACTTTGGAATCGTCTACTTCTTTCTAATAATCTGATGCAGCACAGAGCTGCCGGTTGCATCATTTGTTTGGGATGCAGTTGTGCCTATGATACAGTGCCCCCTGTAGGTGAGAACAGAAATTTAGAATTTGGCCAGAGTGTCGGCTATAACTCAACTACTCTTCGAGGAGGAAACTAATGTGAGCAGACGGGACACCCAGGCACGTAACATCCATCTGAGGGACGGCACACATTGGTGAATCATCCTGCCTGTGAAACACCGGGATGACAGCTTATAGCTGGGTCGGGATTCGAACCCGGGATAGTGTGCGTACCTCTCGGCCACCCTTCCAGCCCTTTCTACCCCTACATGTTTTATTATTGAAATCATTTGAGTTTTTGCAGCTTATTCCTGTCCTTTGGGAACAAATCTGTGGCTTTACAAAGGAGTTTGTGTCCAACTCGAGCACACCAAGACCCTGGAATGATCTTGTACATTGAAATGTGCGTCATTATTGACTTTTTGGTAATAAATCTGCAATGGTTGTAAAAGTTGTGATTCTTCCAATTTTTAAACTACATAATGCACACAAAGCTATCGAAAGATCTACCAATAGTGGAGCATCATGCGTTATATCTCTTGCAAAGGGTACCATTAGATTTGGATCAAATCAGATGGTTCGTTGGTTCTGAGATATTCATGCTGCAGGTTCTGCTCGCCCCCATCAAAGGCCTACATCCCTAATGAGAATGCCAGCTGGGTGACGTTGCTTGAAGACTGCACAGGTATGCTGTGAAGGTGTGATACTATGGTAATTGGAATCAGCAAAGGTCGATCTATTGGTTAAATGTGAGAGCTCTAAGGAATGTGGAGTGGTCACACCCTTCACCATTTTCAACCAGCTGGTTGTGCAGGTAATCGTTGTACCTGGACGTGCAGGTAACCGCTGTACCGTACGCACACTGAGCGTCATTTGCCGTGTTTTCTTTCCCCCTTTTCTCTCCTCTCCCCCTTTCCCCACTTGTAAGGAGATTTATTTATTATTATCCCCTTTTACAAAGTCGTGGATTTGCCTTTTGTTGTAACTGCTCCAGACGCCTCGAAGATCATCAATTACGATTCACAGGTTGCTTCGAGCGATGGTGGATGTGAAGGAAATGACAGGAGTGCAGTTGGTGCACAATGGTGTGCTGCACCGAGGATCACCCTTTTTGTCGTCTGAAGGAACGCCCTTTGGGAGGAGGAGGCGACAATACGAGTTGGGGAGGTTTTTCCGGAAACTGCGTGTCGAGGAATTTGTTCGACGTTTTCGGGACCCTGAACCCACGGTCTCGCTCAATTGCACTTCAAACAACCACAACCGCAACCACCTTGTATCAAGTGCGTCAGGGACTCTCAAACTGACTTCCTGTGACCGACGAGGTTACTCGGCCTCGACCCTATCGACAGCCCCCACGGACCCATACTCGGACCCCTGCACAGCTCAGCACGAGATTTCTCGACATGTCATGGTTCTAACGCCTCGATCCACACAGGTACGTGTAGAATGCCGGCTGATTCGTCCGTCCGGTCTCCTTCAGTGTTCCTGACGGAATATGATAGATCCGTGCGTCTCCATCCCGAGGTCCCCTCCTCTCGCCTGCTGGGAGGTGGCAGGAAACGTTTCGGGTTCGATGAGGAAGTTTCGGTTCATGGTGAAGTTGGTGTGAAAAGTAGAAACGACAGCTACCCACGTGGCAGTGAGCAGACCGATGAGTAGGGAGCTGAATTGACCGCTGGGTGGATGAGGGAACAAATGGATGGGTTGGAGGATTGATAAGTGGATGGATGTTAGTGTATACTAGCAGGTACCCGTAAAACGCCTGCACAAAGTAAAATATAACTTCAAGTCCTCAACTGCCCACCTCCCCAAGTCATCAACCACCCCCCCCCCTCCTCACAATGAGGGAGTGGGTGGATGACTGCATGGATGGATAAATGGCTGAGCAAGTGGATGAATGGGTGTGTGTAGTTGAATGGTTGATGACTTATGAGTGGTAGCCGAGTGTGTGGAGAGGTTAGTGGAAGAATGGATGGGTGAGTGTGTGGTAGAATGGATGGGTGAGTGTGTGGTTGAATGGATGGGTGAGTGTGTGGTAGAATGGATGGGTGAGTGTGTGGTTGAATGGATGGGTGAGTGTGTGGTTGAATGGATGGGTGAGTGTGTGGTTGAATGCATGGGTGAGTGTGTGGTTGAATGGATGGGTGAGTGTGTGGTTGAATGGATGGGTGAGTGTGTGGTTGAATGGATGGGTGAGTGTGTGGTTGAATGGATGGGTGAGTGTGTGGTTGAATGGATGGGTGAGTGTGTGGTTGAATGGATGGGTGAGTGTGTGGTTGAATGGATGGGTGAGCGTGTGGTTGAATGGATGGGTGAGTGTGTGGTTGAATGGACGGGTGAGTGTGTGGTTGAATGGATGGGTGAGTGTGTGGCTGAATGGATGGGTGAGTGTGTGGTTGAATGGATGGGTGAGTGTGTGGTTGAATGTATGGGTGAGTGTGTGGTTGAATGGATGGGTGAGTGTGTGGTTGAATGGATGGGTGAGTGTGTGGTTGAATGGATGGGTGAGTGTGTGGTTGAATGGATGGGTGAGTGTGTGGTTGAATGGATGGGTGAGTGTGTGGTTGAATGGATGGGTGAGTGTGTGGTTGAATGGATGGGTGAGTGTGTGGTTGAATGGATGGGTGAGTGTGTGGTTGAATGGATGGGTGAGTGTGTGGTTGAATGGATGGGTGAGTGTGTGGTTGAATGGATGGGTGAGTGTGTGGTTGAATGGATGGGTGAGTGTGTGGTTGGTGAATGAATGGATGAGAGTTTGGCACGAAAACGTTCACGAGTTTTCAGAGTAATGGGCCGTTCTCCACAAGAGGAGTGTGGGAATCCTCCTCCACCACCACACAAGTTGCATAACAAATGCCAGATTATAAAGAAGCGACGAAGAACCACAGATTATCGCCCAAGAATGTGCCAAGACTTGACTCCAGGGAACGCCCAAGTCTACGAGGGCACGGTTGAGAAGTATTTAGCAGTCTCTATTATGCACGTCACAAATATGATAAAAAAAATATCTCCATTTTGGTTCCTTTTCCTATCAAACTCAATGTCATATTCACAATGATAAGAAAAGACAATTGACAACGTATTGTGTTCCCTTGTAGATCAAAAGCTGACACCAGCATATACCTGTCATGTGAAACTTTGCATACCAATCAGCATGGAGTGGGGGATGAGGGTGGAGGGCAGAGTCTATATGATTATTGTGCGATAGATTAAAGTTAACGTGGCAGTCACTCTTCGACATCACCAAATGTGCTTCCGCCCACATTATTACATCATCACACAGACTTGTATCAAGTTTGATTTAAATCCCTGAACCCAGATTTAAAATATTAAATAATTCTTGAAGCCAAACCATGCGTCCGATCAGGTTGAAATCTAAAACATATCGTCGTGTCCAGGGGGTGATGTACCCCTACCTGGACGGATGGCCAAACTTCTCCCTTGGAGGCCGACAGCCGAGAATCGGAGATTGATGCACACGTGGGAAAACAGCTAAGCAATGTACCAGAACGGCACAAATACACGGACACAAGCAAATTGACTTAACTAAATAATAATTGAATAACAATAATCAAAGATGGACAATGACAATAATTCCTAATTATAACAAAAGAAAACTGTGAGATAACCTAAATCTAATTATAGTTGAGGCACCTCCACACAGACAAGGGGACAGATAATAAAGAAAAATAATTCCTTTATTTCGGCACTTAGCTTCGGGGTCTCGGCGAGATGGTCTTCATGGAACGTGGAATCAAGGTGCTTCGTAGACGCGCCCCCAAAAAATGGCGCCAAGCCATTCGTTAGGCAGCGCGGACATGGCACTCGACATCACGGCTCATGAACCACGCTGTGGTTTATTCTCCATCATGAATATGCCGACGTTCCTTTCACACACTCGGTCTGTTCACAACGATGAACCACACCACAAGACAATCTCTGAGTCGGACGGCCAGCGTCTTGTCCAGCATGCCGCAAATTCAGCAGCATGAATACAAGAACCGTGCAGCCTTCGTCGTGCCGAGAGCAAAAGCGAGATCCTTCGTGTCCTCAGAATCCCTCGACTACTCGCCTTCTACGCCCTCTTCCTCTTTTTGTGTCTCACGTCACGCCCATCAGTCATCCCTCAGGTGCGTGACTTCACCTGTCGTCACCCTTTGAAGGTGGGGCTTTCTGCCCGCTTGTAGTTGTTTTAGGGACGTGTTTCTCCACCTTTATTGCCGATCTTGAAATATAAAAAATAGGGAAAAGTCACAGAGGGGTGATTACAAACTGGAGTAATTATCCCTAATCCCTATCTAATTAGCATGGCACACCCCCCCTCCCCCCCGTGGTGACACGTAACACTGAAGCTCACAGTCTCCTACTTGTTTACATCGAGATATCTCCTACACATCCACGGGCCAAGCAACTCTACACAATGCTATCTTTCTTATGCAATCCCTTCATCCACCCCACAAACATAACAATATATTTCCCATGACAACGAAATTATAATTGTGAAGTTTCATGTCGATTGATGAAGCGGATCAAAAGAAAGCTTTTTTGAGATTTGCATTCAATCCAATATGGCTGCCAGACCATGTGGCCGATTAATTATTTGTGAACACTCTGCTATCTTCAAGGTGAAGTTTCCCCTCGATCTGTCAAACCGTTCTGGAGAAGGTTTTTAAAGGTTTATTCTTCAAAAACTCGTAGCTGCCAAAGCATGTGACTTATGACATCACAGGTGGAAAACTTTTTGTTCCTCATGGTTGGCAATCATACCTTTAAAGTTTTGCCTTGATCTATTCAGCCATTTCGGAGATGATTTTTCAAGGTTTTTATGTTAAAATCAATATGACTGCTGAACCACGTGACTGATGATTCTCCCCCCCCCCCCCCCCGCCCCATACACCTTGACCTAGATGACCCTCAAAAATGTTCATACTGATCGGATAAAGCATTCAATGTATGCAATTATGACGTAATAACGAAGCCACCTATGACATCATCAAAAAAAATCAGACTTGTTCCCCATGGGGAATACTTCACATGTGCCAACTTTCAATTTTTTCCCATCTTGGGGTTTCGGAGATACAGCGATCCAAACTTTTTCTTTTTTCCAACATGGCTGCCATATCACTTAACCTATGACAGCTTAATTGTCATTAAAATATTCTACATGAGTCGTTGCACCTTTTTTATTTTTTGGATACAATATCAAGGCTCGTATCAGAGCTAACACACAGAACATATAACAAGGGGAGCAGGAGACAAGAGGGAAGCACAAAACAGGACGGAACAGAAACATTAGGAGATCTGTGGAAGAGAGAGAGAGAGACCGAGACCGAGACCGAGACCGAGACAGAGAGAGAGAGAGAGAGAGAGAGAGAGAGAGAGAGAGAGAGAGAGAGAGAGAGAGAGAGAGAGAGAGAGAGAGAGAGAGAGACACAGAGAGAGAGAGACAGAGAGAGAGAGAGAGAGAGAGAGAGAAAGAGAGAGATGAGGTTGGGTACATGGGGTAAACAGGATGGAAACTACAGGGACTTTCAGGAAGGAAAACAGGGAATTTGAAGGAGGTGGGTTTGGGGTGAATTAGCAGGAGTAGAAAAGATCGTGGTTTTGGATGGGGGAAGATAAGAGGTGGTGGTGAAGTTGTTTTGAAGACCTGGAGGGAAGAGTGGAATTAAAGAGAGTGTGAGAGTTTGTTACAAAGGCAGGTGAATAAAGGTGAGCAGTGATTCTTGATTTTGGTAGTTTTACCAGAAGGGGGTTGCTGTGGGACTTTGAGTGCCCTGTGGAAATATGGAGGGGGAGCAGATCAAAGAAAGAGCAGGGAGAGGCAAGGCCAGAGAGGAGACTGGAGAAGACAGAAAGACCACTGACCTGCCTGCAGTGACAGAGTGTGAGACCCAAAGACTCAGCCTCATCGTGGGAAATACCAATGATCCTAAAAGCCTCGTTTTCCACAGCGTGAAGCCGAGGAATGTGTGAGCTGGGAGCACCATCTCAGAGGGAAGAGCAGTACTCCATCAGGCTGTGGATGAAACCTTTGTATATGGTCAGGAGCTCAGGTGTGCCAAGGAGGAACTTTGCATGAGGGAGGATACCCAGTCAGTGACTGGCTTTGGAGGCCAGCTTGGAAATGTGGTTTTCCCAGGAAAGATCATGGCAGATAGTGAGAACCAGAAGCTTGAATGAAAGGACTTCAAGAGGATTGTTGCGAAAGTACATGGGGGTAGGGGGTTCCAGACGGTCCTTTCGGAGAGATGGAGAGACATAGTAAGAGTGAGATTTGTCAGGATTGAAAGACATATTCCATGTTTTTGAACAGCTTGTGATTTTATCCAGATCTGCAGAGAGGGAAGAGGCTGCTGCCTGCTGATCTGAGGGATGACCGATGGTATGGCAGAGGGTGGAGTCATCAGCAAAGAGGATTTTCCAGAGTCAGAGAGATCATTGATGAAAACGAGAAAAAGAACAGGCCCCAGCACGCTGCCTTGAGGAACTCCAGCCTGGACTGGAAGATGACAGAACTCCATTAAAGGCCACACGTTGACTGTGACATGAGTGGAAGTATGCGAGCCATGAGTGGAGATTGCCTTGGATACCATTGGAAGAGAGTTTGGTGAGCAGGGAAGGGTACCAGACCATATAGAAAGCACGCGATAAGTCTAGGGATATGGCTCTGATCTCATGTCTGGAATCGAGGACCCTTTCCATTGTTGGGAGAGCAGAAGCAGCATGTCCAGGGTAGAGTGATCTGTTCTCAATCCCGATTGATGATCCGAAAGCAGGCCATTGGAAAAGAGGAAGGATTTAATGTTGGAAGCAATGATGGATTCCATAACCTTGCTCATGATTGGGAGAAGGCGAATTGGTCTGGAGTTAGAGAGATCTCTTTTTGCACCATTTTTATGCAGGGCGGTAATGTTTGCTGATTTCCAAGCAGTTGGCAGATGACCTTGAGCAAATGAGAGGGTGAATAGAACAGAGAGAGGGTGAGCAAGAGCAGCAGAGCAAGTTTTTAGGACATGTGGGCTGATGCTGTCTGGATCGGTTGCAGAATCCGAGTCGAGGTTTGAGAACAAACTCTCCACCTTGTCAGGAGAAAACGACACAGAGTCCAGGGACAGCTGGGTGCGACTTGGTAAGGTGGGTACAGAAAGCGATGGGTTTGGGACACAAGATTTAGGAGCAAACACTGAGTTTAGGCATTCAGCCTTTTCACGTGCGGTATCACCAGTGCGGCCATTTGACGTGAAAATTTTGCGTCAATCGGATAAACGGTTGTAGAGAAAACAGAGAAAATTAGTATGTACATACGTACAACTCAAAAACACAATGCCTCTGGCGACTTAATCAGTGGAGGCATAAAACCGCAACGAGGCAGCACAGATTAGAGGTAGAGGAGAAACATTCCAAGGGAATAGTTTCCATTATTAGCTTGCATACATACCTCAACACATAATTTTCACAATCCACATTACTCGATCGAAGCCTGAACCCGGAGGTGTGATAATAAACCTGCGTAAAGCAATCATTTTTAATAACACGCAAAGTGGAAACACAAGAATAAATAATTTGCGTTGTTGACAACAAATAACTACAACGCAACATACGATCTTCACAATACATATTACACAATCATCGATCGCCACTGAGGAAAAAAGAAGATGCAGGCAGTGTATAAGCACAAAACCTGATTGAGGGCCTGAAGGCCAATTTTTTTTTATGCAAACATAGCGCTCGACCTTTCTCTGGATGAAAGAGGATGCCGTGCAAAGTTTGGTCGCACTGGTTCCTGCAGGGTCCGAATGCAAAAACAAACTCGAAGGGCACTCGGTAGAGTGCATACCTCCGCTATGTAATGCCTGATCCACGAGAACATATCAGGCCCAATCAATACATCTGTGAAATATTGTTGCGGGGCTGGGCGTCGGCCGCGAGCACGACCGCGACATGGAGCTGCAGAGTCGGCTCGACCGATCGCCTGGAATTCAGATCGTACTTCTTCGGAAAACTCCGGAAAGTACGGGTCCCTTTCGGACCGTGAAGGGTCAATATGGACTTCTGGTTCCGGGTTTGGAGCGTCGAGAGGTCTCCTTAGGGGCTCTCTGCTGATGATCTCAAAGTTAAGTTTCCGGTCGTTATTTGTCCCGTTGTAACTGTTTATTTTTCTCACCTACATGTTACTGTGTGTTCCTAGTTCGGTTTTGTTTCAAAAATTGTGCTATTTTGTGAGTTTTTGTCAACGTTGTCTTACCGGGAGTTTGAGGCCTACCGGTTCCCCTCGGTGTATGATAGTTTTATGTGTTTTTTCTCCCCATTACCTTCAATTTCTATCTTCCCTACTTTCGTAACGTCCCCCATTTCTCCCAACTAATCTCTCTAATTCTTATCTTAAATCAAAAAAACAACAAAAAAACTCACCTTACCCAGTCGCACCCAACTGTCCCTGGACTCTGTGTCCTTTTCTCCTGACAAGGTGGAGAGCTTGCTGTCAAACCTCAGATTCTGCAACCAGTCCAGACGGCATCAGCCCACATGTACTCAAAGCCTGCTCTTCTGCTCTTGCTCACCCTCTCTCTGTTCCATTCACCCTCTCATTTGCTCAAGGTCATCTGCCATCTGCTTCGAAATCTGCAAACATCACTGCCCTGCATAAAAAGGTGCAAAACAGATCCCTGCAACTACAGACCAATTAGCCTTCTCCCAATCATCAGAAAGGTTATGGAATCCATCATCGCTTCAGACATTAAATCCTTCCTCTTCTCCAATGGCTTGATTTCCGATCATCAATTTGGTTTCAGACCAGGTCACTCTACCCTGGATATGCTGCTTCTGCTCTCCCATCAATGGATGGAGTTCCTCAATGCCAGACAGGAAATCCGAGCCATATCCCTGGACATATCACGTGCTTTTGACACAGTCTGGCACCCTGCCCTACTCACCAAACTCTCTTCCCATGGTATCCAAGGCCATCTCCACTCATGGCTCGTAGACTTCCTCTCTCGTCACAGTCAACGTGTGGCCCTAAATGGAGTTCTTTCATCTCCTATTCCTGTCCAGGCTGGAGTTCCTCAAGGTAGCGTTCTGGGTCCTGTTCTTTTTCTGGTTTTCATCAATGATCTCTCCGACTCTTTGGAAAATCCTCTAAATCTCTCTGCTGATGACTCCACCCTCTGCCGTAACATCGGTCATCCCTCAGACCGGCAAGCAGCAGCTTCTTCGCTCACTGCAGATCTGGATAAAATCACAAACTGGTGCAACACGTGGAACATGTCTTTCAATCCGGACAAATCTCACACTCTCACTATGTCTCTTCGAAAGGACCGTTTAGAACCCCCCCCCCCCCGCCATCCACTTTCTCAACAATCCTCTGGAAGAAGTCCTTTCTCTCAAGCTTCTGGGTCTCACTATCTGCCACGACCTTTCCTGGGAAAGCCACATTTCAAACCTCGCCTCCAAAGCCAGTAGCCGTCTGGGAATCCTCCGTCGTCCAAAGTCCTTCCTCGGCCCACCTGAGCTCCTGACCACTTACAAAGCTTTTGTCCATAGCCTGATGGAGTACTGCTCTCCCCTTTGGGCTGGTGCTCCTGCCTCCCACCTTTCTCGGCTTCACGCTGTAGAAACCAGGGCATTTCGGATCATCGGCATCTCCCGCAATGAGGCTGAGTCTTTGGGCCTCTCACTCAATCACTGCATGTTGGTCGGTGGTCTGTCTTCTACAGTCTCCTCGCCAGCCTCCCCCCCCTCCCCTGCTTTCTCTGCGATTTGTCCCCACCACATTTCCACAGAGCGCTCAAGGTCCACCAACAACCCCCTTTTGGTAAAACTACCAAAATCACAAATCACTGCTCACCTTCACTCTTTCATTCCTCTTTTTTTTCCAGCCTTTGGAATAAACTCCCTCACTCTATTCTTTCCCATTCTTCCCTCCAGGCTTTCAAAACAGCTGTTCACCACCACCCCTTATCATCCCCAATCCAAATCCTCGATCTTTTCTACCCCTGATAATCCACCCAAGCCCACTTCCTTCAAATTCCCTGCTTTCCTTCCTGAAAATCCCCGTAATGTCCATCTTCTATTCCCCAAGTTCCCCGTCCCATCCCTCTCCCTTCCACAGATCTCCTAATGTGTCTGTTCCCCACTGTTTTGTCCCTCCCACTCCCACCCCTCTTGTCTCATCCCCTCTTGCTGTGCGTTGTGTGGTTCGCTCTCACACGAGCCGAGACAAGGTATACAAAAAAATAAAAATTAATATTTCCACCACGTGGTGCAGGGTTATTCGCCAATTTTCAAAGTACCTAGAGACCACGTGGCGATCTCCCGAGTCTTCACACCCTCGACGGCACCCGTATGGAACGAGCCGCTTAGCGTACTCGAACTGTGTGTGACCCGACCGGATGGCCACCAAGGTCCCGTCGGTCCAAATGTCCTCTTTTAGTGGGGCAACTTAGCTAAATATAGCATAACAATTGTGCATTTTGTGAAGAAAGCACCAAATTTGGCACACTAGTAGCCTATCATGTTATGAACAGATTTGGATATTGGGCCATCTCAAATTCAGCCGCTAATGGCTGTGGCCGCCATTTTCCACTGCCATCAAAAATTTTGAGATGGCCCAATATCCAAATCTGTTCATAATATGATAGGCTACTAGTGTGCCAAATTTGGTGCTTTCCTCACAAAATGCACAATTGTTATGCTAAGTTGCCCCACTATTTACAGCCGTAACCACTTTTACTATTTCTCCAACACGCAGCACGCGCAGCCAATGAAGGAATGGACACGAACGAGCCGAAACATTGAACACGTGGGATTTATTTATACAATAATGGGGGGAACGAGGGAAGCACGCAAGAGGCAGAACGAAACCGAATACTAATAATGCACGTACATACAAGAAAAAAAAACACTTAAAAAGTTTACTGCTTAGTAGACGGACGGACGGACACACACACGGACACACACACGGACACACACACACACACACACACACACACACACACACACACACACACACACACACACACACACACACACACACACACACCAAATGGTCTTTAATTGGACCTCCAGCCAGGACAGTCGGGGGCTGAAGACCAGGGTCTGTCTGGGACCTTTCCACCTCGTGTGGTCTTCAAGGTGACGATCCGCGGAGGAGAAGAATGACGGTCGACAATCACCAAGGCCACGACGACGAACAAGACAAGAGCGCTCCAAGACCAGAAGTTAGTACCGTGTTGTCCCAGATGTAGCTCACCAAGATCAGCGGCCGCGTCTTTATTCACCCTGTTTCGGGGGGAGGGGGAACGTCTCCGCCCTCCCCGCTCTCGATCTGAGGTGGTGAGGTCCCTGATTGGCCAAGGGGGCCCACCCCTCTCATTCTGGGCGAAGCCTCGATCTGAGGTGGTGAGGTCCCTGATTGGCCAAGGGGGCCCGCCCCTCTCATTCTGGGCGGAGTCTCGAGCCGAGGTGATGCGAATCCCCGCCCATGCTCGTGGTTGAATGCACGAAGAACAATGGCGCCGGCCAGAGCGGGGTGGAAGGTGTAAAAATAATAGATAAACCCTATCAAAGTAACTCACAGCGCATTTACATTAAATCACCATTTAAACACGGGCAAGGAAGCTATCTATAAAATACATACTTACCGATATAACTAATCTATAGGACTTGAATGTTGTGTGTGCTCATGGTTTCCAAATTCGCAACAATATCATGCTGTACAGTACTATATCGTTTTTGGCCCGATCTCTCAATGGTGAAGAAGCACTTTAAAAATTAAATAATTCTCGTATCCAGATATTCACCAAAATCAAATCAATTCGTCCTTGACACACATCACCCAACCTGTCCACCAAGTTTTGACCGAATCCATCCACAACTTTTTGAGATACCGTGCTATCTATCGTTTTTTGCCCTATCTCTCAAAGGTGAAAAATCACTGAAAAAATTCTTGTAGTCGGATCCGGATGCAGATCTTCACCAAAATCAAATCAGTTCGTCCTTATCACACATCCAACCTCTCCACAAAATTTCATCCGGATTCGTCCACAACTTTTTGAGATATCCTGTACACAAACAAACAAATGAAATTGCTCGTTGAGCAAGGAATTGCTGGAATAACTTTGTCACATCTCCATGATCTCTGAAAAAACAAAAACCTGGAAATCAATTTGGTTCTTATAAGTTGATAGTACTACTGTTTTTTTTTTTTTTTTGTATACCTTGGTCGAGGCTCGTATGAGAGCAAACACACAACTCACAGCAAGGAGGCATGAGACAAGAGGGGCGGGAGTGGAAGGGACAAAACAGTGGGGAACAGACACATTAGGTGAACTGTGGAAGGGAGAGGGATGGGGATGGGACGGGGAACATGGCGAAGAGAAGATGGACATTTCAGGGACTTTCAGGAAGGAAAGCAGGAGAAATGAAGGAAGTGGGCTTGGGTGGATTATCGGGGGTAGAAAAGATCGAGGATTTGGATGGGGGAAGATAAGAGGTGGTGGTGAACAGCTGTTTTGAAAGCCTGGAGGGAAGAATGGGAAAGAATAGAGTGAGGAAGTTTATTCCAAAGGCGGGAAAAAGAGGAATGAAAGAGTGAAGATGAGCAGTGATTCGTGATTTTGGTAGTTTTACCAGAAGGGGGTTGTTTGCGGACCTTGAGCGCCCTGTGGAAATGTGGTGGGGACAAATCGCAGAGAGAGCAGGGGGGGGCAAGGCTGGAGAGGAGTCGGTAGAAGACAGAAAGACCACCGACCAACCTGCGGTGATTGAGTGAGAGGCCCAAAGACTCAGCTTCATTGCGGGAGATGCCGATGATCTTAAATGCCCTGGTTTCGACAGCGTTAAGCCGAGAAAGGTGGGAGGCAGGAGCACCAGCCCAGAGGGGAGAGCAGTACTCCATCAGGCTACGGACAAAAGCTTTGTAAGTGGTCAGGAGCTCAAGAGGGCCGAGGAAGGACTTTGCACGACGGAGGATTCCCAGTCAGCGACTGGCTTTTGAGGCAAGGTTGGAAATGTGACTTTCCCAGGAAAGGTCATGGCAGGTAGTGAGACCTAGAAGCTTGAAAGAAAAGACTTCTTCCAGAGGATTGTTGAGAAAGTGGATGGGGGGGTTTTGTAAACGGTCCTTTCGAAGAGACAGTGAGAGTGTGAGATTTGTGTGGATTGAAAGACATATTCCACGTGTTGGACCAGTTTGTGATTTTATCCAGATCTGCAGTGAGCGAAGAAGCTGCTGCTTGCCGGTCTGAGGGAAGACAGATGGTACGGCAGTGGGTGGAGTCGTCGGCAAAGAGAAATAGAGGATTTTCCAGAGAGTCCGAGAGATCATTGATGAAAACCAGAAAAGAACAGGGCCCAGAACGCTACCTTGAGGAACTCCAGCCTGCACAGGAAGAGGGGATGAAAGAACTCCATTTAGGGCCACACGTTGACTGAGACAGGAGAGGAAGTCTGCGAGCCATGAGTGGAGATGGCCTTGAATACCATGGGAAGAGAGTTTGGTGAGTAGGGCAGGGTGCCAGACTGTGTCAAAAGCACGTGATATGTCCAGGGATACGGCTCGGATTTCCTGTCTGGCATTGAGGACCTCCATCCATTGATGGGAGAGCAGAAGCAGCATATCCAGGGTAGAGTGACCTGGTCTGAAACCAAATTGATGATTGGAAATCAAGCCATTGGAGAAGAGGAAGGATTTCATATCTGAGGCGATGATGGATTCCATCACCTTGCTGATGATTGGGAGAAGGCTGATTGGTCTGTAGTTATAGGGATCTGTTTTTGCACCTTTTTATGCAGGGCAGTGATGTTAGCAGATTTCCAAGCAGATGGCAGATGACCTTGGGAAAATGAGAGGGTGAATAGAACAGAGAGAGGGTGAGCAAGAGCAGAAGAGCAGGCTTTGAGGACACGTGGGCTGATGCCGTCTGGACCGGTTGCAGAATCTGACTCGAGGTTTGAAAGCAAGCTCTCCACCTTGTCAGGAGAAAAGGATACAGAGTCCAGGGACAGTTGGGTGCGACTGGGTAAAGTGGGTAGAGATAGTGATGGGTTTAGGACACAAGATTTAGCTGCAAACACCGAGTTTAGACATTCAGCTTTATCACGTGTGGAATCAGCAGTGCGGCCATTTGAGGTAAGGGAGGGGATGGAGGGGGAACATACACCAGAAACAGATTTGATTAAACGCCACCAGGATTTTGAGGAGGGAGAGAGGTTTGAGAGTTCAGACTTGAGATTATAAAGATGTTGTTTTCTGGCTCTCCTGAGGGTAGATACACACTTGTTCCGAGCTTTGTGGAAGGAACTGAGATTGCCCTCAGTTGGGTTTGCTTTCCATGAGGCAAAGGCAAGTTGTTTCAGGACAACTGCCTCGCCACAAGCTTCAGTAAACCAAGGGCGGGAGGAAGGGTAAGACAACTGAACACGAGAGGGGATAAATCTGTGCATGAGGGAGAGCAAGTTTCTTTGAAAGAATTCACAGGATGAGTTAATGTTGGAGAAAGTAGTGATAGGAGACCAGTCTGTAAGTTTGATGGCTGCTTGGAGACCCTGCCCGTCGGCTTGAGTGAAATGCCAGACTCGACGGCGGTGAGGTGGTTCTCTGATAACAGCCAGAGAGATGTCCACTTTGACAAGGACGTGGTCAGAAGAACCGATTGGAGCGAAGGAAGAGCAGCAGATATTGTCAGGGAAATTTGTCAAAATCAGATCCAGAAGAGATGGAGTACCATTGGTTGAGATCCGGGTCGGGAAGTTGACCGATTGAGTCAGTGACTGTTTAATGAGTTATAGCACTTAGTTTGGTCATGATCATAACTTGGAAGTCAATCGGACTTTAAATGGCGTTTTTATCGCAATTTGAAAGTTTTGACCCGATCCCCCTGACATTCGACCCCCGACCGCTAAGAAGGATGTTGGTGTAACACCCCAATGAGACATATGGTTGGATGTAGAATTGGAAGATGCACATTTTGGATTTGGTTTGAAGTCGATACGACCATTTTAGCGGACGTTATTGCGAAAATAAGAATTTCGGATTTTCGGTGACCTTGACCTTTGACCTAGATTCGCCAAAAAGGACGTGTCTAAGTTGGACCATGGCTGACGTCTGCACCCAGTTTGGTCATGATCACTGAAACGGTGTGGCTGCTACAGGGTAAACAAACACACAAACAAATAGACAGACACAACCGACCAACATAATCGCCGAAATCCGAAGGATTCCGGCAATTAACAAATGAAAAATCCCTCAGAGTGACAACTTGACAAAACAACACAAAGTAGAATGGCACTCGGTAGAGTGCATACCTCTGCCAGGTGAAACAGTTCACATTTTATATCCCACTGATGAGCTGGATCCAAACCAAAATCCAATCTGTTTGTTCTTGTCACTTACTCAACTCATCCACCTTGTTTTGTTATAACTCATCCACAACGTTTTTGAGATATAGTGATATATTTAGTTTTTGGCCCTATCTATCACTTTTAGAAAATAGGCCTGTGTTGACCTTTTAACCTTAAAATTAATTGGTAGCTAATATTAATTAATTAAATTAATAACTATTTTGGGTTGACCTTTTGACCTATGCTAACCTCAAAAGTAATAGGTGGTTGAATTCACTGACCTGATATGCAAATCCTGTTCAAATTTCAAGTCAATCGGATGAAATTTGAGGATTTCAGAAAATTTGGTTCAAATTGGCTTATCCTGCTCACAAATTGGCTTATCCTGGCCTATGTCGACCTTTTTGGTCAACCGAATTTTTAGAAACTTCAATGCGGGACCATCGCAGGGTCGGTGACATTAATCTCTGAAAATTTCAGAACGATCGGTTGAGCAGTTTGGGCTGGAGGTGCGCTGACAGACACACAGGGGTGAAAACATAACCTACTTCCACCTTTAATGGCAGAGGTAAATAAGGGTAAGCTGACTCAATGTACTGAAGCAAACTCAACAAACATGTATTGCATTAAAAACACGAGCTCAAGTGAGCACAATATACGCCAGAACAAGAAGGTATATACAGAATTGTGCTACTACATGGAAAACAGCATCCTGGTTGCCATGGCAACCACTTTAGATGACGAACGTATGTCGTGACACACCGTCTCCACAGTCTGTACCTATGTACCAAATATGAAACGTGAAAGTTGAAAACTTTGGGAGTTGGAGTGGGGACAGGAACGGATGGACGACCGGTATCACATAATACGCCCCAATATATTGTTGTGGTTGACCAAATTCGCAAACCACCATTCAGGTCCCTTAGGTGAGATATCTCGGTAAGTATATGTGTAGTTAGGCCCAAACCCGTTGTCTAGAGGGAATAAATGTCATTCAAGAGGGCTGCGACTCTTCAGGATAGCCGTTTTTCTTTTACTATCTTTATTTTGGACCAACCGCCATTATTACCACCACCAACCACGTCTCAACAGCCATCACAACAACAACCACCAACCACAACGCCGCTTCACCACAACCGCCACGACCTTTACCGTCACAACTCGCCACCATCGCATCACCGTCATCTCGCGCCACTCGTGGGCACCGATGCTGGACTCGTGTAGAGCGCGCACCGAGCAGCGTGTTCAAAAGCATCACGGACTTTCCGCAGAAAAACGGATCAAAAACGACTCACGCCCACTTTTGTTCCGTCCAATCGGTGAGCGAGGAGCGATTTGGCCCCGCCTCCAGGGCGTTGGAGGGCGGTCGCGATATGCAAATTCATGGATCAAAAAGCATTCACGCCCACTTTTCCTCGGGCCAATGGGGAGCGAGGTGAAAGGTCGGAGGCAGAGGGTCAAAGATGAGAGAGCGAAGCCACGGGGCTTATAAAAACGACTGCGTTCGTCAGTCGAGCCCTGTCGAGTGAAAGTTGAGAGGAGTTCAGTTCGCAGGAGGAAGAGTTGAGTTGGAAGCGGAGGAAGAGCTCAGTGCAGTTGGGAGTTCGCGGAGTCGGAGTGAAGAGGACGGAGCTGTGGAGAGGCGGCGAAGGCGGACGAGGGGGTGCTCGCGTCGGATTCGGGGAACTGCGGAGAGAAAGGCCGGCGGCGCGACCGAGGGTGGTGGAGACGCTCGTCGCGGGACCCAAGAGTTTGTGAAATCCTCCTTTCCCCGAGCATCAGCAACCCCCTCCTGTTTTCCCCCGCGCTGAGATAGTGCGACAAAAGGGGGCCCCCTTCCCACCCCCTACCAGACACTGTCCGCGAGGCCCGCGGAGTTGAGGCACCACCGCCGCTCCGCGTCTCATCACCAGACGGGTAGGCCCGACACGGTCTCGGCCCCAGGCCGGCCTTCCCCCTCATCCTGGAGGGTGGTTCTCTTTTCTTTTGCTTTGGGAATATGTGTTGTCGGCGCCGTCTGTGAAGTAAAATTGTATAAGTGTTGCCGTGTGCTCGCGTAGTTGGTATTAGATCTGCATTGTCGCATTTGCTTTTTGAATTCTTCTTTTCTGTGTGCTTTTGGTGGAATTGTATATGTGTGCTTCCCGTGTGCCGCGAAATAAATGTGCTTATTATTGAACTGTTTCCCGCTTCGCTTCGTCATTTCTTTCATTGAATCCTCATCTTGCTTCACGTAAAGGGTTGGTAGTGGGCTGAATACGCCCGATAATTAATCGAACCGTCGAAGCCGACGATAACACCGCTCGGTTATCCCGAGAGTACGGAACGGGTCGCTTAAGTGGCCCGTGTCCGAAGTCGACCTGCGGCGAGGTGCGATCGCCCGGTCTACCCTCCGTGTGGGTACTTAGGTAGGTCGAATTTGGTGAGCAACCCTATCCCACGCGGGGGCCGATTGGCTCGATCGCGGTGAGACCGAAAGGTCCACCCGTGACTGGTTCCCGGCGTTAGCCCGAGAGGGTCACGACTGGATTGTCCGTCCGGTGGGCGACGTGCCGCGATTCGAGTTACGTGGCCGTCCGCACGCCGGCGGGCGCGAATCCGTAACAATATATATATATATATATATATATATATATATATATATATATAAATCAATGTTTGTGTGTCTTTGTCCTGTTATTCAATTATTGAAATCGGGTTAACGTGCATTGCGGCTCTTTAGATATCACGTTTTTGACCAAATTTGAAAAAAAAATGGCTCTTGGTGTTATTTGGGTTACCGACCACTCACTGGCTTAGACCTTCTATCAACACAAATTAAATTTCAAATAAATACAATATCACCAATATTACAAATAAATTTGAACAAAAGAAATGTTTGTATTATGATTGGTGTAAATTATGACAAAACAGCAAGTCTGTGACGTCAATTTCTGCAACGACGTGTGGAGAGGTGAGCGCGGTGAGCCGATCCACGCTAGTATATCATAAGATGTGGAATATCAAGAGGATCTACATTTGCATTTTTTTTTTTGCACATGATGCCTGTTTGGCTTTTAAAAAGTAGATTTTGTCATCACATTCTACCAGAGGGAAATCTTATTAACTCCGCCACGGGAGGTGGACCGAGGTTATGTTTTCACTCCTGTCGGTCTGTGAGCAGGATATCTCAAAAACTTTTGACGGATTCGGACGAAACTTGGTGGACGGGTTTGTTGTGTGACAAGGACGAATCGATTCGATTTTGGTGAAGATCCAGATGCAGACCCACCCTATCATTGGGATACAAAATGTAAACTGGTCTGCCTGGCCGGGGGGTATGTGCTCCACTGAGTGCCGTTCTAGTTTTGTAACTGTAACTTGTCATGTGATGGTTTTTATTTGTTTATCTTCTAGTGTTTTTTTGGTTTTGTGAGTGACCAGGTATTTCACCAATTTACCATATCCAACTCTCTGTACCTTCAGCGGTGACAGCTGCCCCCAGCGTACACGTACCACAATGGAAAGTCGTTTCCTGCTGCCTGTGCTGGTCCTGGGTTGGATG
>NC_140965.1:14932015-14957015 GCF_056783735.1 Eptatretus burgeri | reverse complement strand
TCAGGGAGCCATATGATTGAGGAGCCTTCTCCACGTGCTCAACTTCACACTTTTAAATGGCAGCCCTGTGAAACCTGTGCAGGGAAAAGCATGCTGGCCATCCTGCCTAATGTGTGGGTGACGTTCTTCCTTTAGAGAACATTCCACTCAGTGACTATAATATGAACATGGAATGCTACAGAGTGGTTTCTCTGTTTTACATGAGAATTGGGGAAGTAGGGGGGGGATATGATGTTCAAGAAGAGTTGGCCTTGAATTCTTCCAATGAACTGTAAAGGTTCATGTTTCTATCATGCTTGATGCTTGAAACACAAGTTTTTATCGACCGCGTTAAAATACTTGTACCATAAACATGCCTATCTTTTGGAATACAGCCAATTTTAAAATAAAACTTGTTTTAAGTTTGCCATGCACTCTGTTTAGAAACGGCTCCGAGTGATGCAAGATTTACCAAACATGATGGAGAATGGGAAGCTTTGTACCGTTTGCTTAATAAATACAACAAAGAAGCTCAAAATGCAAAGCCCATCCATATCTGGTTTGTACTCAAGCTAAACTTGATGAAAACAGCTAAATTGTGATTTTTATTAATTATTCTCCATATTCTCATCAGGGTTTGTTGAAAATTTGATGACAAAAGCTCAAATGGTTAAAAAAAAAAAAACAGGTTATGGCCTGGATAGACACTGAAGTTCAAATGGTAAATAAAGAAACACGGAAGCAATTAATTAAAATTAAAAAACTTTTAAAAACTCTGCAGTCTCCTGCTGTGCAATGTACCGGCTGAGAAAAACAATTTCTACTCACCGACTTCATCCTTTGAAAGTTTGACCCAATTATTAATTAGTCTTTTCCATATTCCCATCTGTCTGCCTTTTTGGCTGCTGGTTGCATCATTGGTTCGCGGCGCTGCTATGCCGCTGATGCAGTGCCCCGATTACCAGTATACTGGTGCTCATTTCGCCAATCTCGGAAGGATGACAGGCTGAGTCAACCCCCTAGTGTTAATTCAGTGGAAAACGGGGCTCAAACTCAGGACCCAAGGATCCCAAGTCACCACCCTAACCGCTAAGCCAACACCAGGCTACAAAAACCAAAAGAATAAAAAGTTACTCCACGGGGACACGCACGATTGCAAGACCCCAACTCCCACATTGCGGGCAGATGGGCTCCCAAGTTCCATACACTGCCTAACAGCTTCTCCTTATAGTGAACCCTCACCACACAGAAAAAGTTGTCGGTATTATTTATTGTGTAAACGGAATGTAAACCAGAGGTATGTGTGAGCGTGGCTTGTGGAGCGGTGCAGGCAAAATAAAGTGCGACAACACGGGACCTGTGCTCAAAACGTTGGTGCACAGGGACCGACAGTGAAGACTGGCTCAAAGGGCAAGGAAAGATCACCCCTCGAGTGATGAAAGATCGAAGCAACAGGGAGCTAATGGAGAAAACCATTGTGAAATTCCCAATTTGCTTTAACAAGTTGATGGAAAGTGCACCTGTTCACCAAAACGATGCTGCGCCTGGATGGATTTGAGGGTAGTGGAGTAACGGTTGAAACCCGAATCCTATCCAGGTTCCTCCTGAAGACTCCATCTTTGCTCTTTGCTTAATCAAGTTCCTTCTGATGACTCCAATGCAGTATTTGGTCTTTTCTTCGATTGCTGTACGGGCCCTGGTTACGTTAAATAAACAAGCTACGTAACCAATCGCCAATGCCACATCCCTGTGCAGAGATGACGTTCTGACGTGCGTCGCATATGTTCGCATGTATCACGCGTGGTTGTTGGTGTATGAAGGGGATGCAAGAGGCGCGACACGCCCTTAAGAGTTTGAGATCGATAGCAAGCTGGTACGAATCTGCGTGAGGTTCTGGTTCCAGGATACCAAGCAATCGTAGAGCTGCTGCCACTGCTGGCGGCCGAATGTCCGATGGGTGCTGCATCTGCAGAAACAATGGACAAAACACAAATTTAAAAGGTTGACTTTTTCACAACACTGATAATGACACGGCGACGGTTCAAGGTTAAAATGGACCTTGCATTGTGGATCATGTAGAAATCACAGTTAAATACGGAAGGTTTGAGTGCTGTAGAACACAGATGCATCATTAAGCTCCTTGTGAAGAAGCTTCAACCAAGTGAAATTCACAGGTGAATGTCTGCAGAATGCACGTCTTTCACCGAGTTATGCGTTTAAATAATAAAAGAAAAGGTCATCAATCGTTGAACGATCTTGAGCATTTTCACCTGCAACCAATTGCTGTCATTCAGGCCTCTATGAAGGGGTCGATGACGACCGGATTAGTCGGCATCAAATTACAGTATGGTGGAATAGGTCATTCGTTCTCAGCTAAAATGTTTAAAGAAAAGGCAACTCGTTTGGCCATTCCAAATGAGGAACGAAGACGATTTATTGAATAACATGACGACGTGTGACGAGACCTGGGTCCATAGTTTCATGGCAGAGCTAACAGCAGAGAGTGGACACATTGTTGGCTCACACTATTTATTGAAATAGTGTTTGAGGAGCTTATTGGTTTAAATCGTGTGGAATACCTCGAATGTAGGAAAACCAACGACGCACAGAAAGACGGTGATTTAACACAATTAATGAGGCAAGCAATATGCAGACGGATGTCGTGGCTCAAACCACACCTTCACTACATGATAATGCTCGTCTCCATGTTCATAATGGTTCGCGTGTTCGCTCCGAGTCTGGGAGGTTGGTCTTATATAGGGGTCTTATGTAATTCATACACCTACTCAAGTTCTGTGCAGCCAAACAGACAAACAACCAAACCCAAATGCAACACCCTCTCCTCTGACAAGGGTAATAAAATAAAAGGTCCACCGCAACCTTGAACTACCGTCACATGTGAATCACCTGAACGTCACTGGGACTGCAGGAGAAATCACATTTGCTTGTATACAATGACCATTCCTGCCAAGTAATTAGACAGAAGCTGCAGGTAAACACCCAAGATCAAAGATTTGTTTTTTTTTTGTAAACATCCAAATAAACTCAAAATCAGATCAAGTGAAGTAAGCACTTACGTCACAATGACTTTCCTTTGCAGCTGGTCAATCTTGCAATGAACCATCTTGGTACGAACAGCTGGAACGAAAACGAACACACAGACAAGGTCGTGGCCAGATTAATCAATTAGCAGAAATCAACCTCAGTCATTGCATTCCTTCAAAAAAAAAAATTAATAAAAATAAAAGTGAGATATCCTTGTACATGGAAATCAACCACAAAGTGTCACCTGAAAGAATACAGGACAGTTATTAAAATAAAAAAAGACCAAAGTCATAAATGGACAACCAAAGCAAGTGGAAGTTGAGAATTTCAGAACAATGTGATTAATCTTTTAGAAAATGCACTCGTTGCCTCTTAAGCGCCGGGCACAACAGATCGTACGAAATTTTGTCGTGGTAGACCCATAAAATATGTCGTGGCCAGATCTTGCAACATGCCCAAAATCTATTTCGAGTGGTCACAAGGGCTACGACACATTAAAGATGGTTTGGCGATGGGGACGTGACAGAAAAAAAAAAGATATGTCGTGGTTATGTCGCAAGTCGGTCGTGCGACAGTTGTGGGACCATCGTGAGTTGTCGGGCATTGTTTTTCACATGATCAGGTCGTGGTTCACTCATGGGATGCGCGTGCGACTGTCGCACAACAGTCGTCGGTCACTCGTGGGACGCTCGCGCGTCCGTCTCCCGACTATATAACGCAAGACTGTCATAGGACAGACTCACGACAACCACAAGACAGAGATACCACAAAAAATCGTCGAGCAAAAAAGGTGCATGTCCAATTTTGCCTCACGACGGCAAGTCGATGCCCAAAATTTCGTAGGACTGTTTTGCGACGACCCCCGATGACCCACAATTTGCCCAAATTTTCTGTCGTGTCGTGGGTTCGTTGTGACCGTGGGTTTACTGGAAAATCTTACCTGGCAGTTAAAGTTTAGCAACACTCATTGGATTCTTCTGAACCAAAGTCCTTAAAGGGGAACCCAAACACAATTTTTTTTTCTGTAAACCATCGAGAAACATTAATCGTGGTCTAATTTGAAAGGGAATTAAAACAAAATTGAATTTTTTTGCCACCCAGCACATAGACATCACGAACAAAATGGGCGCCGAATGCTTTGTCCCACCATTGCGGACTGACCATCTTGTATGTTACGGGATCGTCCCATTTCATACTTTCCCTGGACACCATTTCCGTCCGTGCCGTGTCCCACCGTCATGCCCGTGATGTGTTGATGTCCCTCCCCAGTGGATGCAGGATTGTGGAGGGGAAAGGAGGGTGGAGTGGGGGGTAGTTGGATGGTGGTGGGTATTGTGGGGGTCATGATTGATGGGGGATTGTGGGGCGATGGTGGAAGGGGGGGGGGGTGGGACCCTAAAAGTATCCTCGGTGAAATCATTTCAGAAAGGGTATATGATACAAATTTACAAAATACTTTCTCTCCACTATAACAGATGGTGGTTCATTTGACTTGTTAAAATGTGTTGATAATAATAGATACGTAATTATTTTCAGGTGCTCTTGTGGCAACTGCTGGGCAATGGCAACAGGTGTTTGATTCACCACTCAAATGGTCCGTGTACATGTGCTGGGAGCTCAGTAGAGATGGTGTTACAGCTTCGAGTGATGGCTGCTTCTTCCACTTGTGAAAATGGCATTCTCTCTCAATCGTGATGGAAACTACAAGATATTTTGCCATCTCTGTCGTTTCATAACAGTGCTCTGTAAAATGTTCCGAGCAAAAAAAAAAGCGAACATTTTGTTGTCCTGATTCACACTTGGGTATTTCGGACAAACCTCGTCCAATTTCTGGCAAACTTTGGGTCTTTCGGCCATTGGTGTAGCACGAAACCATCTCGGTTTGTATTACTATGCAAGCACCAAGGACGCATCGACGATCAAAAATGATTCGCCGTTTGAGTTTAATCATACTGAGATGTAACCCGGGGACAGGCCGGATCTGGTGGTCTACTTCTGTGTGTGAAGTCACGGCTAATCTGAAGATTTCGACTTTTAATCCCAAATTTACCCACTTTATAATTAAGAAATCGGAAAAAGACATCATATCTATGTTGTAGGGTATCAAGGGACAGATTGGCGTTGAGGTGGTCTGAGCATTGGATTCCCCTTTCAAGAAAAGCTCCATTTCAGAGTTAACATGTCTCGCTCACACTGATTTCAGAACAAGCATTGATGGCCCTTCGTGAGCATCATTAGTCTAAAAATGATGATTCTTCTGAGATCCTCCTTCTTCCAACATCTTAATATAAGCAAATAAAAAAAAAACATATCCTACGTGACCAACCATCAATAACAAACGCCTCGACCTCTGCCTCCTCAATCTGTAACTCCTCCTGGATGGTCCCAAACGCAATCTCCGTGCTCTCCACAGCCATTCCCATGAAGGTGAGCAGGCGCAATTTGCTCACGTTAAGCTGATGGGACAACCCTGTACACATGCACGGGAACACACATGCTTCGGACCATTCACAATGTTCAAAGTAAATGGTTGAAGCTCAACCATGGACACAAAAAAAATGATCATTACACTCACCAAGGGACTCCACAAAGTCCTTGTTGGCCGAATAGAACTTCATGTATGATGAGAGCCTTCCACTAACAAATATAGTGAGCAGCTAGAAAGGGAAAACAAACAAAGCTTATAAATGATGAGAGTCTTTAGAGAAAGCAAACACAAAATCCAGTGATTGTGGAAGTTGAAAAGAAAAGTAGACAATATAATTTGATACAAATGCATTGAAGTCTATGCCCCCGCCAACGTAAGATGTCAACCCACTTTTTATTTTTTGTATACATCGTTGAGGCTTGTATAAAAGCCAACAAAGAACGTGCAACAAGCGGAGCAGGAGACAAGAGGGGTGGGAGAGGGAAGCACAAAACAGTGGGGAACAGAGACATGAGGAGATCTGTGGAAGGGTACACAGGGTAAACAAGGTGGACAAAGTGGACAAAGTGGACACTACAGGGAATTTCAAGTCCTTACACTACAGGGCCTTTCAGGAAGGAAAGCAGGGAATTTGAAGGAGGTTTGAGGTGGATTAACGGGGGAAGAAATGATCGTGGTTTTGGATGGGGGAAGATAAGAGGTGGTGATGAACGGCTGTTTTGAAAACCTGGAGGGAAGAGTGGAATTGAAGAGTGTGGGAGTTTGCTCCAAAGGTGGGGAAAAAAAGAGGAATTGAAAGAGTGAAGGTGAGCAGTGATTCTTGATTTTGGTAGGTTTACCAGAAGGGGGTTGCTGGCTGACCTTGAGCACCCTACGGAAATATGGGGGAGGGAGGAATATGGCAGACAGAGCAGGGGGAGCAAGGCCAGAGAGAATATGGTAGAAGAATGAAATACCACCGACCTGCCTGCGGTGAGAGAGACCCAAAGACTCGGACTCATCGCAGGAGATATCAATGATCCTCAATGCCTTGGTTTCCACGGCATGAAGCCGAGAAAGTTGTGGTGGGAGCTCCAGCTCAGAGGGGAGAGCAGTTCTCCATCAGGCTGTGGATGAAAGCTTTCTATGTGGTCAGGAGCTCAGTTGTGCCAAGGAAGGACTTTGCATGATGGAAGATGCCCAGTCGGAGACAAGCTATGGAGGCCAGTTTGGAAAAGTAGCTTTCCCAGGAAAGATCATGGCAGATAGTGAGACCCAGAAGCTTGAATGAAAGGACTTCTTTAAAAGGATTGCTGAAAAGGTAGATTGGGGGGGTTCCAGAGGGTCCTTTCGGAGAGACAGTGAGTGTGTGAGATTTGTTAGGATTGAAAGACAATCTTGGCTTCCGGGTGTGATTGGCTTCCAGTTCTCGAGGCGACGGTTGGTTCTCTCCAGGGTCTCTGCCGACATTTTCAAAGAAAAGTTTCCGGTCGTTGTTTGTGGCGTTTTAACTGTTTATATTGTTGCCTCCATGTCTACTGTGTGTTCCGAGATTGGTTTTGTTTCAAAATTTGTGCTATTTGGAGAGTATTCGTCGGTCTTGTCATCGGGTTTCCCTGAGGCCGAGCCATCTTCCCGTCTGCGTGCATGATCGTGTGTTTGTATTTTCCCTTATTACCATCAGTTTTTATTTTCTCCACTTTTCCCTCCACCCTCCTTCGATTCCTCCCAACGATACCCTCTGTTTCTAGTCTTAAAATATGAAAAAAAAAACACAACAAAAAAAAACCCTTTTCCCTCCTCACCCGATACCCCACATAACTACGTGACTTCTGCACCGACTCTTCTTCCTCCTTCATCATTTGCCAATCTATCATCTTCCTTCTACTTTATCCAATCCACATTCACCATACACCTCCACAACTTTTTCTTCAACCTTTCCTTATCTTTATCTTAATCAAAAAATAAACAGGTAATAAGAACGGTCTTTCAAAATGTTACAACTTCCTCTTTCACACGTGTGGTTCTCGATATTGTATCATAATTCACTACTCTTCTTCTTCTTCTTCAAACGATTTCAATTCGACCTTTCCTTCATCCCGTGTCAAAAAAAATCTCAGTGCAACAACGTTTCTTTTCTCCATTCTCTTTGTTCTCCTTTATTGCATCCCTCGCGTAATGTTTTTAATCATATCTCTGACTTTACAAAAACAAGGACAAATGTGTCCAAGAGCCACGTCATAAAGGTTTTGGAAGAAGAAGAAGAGGAAGAAGAAGAGGAAGAAGAAGAGGAAAAAGAGGAAGAATAAGAAGAGGAAGAGGAAGAAGAACGCGGAGCTCAATTAGAGCCAGCGTTCGCAACGCAACGTGGCTTAAAAAATAAAAAATAAAAAACTTTAAAATCCCAGTTTGTGATGCATGTTCGTGTTCCATCAATCGTCCTTTTCTTCAACTTCAGTGCCAATTTACCCCACCTCTTTAAATCTACCCCCTCTGAACCCCTCCCCCTATCCCCTCCCTCCCCTCCCTATGTTATTCCCTCCCCCTAACCCCTCCCATCTTGCCCCTCATCCGACCTCTGCTATTAGCACCTCTTCACAGTCTTCTGCTTCAGTATCAGCACCTCCTCTCTGGTGTCCCAAAGCGTGTGGTGTTCTAACATCTGTGGGCTCCATTGAAAACTAAACAGACATCTCACTCTCTCAATCAGTACACTCATCACTACAAACATGCTCCTTTCCCCCCTCTTCCCAACCCCTCAAATCTTGTACCTTCCCCTGCCCACTCCCTTTTTCACCATACCACTCTCATCCTTCCCCTCTCCCATCGCCCTCCAGCACCTTGGCAGTGCCTGCTCTCATTCTCACCTCCCTCTCAAAGCAACCTTCACACTAATCCCCCTCACCTTTCTCAAAACTCTCCCCCCCTCACCCTTCTCCTTCCAATCTACCCCTCACAAAGTTGACCCCCATCACATCCACAAAGTTTCCTCCTTCCCCTGTCCTCTCTCTTCCATCTCATCACTCCACCTCCTCCAATCTTCAACTCCCCTCTGCTCCTTAAATCTACCTCCTCCTACTGTACAGAGTATGGTCCCTCTGCCCCCCTCTCTTATTACCCCCCACTGTCTCTCATCCCATAATCACCGAGCCTCGTCTCCTCCTCATCCAGCCCTCTCTCCAACTCTCGCTACCTTCTACCTCCTCCTACCCCCTCTCTCCCCTTCCCTGCACCCAAAACCTCCTGCCCTCCCTCTTCCTTAACAGTGCGGACCTCAAACATCCGGGGCCGTCGCTCAAACCTGACAAATGTTTCCTAACAGGTTGCCACTGACAAACCAGACAAACTGCTTAACAGAAACTTTCATCTTTCAAGACATCTCTGACTCCCTGGTTATTCCCTCTTCCGGTATGATGGACCTGAGCCTTGTCCTGGCGGTGGAGTTACTCTCTTCAAACTCTATTCCTCACACTCCATGCACTGCCTTCATTCCCCCACACCTCCAGGAATACCTCCAGGAAGAATACGCCTTCTCCTCCACTCCCATCTCATGTTTATATGTGTGTTGTACCTTCAATCAAACAGTAATGACTCCATTTACATCTCGCTCACCAAAAACATGGACCAACTTCTATCCTTTCATCCCAACTCTCCCTTGCTCTCTCTATATATGTGGTGACTTCAATTGTCATCATGCCAGTTAGCTGGGTGTGGGTACCTCTCTCTCACCTGCCATTGCACTTCAGCAAAAGTCTTCTGTGATTGATTGGGACTGACTCATCCTGTCAACTTCCTAACCCAGATCTCAACCAATGATACTCCGTCTCTCCTGGAGCTGATTTTGACCAATTTCCCTGAAAACATCTACTGTTCTTCCTTCGCCACTCCAATCGGTTCATCTGACTACATGCGTGGTAATCTCTTTGGCTGTTATTAGAGAACCACCTCAGTGCCGTGGAGTCTGGCATTTCACTCAGGCTGACTGGCAGGGTCTTCAAGCAGCCATCAAACTTCTAGACTGATCTCCCATCTCTACTTCCTCCGACATCAACTCATCCTGAGAAGTCTTTCAAAGAAACTTGCTCTCTCACATGCACAGATTTATCCCATCTCGTCTTCACTTGTGATATCCTTCCTCCTGCCCATGGTACACTGAAGGTTGTGGCGAGGTTGTTGTTCTGAAACAACTTGCCCTCACTTCGGTTTCATCTCAATTAAAAAATCACATGAAAAAAAAACCAGAAAGATCACATGGCAAAGAATGCAAAAGAGAGAGAGAAAAAAAGAGAGAGATTGAGAGAGAGAGCATGCATCAGATTCTAACTCAAATTATGGTCTGAAAATGATTTTCAAAGCGCACATGACCTTGGACCATTGACTTGTTGAAACTAAAATTGAATGATTTCATCTTTGTATTACAATATATATTCATGCCAAGCTTGGTTGAAATACGTTCAATGGTTCATAAGTTAATGTGGCACCAAAATAATTTTCTATTAAAAAAGTATGTCCTTTGACCTTTTGAACCCAATATCTAATCGGTTCATCTCTGTATTGGGTGGTCGCTACACTACCCTTATTCTCAGGTTTTCCGTCTGTCTGTTTGTTTGTATGTAATGGACAGCTCTGGAGGCCAGAGGAGTCAACCGATTTTGATGAAACTTGACTGGTAGTTTCATACCAGGATCTAGTTGTATGCTTTTGAGCACAGTTGCTATGGACGCCACCGTTGCTGAGCAACAGGACTGAAATATTTGAAAAAAATAAAAATCCAAATTTCTTTTCAAAAATCAAAAATCAGCTTTCTTGCTTTTATGGGCACTATAATCAACGTCTGTCAAAAATTTTCAGCCCGATCAGTCAAAAACTGTATGACGAGTATGCAATTATATTACTATACGTTTTCACCCCAACGTTCGCGTTGGGATTCCTTAACGTAAGGTTAGGGAATCGAACACAAATGATGAATGGACAGTTGCTCGTCATGTTCCTATATGGAACAACAAATGGCAAAAATGCCATCTGATGTGTTCTCTTATCTACATATTTCAAATTCACCTTAGTCTAGCGACCACCCATGTCGCCTCCCGGCTTGTTGTCTTCTATACTTGTGCAAAGTTTGGTTTGAATCACTTCAGTGGTTCACAAGTTGGAGGTAATAATATTTTCAACCAGAAGGGCACTCGGTGGAGTGCATACCTCCGCTCCGCAATGCCTGATCCATGAGAACATCTCTAGCCAAATACATTTTTGAGATATCATGCTATGTATCATTTTGGGCCTATCTCTCAATGGTGAAGAATCAGCTTAACAAATATATTTTTTTTTAGTCGTATTCCGATCCGGATTCGGATCTTCACCAAAATTGAATCAATTCGTCCTTACCACACACCCAAAGTGTCCACCAAGTTTCGCCTGAATCTGTACACAACTTTTTGAGATATCGTGTTATATCTTTGATTGGTGATGACGACATAAAATGCTGTAATATTTTGTCCAAGTACTGCTCAATGAAAGATTTTTGAAAGTGCCAAAAAAGATAATTTGTGTTCTCGTGTTCAAGAATGCAATTCAATTGAAACAAAAGAAGCATTTTAAAAGCACCGTATTTTCCGGTGTATAAACCACACTTTATCAGCAAAAAAAGGTAAAAGTTGGGGTTGCGGTTATACACGGGTATGGAAAAAAAACTGTCTTGAAAATGATCAATGCTGAATTTCAATTATATTCGAAATGAACACTTTTATCGCGGTCGAAACTGCTGTTGAAATCAATTCCGCTGTTTAAATTTTGAAAAATCGCTTCAGGTTAAGAGTTTGTACAGCAATATATTAACCGTGTGCGGAAATTAAATAAATCATAAAAACAGAGACACCCGGAGTTTAGGTGTGTGGCGTATATAGAGCCTCATGGCTCTGAAATCCCCATAAAAAAACAAAAGAGGAACACCTGGTCTCGCATCAAAAGAAGAATTATTTACAATAGCTAGAATCCAATAACGGAGCACCCACCTCAAATAAGCTTTCGTGGCAAGCTTCCCTCGTACGACACTGCCTAAACACAAGTTTCCAGCCGGCGTCATTGTTTGTGCGCAGGAGGAGGGGTGGATAGATGTGGGACTTGTAGTGGTGACTTTTTTTTACATGCATCAATTTCGACATGAACATCTGATGCTGGATAGCGGGGGCATGGTTTAAAACTACGAACAACCAATCAACCCAGAGTACTTTTCGAAACGAGGGCAGGAAATGGATTTAAAAGGAAGAAGAAACTCACGAGAGCAAGGAGCCACGTGGGACGGTGAAGCTTTAAGAAGTATCAATGCCGCTTGGTTCTTTTGGTTCTCTTTGTTTTCCCTCGTTTCTATCAGCAGTTGCTAACTTGCTTTCCACGGATTGCTTACGTCGACCAGACGAACTCTCTTACATTGACCCAGGTTTCGAGGAACATGAGCTGCATCGCAGTGGAACCACCACAGACAAACTTTCCTTTTTCCCAGATTTGTTATTTTCATCAGTTGAAAATCAACGCTTCGTGACGAGTTTCCCGCCGGGATTTTCGACCCGGGTTCCGAAGAGCATTGGCCACATGCATCTTGGTTGAACTTTCACCATTACTCCCATCGCTATGTTGGCTGAGCATTATGGAGACTGGGAGACTGCTGGTGTTCATCGGGAGGATGAGAAAGGTCGACCTTCCGATGATCTGTGGGAGGAGATACCATCGGACATCACGTGAGCATTTCTGAAATGCTGCATGTCCAACAACATGGATGACACAGAAGAGGAGGAGGAGGAGGAGGAGGAGGAGGAGGAGGAGGCTGCAAATGACGGTGACTTACTCTCCCCTGATTCGGACAAAGAGTTACGTGCCGTCTTCGTTGAGGAAAGCATCGACAAGGATTTCCTCGGGTTTAGCTAAAAAGCTTCATCAAACTCAAATGGCCCTTTTCAGGGACACAAATCCACAATAAATATGTATGGTACCGGTATGAATCGCTTTTCTTCCTTTTTCTTGCAACAACAAAAAAATCCTCTTTATAATACTAAAAAATAAAAACTTCTTGGTATCCTCTCCTCTCTCTTCAACTTCTTGAAAATGAGAATAACATTGTTGGATGAAATTAAGCGGACATGGGAGTAAGCATGTCAACACCTCCGTCACTTTGTTCCGTACATAGTTAATGTACAAACGTATTTAGATCTAGATCAGAAAATAAAATGATCAATATGTTAATTTATTTTGAGGGTGCAAAACAGAGGTGAGGTTAATACACCGGAAAGTTTTTCTTTGTTTTGTTTTGTTTTTTTGAGGGTGAAAAACAGGGGAGTGGTAAATACGCGGCTGCGGTTTATATACTTTAAAATACGGTACTGTATTGCGAAACTTCAGGTTTGTTTTCCGATTCGTGTTCAAAATATAACATTTCAATTGAATCAAATTGTTCTTCAATCATAAACTGACGTTTGGAGATAGACAGAGTGAAACTAATTGCTTAATTTCACTTCATCAATGCCAGTTGTACCCAGGTTCAGGTGATGGACAAAAAAATACCCCCTGCTCTCCACAAGTCTGTGTGTGTTGGTCTGAAAATAATTTAAAAATAGAATGCCACTCGGAATAGTGCATACTTCCTCCAGAATGAACAGTTTAGGTTTTGTATCCCACTGATGATCCGAATGGAAATCCGCCCTTCAACCAAAATTGAATAAATTCTTCCTTATCACACACCCAGCATGTGCACAAAGTTTAATCCGAATCCATCCAAAACTTTTTGAGATATTGTGCTAGATATCATTTTTGTCCTTCCCTCTCAATGGTGAAGAATCGCATTAAAAATATAAAAAATATATTATGTCCGGATCAGGATTTTCACCAAAATTGAATCAATTTGTCCTCGTCACACACCCGTGTCCACCAACTTTTGTTTGAATTCGTCCATAACTTTTTGAGATATCCTTCTCACAGACAAGACAGACAGATGGGTGAAAACACAACCTCCGTTCACCTTCAGGGGCAGAGGTTTAGATATATACCGACAAAAAAAAAAACAACGGATAACAGGACTACTTATAAATCGAGGACTTCCTGTATTTGGTTTATTTTACCTTGAAGTCTTTCAGCTTTACAAATTAACAGAAACTCCTGTCATTCCACCTTCCTTCTCTTCCACTGCAACTCACATCATGAATAAGTTCTCCCTCGAGAAAACGAACAGGTTTGAGCACCACCAAGTGGTCGAACAGGAAGGTGGTGGGATCTCGCAGAGCCCTTACTATGCATCTGCATGGCACGTCACGTCACATCAGAGCACATCAAGCACAGCAACACAAATCACGGTTTAGGATCAGCCTTGCATCTCAGCTGTTGAACACGGAGTCTCTTATGAGTACCAAAACTGCTTTGCTTCAGTGGCCCATCTCAATTACGCTGTGATCACGACACTAACTCTCACCCAATTCCTGCTATTGCGAAGATGATATGTAAAACGCATTAAAGTACTCATTTAACATTAAAACATCAGACAAAAGATCAATTCAATTGGGAACGAGGTTGCGAATCAGCCTCACATTATGAATTACAGAATTAGTATTCTTATGGCACATCCATGGATAAGAGATGCTAAGCATCCGATATGCATCAAGCTTAGTAATTAGGGTCATGTGCAAGGTCAAGCAGCACAGCACAAGACGGAACCTGTGGGCGTCATCCCGAGCCTGTGATGCGTTCTCCTCGGTGTAACTCCCCAGCAGTTCCACCATGACCTTTGAGGCTTTGTCGCTGTTGGTTTAGAGGGGTACAAGAAGAGGACAGCAATTGGACAACAAATGGGAAAGACAAAGCTGTTTGTATTTACTACTACTTAAAGGGTCCTCAATCAGATATAATTCAAATGAGTTTTTAACAACACACCCAACAACAGATCCACAATTAATCATCAAGACAAATAACGAACGTACAAATGGTGCAAAAAACAACCATGGACATAATGATTTGTGTGCAATTTTCATTAATCACAACTTACTTCTTTCATTGCATCCAAACAAGTGCACAAGGACAAAATCTGTTCCTCACAACAATTACAATCCTTTAATGAACAGCAACCACCATTCCTAAAGCATTAAATTAACTTTTGAAGCATGTCCTCTACGATACCAATTATAAAACACCCGAAATGCTCAATTTCTTCTCATTGCAAACCACAACATACAGTAATTGCATGCTAAAAGTGATAAATTCAGAGGGGTGCGCCCAATGCCTGGCGGTGAGGGGCACGCCCAATGCCCGGCACCGAACGCACCATTATACACCGCCCAAATAAAGGGATGTGTTTACTGGTGCGAAAAGTCTGGCTAAAACCAGTTTCACAACAAAAAATAATAATAATAATAATAATAATACTTAAAAGAAACCCTACATTTATTTCGCTTTTGTGCGAGTCACATAATTAAAGGGTGTCAGTGGATGGCCTACAGTTATGCACACTCACCCCTCTATCAAGCCATTCTGGAGAAAAATTTTTAAAGGTTTATTCTTCAAAAAAAAAAAAACATCATAACTGCCAAACCACGTCACCTATGCCATCATAGGTGGAGAACTTTTTGTTCCTAATGGATAGGCGAACATACCTGTAAAGTTTTGCCTCGAACTGTTCAGCCTTTTCGGAGAGGAAGACTTTTGAAGGTCTTTATGTTAAAAATAGACGGACGGATGGACGGTCAGCCCAAAAACATAATGCCTCTGGCGACTTCGTCAGCGGAAGCAAAAAAAAAAATAAAAAAAAAAAATCTCACTCCAACAAGAAAAAATAATGCTGAATTTATAAGGAGAACAAATCTGCATCCTCACACTCTCACCTCTTCTTCATATCCACCAGTGATTCGTATAGGAGTCGTAACAGCTGTTGCTTCTGTTCCATGGTCAGTTTCCACTCGCTCATCCATTTACGCACCTTGAAAATCCACATCACATTGATGGAACCTCAGCTTTCAGACAGTGGGTGACCAAACATAGACAGAAATATGAAAACAACACAAATCTCAGTTTCTATTTTTCATCCGCTGCACTGGATCCAGTGTCGCATCTGTATTTATAACAAAGCGTTAAAATTTGTTGCTTGAACTTTGGGATTTCCCACAACAGAAACCAAGTTTATGACTATATAAGAGAGATCGTCGATGTTGAACCATCCACCTGGTGTCCTCGTGTGCGGGAATAATCGAAGATAACAAATAGAAAACTGTGAAAACCTAAAACTGGGATTCAACCAACCAAAACCTTTTCCACAAATCAGGCCTCAACACATGATCGAGTCATAATGATGAGGAGCTTCTTCTTCTTTCATATGCAGCACAAGGCTGCAAGTAGCAGCAATCGCTGAGGGTGAGGCTCTGCTGCTTGTGTGAAGCCCTCTGCTGGTTAGAGCAGGAATTTGGAATTTGTTAATTGTGCCCGTTATAGCTCGCTTACTCTTCACGAAGGACACCGTGGGAGGATCTAACGTCCACCAACTAGTGCTGGCAGACGGGACGCCCAGTTTAACGTCCATCCGAGGGATGGCATACACATTGATGAATCACCTTGCATGTGAAACAGTGACAAGGATAACAGTTGAAAGCTGGGTCGGGAGTCAAACCCAGGCTACACAGGTTAGAGGCGAGTGTGATAAAGAGCTGCCAGCAGTTAAATGAAGGATGCCAAAGGACATCACCTGTTAGAATAGGGAGCAGCGTGGGACTTTTAGTAATCGTTGGGTGTAAGAGGACAAAAAATACCCCAAAAGGCTCAAGTCAATCCACCTATGTCAAATCAACCAATTTCAAGGAATTATCTTCATGAACGCACCACTTCCACCTTCATACCGAGTCTTCATGAGCATGTTTGCATTGGTTTGAACATCCCTTGAAACGTCTCCATTCCGCAGATTTTGCCACGTGAACCAATTCAGGATTTGAAAATCCAGCCAGTCGAGCTTTTCAGGGCTGACCATGTGATGTCATAGGTAACATCAGTGCAACAACATCATGCTATTAACGAACCATTTTGTAGATTAAGTCATTATATGATGCGTTTTCATACATTTGGTGGCCTGGTCATTAATCAACAAGGAGGACAGCAAGAGGTTCACATTGTCCACCAAAGACACTTTTTAATTGGCCTTCGGGGAAGCACAACACCTGGAGCCACAATTCCAAAATACGAGCAATCGGTGCTAACACGTCAATGTTTTCTTTGAAAGAGGTCTATGGAACAGATACCAATACATATCGATTTGGAGATGGTCAGGCGGGGACCATTCATCCATTTCACATGGTCTACCGACCACAGATTTCAACGATAGGGTCAAACGTTTCCGTCGATTTACCGTCTTCACACGACTATGGCGACGGAGGCAGAGCCTACAACCATACCTGCTCCAGCTCAGTCGGAATCTGCTGGATGGCACCACAGGAGCTGGCTAAGTGAATCAGGCTACAGTAGACCGCATACCGCACCACCGTGTTACCCTCGATACCGTGGAACAGATTACTGAGCCTGTAAGGCACAGGAAACATCTGTCCAGCACACGAGGGTTCGCATATGGATTAAGCAGTTCAGAAACTACATGGTGTAAAAAGAGAGAGCATGGGAGGATCTTAAACATCAAAATGCCTTTCGGCTTAGACCAGCATGCACGATGCTTCCGAGGATTTATCAAGCATTTTGACGATTTCTCCAAGCAATGGACAACAGACATATCTAAGAAGAGACAGCAAAGTACGTAAAGTGAATGTTACTCACAGCTGAAGGCGCAGGCAAGCATGGGCTGCCTCTTTAGTCTTACTCAGCTTCTCCGAGAGGCTCTGTACGAGCTCTTCTTGTTTTCCGGGATCCAGAATGAGCAGGAGAGAAATGACACTGTTCATAACACTCTCCACATCTGCAAAATTGCAATGCACACAAATCAAAAATGTGCTCGTAAACAGCAATCTACTGTCCAGCTCAGGTACTCCACTTGTAGTACGTAGAACACAGCATAATCAGGTTGTGAGGGACACCATCATGACCTAGCAGATAATGCCCCTCTACAAAGGTCACAGGCAAGTCATTTGCTCACACAAGCCAAAGTCGCTACCTTTTTCATCCTCTTTCCACACCACGTCCATGGCCTGGATAATGGCAGCCAGGTCCTGCACCAACCCTCCCTCATCTGCCTCCTCGGAGATCTCGGCACCCTTGGACTTGAGGAACTGCCGCAGTTCTAATACCTGCAGGTTGGACTGGTGTCAGTCATCATTCGGTGTACCGGACCTAGTATTCAGCCAGTCATTGTCAGACTACATTATAATTGTAAAAAAAAAATAACAACAAACAAACAATGCAATACCACTCTCCCATCATGTATGGTAGTCTAGACACTGAAGTTAAAAATTTTGGCGAGCAAAGGACAAAGATTTCTAAAAGACCTTCTTTACGAGATGGCATAAATTCAGCAAAAAGCCACCGATGGTCATGCCTGATCACCAAAAGGCATCAAAAATAAACAAAAAAAACACTCGAAGCCACCACATGGCACCAAACACTCAAAATGATAAAGCATTTTCCGATTTATACGAGTATTAAAAACACTCTTTGTACCACAGAATCACAAGAGCGATGTGAAAGAACACAAAGCTCACTCGTGTACAAATTTAAATCTGTGTTGTAATCGCCGATTGCCACTCGGATTACAATTATGGTCCATGTCAGTATCAGGGCCATCATAAGGGGGTGCCGGCAAAGAGGGGGGAGGGGGAGAGGTAAGTACCAAAGGACAGGACCTAATAATTCCTTCAATTTTATTTTTTCACATAAAGATTGTTTGTGATGATAAAACACCGGAGGCAGCTATATTTTGTGATCACAATACGAGACTTCTTTTTTTTTTTTTTAAAGTGATTCTTCACCATTGAGAGATCGGGCCAAAAAACGATATAAATCACGATATCTCAAAAAGTTGTGTGCTTTTTGTGTACCGAACCCCAACGTGCCTTGGGTGTAGGTCTGAAAATCATAGAAAAATAAACCAGCATCCGTTGAAGACAAAGTCTTCGATATCCCCCGCCATAGTAAGTGAGGACAAGGTTTTCACTCCGCTTCCAAGCCATTCAAGATACTGGATTAGCAGGGAAATTCGTCTCAATCCAGCTTGTTTGCATGGAAACGGAATTTTTTTTTTAATCTGTAAACATCAAAAGGCACGAGTTCACCACTTGCTTGAAATGTGTACCAAATTTCGTATCTTGAGGGGATTTGTGGTTAAGCTCCGGAAACGAAACGTGACGGACAGGCAGAACCCATTTCTATATCCCTTGCCAACTTTGTTGGTTGGTGGGGGATAATAAATAGCTAAATAAAAAAACGCTCAGCCAATATACACAGCTTGCATAGTTGCCAGGGATATCAAACCGACCCCCCCCCAACCCCCCGCAAGGGTGAGAAGCTTATTTATGAGTTGCAACTGTATGGCTGGGCCAATCCAGAGGAAATTTTGCAAACGTGGCTGGGTGTACCCATGGTTAGGTCATGGGAACCAACTCACCTCCCCCCCTCTCTCGAGGCAACACCGGGTAGCCCATCTTGTTTATCTCTATTATAATACCAAGCTTGCACACTAAAAACTCGGCTCGCCGTCGCACGATCCCTATGAAATTGCTGTGGCACTTCGCGGACATGCCGCCAATGTTTGGGAAGTCTTGGCGTTCCATAGTACCACTTGTATTTTGCACAATGTGTATTTTTGTCATTCCCCGTGTACGGTCTGTCGCCTGCTACCAGCTAAGTTGTACTGCTATCCCGTGCATGTGCACGGGTATCGCCAGTATATTATATTTTGTTGCAGGCCGGGGACCGGTGGCAAGAACGACAACTAGGTGGTGGGGGAAGTTACGTCGTCTCCCACCAGACTCCCGGAATTGTAGGCTGTCGCTCACAGATAACTCCGTGAGGAGGCGGGTCGCTTAACTGACCGTGGACGCCAATACCTCCACCGCGTAGCGCAAGGTCTTTTTGTCTAGAACCAATTTACCTAATTAACCACGCAGTGTCATCTACCAGGGAACCAAGCCCTCAGCACGTCTTGCTCAAACCGAATCACTCTACGGACTGCGGTAGAGTTCCAGCGACCGACGACCCCAACTCAGGTTCGGGTGCAGTCGAGCGGAACTGCCAAAGCTGTGCCGGCTAGGATGAGCAGATTATCGGGTATAAAAACCTGCTAAACTCAGATCCGAACCATGCTAGACCAATGAAAGAAAGGAAGGAAACGAACTGGGAACATTTCTACAATAATTTATTTATAATAAACGAGGAACTTTATGTGGCACATAAACAGGTTTATTGGGGTGTTATGCAGGGGAAAGAAAGAAGATTTAGTGCGACAATTTACAGCAACTTATAAAGCAGACAGAGCAGACTTACAGTGGGGAGAACAAGTATTTGATACACTGCCGATTTTGCAGGTTTTCCCACTTACAAAGCACGTAGAGGTCTGTAATTTTTATCATAGGTACACTTCAACTGTGAAAGACGGAATCTAAAATAAAAATCCTGAAAATCACATTGTATGATTTTTAAATAATTAATCTGCATTTTATTGCATGAAATAAGTATTTGATCACCAACCAACCAGTAAGAATTCCAGCTCTCACAGACCTGTGAGTTTTGTCTTCAAGAAGCCCTCCCATTCTCCACTCATTACCTGTATTAACTGCACCTGTTTGAACTCGTTATCTGCATAAAAGACAGCTGTCCACACTCAATCAATCAGAATCCAACCTCTCCACAATGGGCAAGACCACAGAGCTGTCTAAGGACATCAGGGACATAATTGTAGACTTGCACAAGGCTGGGATGGGCTACAGGACAATAGGCAAGCAGCTTGGTGAGAAGGCAACAACTGTTGGCGCAATTATTAGAAAATGGAAGAAGTTCAAGCTAAGTCAATCTCCCTTGGTCTGGGGCGCCATGAAAGATCTCACCTTGTGGAGCCTCAATCATCATGAGAAAGGTGAGGGATCAGCCCAGAACTACATGGCAGGACCTGATCAATGACCTGAAGAGAGCTGGGACCACAGAATCAAAGAAAACCATAAGTAACACACTACGCCGTCATGGATTAAAATCCTGAAGCACACGCAAGGTCTCTCTGCTCAAGCCAGTGCATGTCCAGGCCCGTCTGAAGTTTGCCAATGACCATCTGGATGATCCAGAGGAGGAATGGGAGAAGGTCATGTGGTCTGATGAGACCAAAATAGAGCTTTTTGGTTTAAACTCCACTTGCCGTGTTTGGAGGAAGAAGAAGGATGAGTACAACCCCAAGAACACCATCCCGACCGTGAAGCATGGAGGTGGAAACATCATTCTTTGGGGATGCTTTTCTGCAAAGGGAACAGGACGACTGCACCGTATTGAGGGGAGGATGGATGGGGCCATGTATCGCGAGATCTTGGCCAACAACCTCCTTCCCTCAACAACAGCATTGAAGATGGGGCGTGGCTGGGTCTTCCAGCATGACAACGACCTGAAACACACAGCCAGGGCAACTAAGGAGTGGCTCCGTAAGAAGCATCTCAAGGTCCTGGAGTGGCCTTTCGTCTCCAGCTCCAGAGGAGCCAGTCTCCAGACCTGAACCCAATAGAAAATCTTTGGAGGGAGCTGAAGGTCTGTGTTGCCCAGCGACAGCCCCGAAACCTGAAGGATCTGGAGAAGATCTGTATGGAGGAGTGGGCCAAAATCCCTGCTGCAGTCTGTGCAAACCTGGTTAAGTACTTCAGGAAACGTCTGATCTCTGTAATTGCAAACAAAGGTTTCTGTACCAAATATTAAGTTCTGTTTTTCTGATGTATCAAATACTTATTTCATGCAATAAAATGCAAATTAATTATTTAAAAATCATACAATGTGATTTTCAGGATTTTTGTTTTAGATTCCGTCTTTCACAGTTGAAGTGTACCTATGATAAAAATTACAGACCTCTACGTGCTTTGTAAGTGGGAAAACCTGCAAAATCGGCAGTGTATCAAATACTTGTTCTCCCCACTGTACGTGGGAATTATACAGGAGATTTACAATGGTCGAAAACACTTATACAGTTTATACTTATTAGACTGGCGCCACACACTCAGACACACACTCGGACAAAATAAACCAAGTTGGAGGCAAAGGACTTTTGCAGCCAGGGAGGGAGGCGGACTGAGGTCGCAGTTCTTTCGAGGACGTCACGTCCTCCATATGGGCTACAGGACAATGGAAGAAGTTCAAGCTAAGTCAATCTCCCTTGGTCTGGGGCGCCATGAAAGATCTCACCTTGTGGAGCCTCAATCATCATGAGAAAGGTGAGGGATCAGCCCAGAACTACATGGCAGGACCTGATGTAGGAGTGAAGTAGGAGTGAAGTGAAGATGTCACGGGGAAAGGAATGCTCTATGGTGCGGCACCTGCCAACGGTCGTGCAGTCAGGTCCACAGCCGCCCGTGTGGAGTTCGGGTCCGTGGAGGAGCTCGAGTGGGCCGGGACCAGTCGTCGGGGCGAGACGCGAGCGGAGTCAAGCAGCGGGAACCCCTTCGTTTTCCAACCAACTCCGGTCTCCAAGCACAGAATGAACTATCCCCAAATAAATGAATGAACGACCCCCAAAGAACTCAAGACTGAGGATGGCGTCGTGGTTTATAGACCTCCTTCAGCGGGGCGGGGCCTTGGTCAAAACTGACGTCACTGTCCTCCCTGATTGGACGGGGCTCCCATGGGTCCGCCCTTTCTGGGCGAGGCCCGCCCACTCCACGCGTGTGGACTCGTCAAGAAAGAGTTGGAGCGTTTGGAGAAGCCGAATAGGAACTGCGACAGCGAAGATTCTGTCACGGAAAAACGAGCCTCCAGAGACAACAGGTGGACCGTGGTACGTTGTTTTTTTTTTTGTTTTTTTTTTTTGTATACCTTGGTCGAGGCTCGTATGAGAGCTAACACACAACTCACAGCAAGGAGGCATGAGACAAGAGGGGCGGGAGTGGAAGGGACAAAACAGTGGGGAACAGACACATTAGGTGAACTGTGGAAGGGAGAGGGATGGGGATGGGACGGGGAACATGGCGAAGAGAAGATGGACATTTCAGGAAGGAAAGTAGGAGAAATGAAGGAAGTGGGCTTGGGTGGATTATCGGGGGTAGAAAAGATCGAGGATTTGGATGGGGGAGGATAAGAGGTGGTGGTGAACAGCTGTTTTGAAAGCCTGGAGGGAAGAATGGGAAAGAATAGAGTGAGGAAGTTTATTCCAAAGGCGGGAAAAAAGAGGAATGAAAGAGTGAAGATGAGCAGTGATTCGTGATTTTGGTAGTTTTACCAGAAGGGGGTTGTTTGCGGACCTTGAGCGCCCTGTGGAAATGTGGTGGGGACAAATCGCAGAGAGAGCAGGGGGGGGCAAGGCTGGAGAGGAGTCGGTAGAAGACAGAAAGACCACCGACCAACCTGCGGTGATTGAGTGAGAGGCCCAAAGACTCAGCTTCATTGCGGGAGATGCCGATGATCTTAAATGCCCTGGTTTCGACAGCGTGAAGCCGAGAAAGGTGGGAGGCAGGAGCACCAGCTCAGAGGGGAGAGCAGTACTCAATCAGGCTACGGACAAAAGCTTTGTAAGTGGTCAGGAGCTCAAGAGGGCCGAGGAAGGACTTAGCACGACGGAGGATTCCCAGTCGGTGACTGGCTTTTGAGGCGAGGTTGGAAATGTGACTTTCCCAGGAAAGGTCATGGCAGATAGTGAGACCCAGAAGCTTGAAAGAAAAGACTTCTTCCCGAGGATTGTTGAGAAAGTGGATGGGGGGATTTTGTAAACGGTCCTTTCGAAGAGACATAGTGAGAGTGTGAGATTTGTCTGGATTGAAAGACATGTTCCACGTGTTGGACCAGTTTGTGATTTTATCCAGATCTGCAGTGAGTGAAGAAGCTGCTGCTTGCCGGTCTGAGGGATGACAGATGGTACGGCAGAGGGTGGAGTCGTCGGCAAAGAGTGGGTGGAGTCACGGCAGAGGGTGGAGTCGTCGGCAAAGAGAAATAGAGGATTTTCCAGAGAGTCCGAGAGATCATTGATGAAAACCAGAAAAAGAACAGGGCCCAGAACGCTACCTTGAGGAACTCCAGCCTGCACAGGAAGAGGGGATGAAAGAACTCCGTTTAGGGCCACACGTTGACTGCGACAGGAGAGGAAGTCTGCGAGCCATGAGTGGAGATGGCCTTGAATACCATGGGAAGAGAGTTTGGTGAGTAGGGCAGGGTGCCAGACTGTGTCAAAAGCACGTGATATGTCCAGGGATACGGCTCGGATTTCCTGTCTGGCATTGAGGAACTCCATCCATTGATGGGAGAGCAGAAGCAGCATATCTAGGGTAGAGTGACCTGGTCTGAAACCAAATTGATGATCGAAAATCAAGCCATTGGAGAAGAGGAAGGATTTCATATCTGAGGGGATGATGGATTCAATCACCTTGCTGATGATTGGGAGAAGGCTGATTGGTCTGTAGTTATAGGGATCTGTTTTTGCACCTTTTTTATGCAGGGCAGTGATGTTAGCAGATTTCCAAGCAGATGGCAGATGACCTTGGGCAAATGAGAGGGTGAATAGAACAGAGAGAGGGTGAGCAAGAGCAGAAGAGCAGGCTTTGAGGACACGTGGGCTGATGCCGTCTGGACCGGTTGCAGAATCTGACTCGAGGTTTGAAAGCAAGCTCTCCACCTTGTCAGGAGAAAAGGATACAGAGTCCAGGGACAGTTGGGTGGGACTGGGTTAAGGGGGTAGAGATAGTGATGGGTTTAGGACACAAGATTTAGCTGCAAACACCGAGTTTAGACATTCAGCTTTATCACATGCGGTATCAGCAGTGTGGCCATTTGAGGTAAGGGAGGGGATGGAGGGGGAACATACACCAGAAACAGATTTGATTAAACGCCACCAGGATTTTGAGGAGGGAGAGAGGTTTGAGAGTTCAGACTTGAGATGAGAAAGATGTTGTTTTCTGGCTCTCCTGAGGGTAGATACACACTTGTTCTGAGCTTTGTGGAAAGAACTGAGATTGCCCTCAGTTGGGTTTGCTTTCCATGAGGCAAAGGCAAGTTGTTTCAGGACAACTGCCTCGCCACAAGCTTCAGTGAACCAAGGGCGGGAGGAAGGGTAAGACAACTGAACACGAGAGGGGATAAATCTGTGCATGAGGGAGAGCAAGTTTCTTTGAAAGAATTCCCAGGATGAGTTGATGTTTGAGAAAGTAGTGATAGGAGACCAGTCTGTAAGTTTGATGGCTGCTCGGAGACCCTGCCAGTCGGCTTGAGTGAAATGCCAGACTCGACGGCGGTGAGGTGGTTCTCTGATAACAGCCAGAGAGATGTCCACTTTAACAAGGACGTGGTCAGAAGAACCAATTGGAGCGAAGGAAGAGCAGCAGATATTGTCAGGGAAAAGCAGATATTGTCAGGGTCGGGAAGTTGACCGATTGAGTCAGTCCCAAAGTCAGTTGCCAGCGAACCGAAGGCTCAGGTACCGTGGATCGCAATGGAGGATGGGAT
>NC_140965.1:14912015-14927015 GCF_056783735.1 Eptatretus burgeri | reverse complement strand
TATATACAATTAAAAAAAGAAATTAATGACTTACTACTAAGCTGTTAAGTGCATTTTGACATCAAAATATATGTTTCCGAGGTCAAGGAATTCAATGCAATTGTGATTTTTCATCTATCTATAATTCCAGCAATCTCTCTGTGTGTGTCTGTCTGTCTGTCTGTCTGCGACCGCCGGTCCGATCTCATTGAAACTTGCCAGGAATATTGCTGGGGGCCCCGCGGATGTGCTTTTCAAGGTTTGATATTAATCGGATGAGCGGTTCCCAAGTTACGGCCATTTATCTGTCGACCAATGACAGGACACGGTGCTATGACGTCACGAATGACATCACAATTAATGTTTATTTATTTATTATTATTTCTTTTGCACGATTGAAACTTGCCAGGAATATTGCTGGGGACCCACTGATGAGCCTTTTCGAGGTTTGAGAGAGAGAAAAAGAGAGAAAGAGAGAAAGAGAGAAAGAGAGAAAGAGAGAAAGAGAGAAAGAGAGAAAGAGAGAAAGAGAGAAAGAGAGAGAGATGCTGCACATACTGGCACTCACCTACGGGCCCGTACTCGTCTGAGACAATGTTAAAAAGATTTATGTCATTATGACATCATGTCAGGTCAGGCCAGATTGGATCTGTGACTTGATACAGGTACCATGTAAACCTGTACTAACCTGTTCCATGGTCGGGTTGTCGGTGACTAAACCGTCTCCCCCACCAGGTTTTCTAGTGAGGAGGGTGTTTGGATATGGACACCCAGCAGGATTAAAAACAAAACCTGTCAAAGGGCGGAGGAGCTCCTTGTGAGCCAACGGCCATCCATATCTAGTGCCCAACTGTGTCTGCGGACATCCTCCTGCAGTTAGGTTATTTTTTATTAAGAGGTTGGTGGCAGGATTTGCACTCCGGCCACTGTAAAACCCTTCACTCCACAAAAAAATCTGAAAACCCACTCCGTGGGAGTACCTCCTGTGCAGGACAGCTCACCGGATGACGGGATTGGGGAAAAAGCCTTCGGGACCCCCAAACTTTGATGGGAGGGAAACCACGGGGTAACATTCCTGGGTCAGATTGCGATAGTGTGTGTCGGGGTGGTGCTGAGGTGTCGTCCACCAGACGGCGGTCTCATTGGGTTAACCTGGGGTGGTCCCTTCGGGTGGGTGCCTGGAATGTCCTATCCCGAAGAGAGGATGATCACTTGTCTCTGTTATCATCTGAGCTCAAGCATTTGGACATTGATATTGCAGCACTCTCTGAGGTTCGGAGACCTGATTGCGGCGAGATCCTGGTGGGTGGTTACACATACTATTGGTCTGGTCGCTCTGATGGTTACCATGCCCCAGGAGTTGCTGTAGCTGTGTCCAATATGCTGACTCCACTGATAATTGAGGTAACACCGGTCAACGAGCATATAATGAGACAAAGGATTCGTCACTCCTTAGGTGTCATTTGCCTGGTCTCTGTGTTTATGCTCCGACTGAGGCGAGTGATCTCACCGTGAAGGATGCATTCTACGCCACACTGGAGTCTGTGGTTGATCAGTGCCCCAGATGAGATACACTTCTCGTTTTGGGGGATTTCAATGCATCGACTGGAACTGATAGGGATGGTTATGAGGTGTGTGTTGGTCGCCATGGGTCAGGAACTATGAACCAGAATAGCACTAAGTTCCTTGACTTTGCAAGAAGTGATGGACTTGGGGTGGCCGGTTCATGGTTTCAGCATCCACAAGCTCATCGCTGGACTTGGTATTCCAACGCTGGCGGTGTGGCAAAGGAGATTGTCCATGTCCTCGTTAAATGGTTGATGAAGGATGATCAAAAACTGCAGGGTCGACCGGAGTACTCAGTTCTCCAATACTGACCACAGGCTTGTTACAGCAACTCTGAAGTTGCACCTTAAATCCAGAATGGTGGCATCCCAGCCTACGCTGGATGTTGGCAAGCTCAAGGATAAGAGGGTAGCTGAGGAGGTTACAAACAAGCTGAGTGGAGATTTGGGGGGTCTGGGTGCTTTGGGAGGTCCTGAAGAGTTTTGGAATGCCTTCAAGACCACTGTCCTTAATGTTGCTGGTGGATGTCTTAGAACTCACCGCAGGGCAAAGAAGAATTTTGTCCCTCAAGGGACACTCAATACCATTGACCAGAGTCGCAGGGCCAGGCTGAATGGCAGAGCTGAGCTGTTCAGGGAGCTGAGGCGTAAAACTGTGCGTGCGCTTAGGGTGGACAAGGAGGCATATGTGCGAGGAATCTGTGAGGGGGTAGAGCATCAACTGTGGTCAAGTGATTCTCATCCTGCTTACAGGGGAATTCACGCATTGCGTTCATGCAAGCCCATCCCTCGGTGTACTGCAGTTAGAGCAGAGGGTGGTCGGCTATTGACAGAGGAGTCCGAAGTGAAGGCCCGCTGGCACGCTTACTTTGAGTGGCTGTACCAGGCTGATCCACCAGCTGTCCAGTTGGACGTCAGGAGTGTTACAATCCCTGTTGCTGACCCTCCAATCAACTGTGGTCCACCTTCACTTGTGGAAACAGGCTGCGGTGAACCGGTTGAAATGGGGTAAAGGTCCAGGGATCTGTGGCATCCATGCTGAACTTCTCAAGGCTGGTGGAAATGCTGCACTCTTGTCGTTGCATGCAGTTCTGTGCTCTGCCTGGAACACAGGCATCATCCAAACTGACTGGAAGAGGGGCCTTGTTGTCCCTCTCTGAAAGGGAAGGGTGATCGCCAAGACTGCAACAACGACCAAGGGTTTACGCTGCTCTCAGTGCTGGGCAAGGTCTTTGCTCAGATAATTCTTGATAGGGTTCGCCACTATCTGCTTGAGTACCAGCGTCCAGAGCAGTCAGGCTTTACACCAAAGAGGTCAACGATTGACCGTATCTTTGCTCTTCGTGTCCTCACCGAACGCAGACGAGAGTTTCGGCAGGGGCTGCTTGCAGCCTATGTTGATCTCTGTAAAGCGTTTGATTCAGTGAATCGGGATGTCCTCTGGAGGATTCTTGGTCTTCGTGGGGTGCCACCAAAACTCAATCTGTTGTCTGAACTATACTCTGGTACTGAGAGTGCTGTGAGATGTGGTGGTACCATCTCTGACTTATTTCCAGTTGTTACTGGAGTTCGTCAGGGGGTGTGTACTGGTCCCCACACTTTTCAGCACTTGTATGGACTGGATTCTAGGGAGGATGTCAGAGAGATCAAGCTGCGGTGCATCGTTTGGGAACGTCAAGTTCTCTGACCTTGATTTCACAGATGATGCAGTCATCTTTGCGGAGACTTTAGATATCCTTTTGGGTGTCCTCGAGGTGCTGAATGAGTCAGAGCCGCTGGGATTACGGGTTTCCTGGGTCAAAACTAAGATCCAGGCTTTCAATGACATCTTGGATGCTGCTGTCCTGTTTGTGGTGAGGATGTTGAGGTCGTGGAGAGATTCACTTACCTTGGCAGTGATATTCATGTCTCTGCTGGTTGTAAGTCAGAGGTCAATAGACGTCTGGGTCGGGCCTGTGGAGTCATGGATTCACTGGATAATGGGGTGCGGTGCTGCCTGTGGAGGATAACTGGATAACGGTACCTGTGCAGGAGGATGAAAGTCTGAGTCTTCAGGTCCTTTGTGCTTCCAGTCTTGCCGTATGGATGTGAGACTTGGACTCTGATCAAGGATCGGAAACGGAGACTTAATTCCTTTGGTACCAGGTCTCTTCAGAGAATCCTTGGCTATCGCTGGTTGGACTTTCTGTCCAACAAGCGGTTGCTGAGAGAAACTCAAATGAGATTTGTTACCTGCATGGTCCGTGAGCGTCAGCTGTGGCTGTTGGACATGTGGCTCGTTTTACTGACGCTGATCCTGCTCACCAGCTTCTCTCAGCAAGGGAGTCTCGTGAGTGCAGGAGGCCAATGGGCCCACCACGTGCCTCATGGTTGTAGCAGGTTGATTGGCATCTCAAGGAGATGGGGATGGCCCCTGGAGTACTGGCGGAAAGTGTATGCAGCGACGTGCTGCTCTGGCGCATGCTCCCATCCCTGACCTGACATCATAAGCTAATTATTTCACAATCATATATAAAAAAATCAATTAGTTAGAACTAGGATGTTAAGTGTATTTTGACATCGAAATATGTTTTTTGTTTTTTTTACACATTTGAGTAATGACATCACTGCAACATAGTTAGTAATGACATCAATAAATACACTTCATGTCATCAGATTTTTTGGAGCTTCCCCTCTTTTTGATCCTTATACATGGGCAAAGCTTTGGTAAAAAAAAATTGTGCTTTTGTCCACCATGTTACGGTCCTTGGCATTTTTGTTAATGAGGTACCTCACTATAGTTTCTACAGGACTCACATAGTCCACCATCAACCTCCTTTTGATGCAACTCCCAAAATCCAGGATAACTGCTCACCTTCAATCATTCATTCCTCTTTTTTTACCTCCACCTGTGGAACCAACTTCCACCTCATTCTTCCCTCCAGGGCTTCAAGACAACTGTTCATCTCAGGTCATCCCCAATCCACAATCTTTTCTATCCCCATTAACCCTCCACAAGCCCAACTCTTTCGACATTCCCAATTTTTATGCTTCCGCCGACAAAGGCATGATGTTTTCAGGTCGTCTGTCCCTGATAACGTAAGAACAGCTGAAGGGATTCAAGTCAAACTTCCTACAAGTATGTGTAATGATGTAGAGATGAAATGAATATATTTGTAGGTCAAAAGGTCATGTTAGATTAAAATTATCTTACCGCACTAACTTGTGAACCGGTGATGGGATTTTGACCAAATTTGGTGGTAGTATGCAGTGTGATGCAACAATGAGATGAATAGATGGTGGCAAAAAGAGGTCAAAGGTCAGAGTCCGTGATAAGTTAGTGCGGTAACGAAAACATAAGAATGGTTGAATAGATCCAAGTCAAACTTGGTACAAGTATGTATGATGCAAAGATAAACTGATTAGTATATTATGGGGGAAAGAGGTCAAAGGTCAGGTCAGGTAAAAATGTGATATTTGAGAACAGCTGAAGGGATTTAAATCAAACTTGGTACAAGTATGTATCACGATGTAATAATGTGGGCAGAAGCATATCTGGCGCTATCACGATGTCGAAGAGTGTCGTCATTCCTTCTATTTCTGTAACTGAGAGTTTGCAGCTGTATCCATTTTGTTCAACCCTCACGTCCTCTTCTTCCCCACATTTCCCTCAGCCGTAACGTTGGTGTGTCCCCCACCACCACCAATGTTCTTTTCATTCTGTTACATCCTGTTCCATGAGCATTTTACACTGTATACAAAAAATAAAAATAAAAATACACTCGTGCGGGAGTGACGGTCATCTCTGTGAGAAAAATATATAGCCTCCTGAAGGTAGGGTAGTTTTTGCAAACTTTGAAGTCACGTGACGCGAAAACGAAAGCGAAATTCGAAAATCCGTCCTGACCAAATTTAGATATTGTCCCATAGATTCATATGCCACAATCAAATTCAAGATCGCTTGAGAAATGTAGGAGATAGATTTTGAAAATCGTCATTTTCGCATTTTTTGCCAACTTTGAAGTCACGTGACACGAAAACGAAAGCGAATATCGAAAATTCGGCCCGACCAAAATTTAGATATTGTCCCATAGATTCATTTGCTACAATCAAATTCAAGATCGCTTGAGAAATGGCGGAGATAGAATTTGAAAATCGTCATTTTCGCAACTTCAAAGGCCTCGTGACCTTGACCTTCGGTGACCTTGAAAGTCATACCATCGTGTACGTCTCATCGACCTCTATCAGGATCACTAATGACCAGATCTCCCGCTTCAACTTCATTGTGAATGGACGGACGGACGGATAGTCACCTCTCCTCTCAACACCAATATTATTAGGTCATGCTCGAAGAGATGACCTAAAAAAGGGATAATAAACGAGCTGTTGCTGTCTCCAGTTGTGTCCTTAAGCAAGGTATCTTTTCCAAGAGCAAGCCATTACACCAACTAGATTGATGGTAAAATGTGATTCAAAACAACAACACACAAAGCACTACGTACAATTAAAAAAAAACAAAATTTTTTTTTTATTACTTTGGAGAGGAATCTGGTAAATTAAATAAGGGCAGCATTATCAATGCAAAAGCAAATGCAACTCAGCGATGCATTAGAGTTCGATGATAACCTCTTCAAAGTTACAGAATAGTTTGACGAGAAATGCACACAAGTCAGCGTTGCCATTTTTGAATTACGTGACAAGTTACAGTGTGCAACTTCCAGAACGAAATGACCACGTGTTGATACAGACAGCACACCGGAACGCCGGTGAAGCCACAAACGCTCCTCGTACAAAAGGCCAATCGTTACGGCACGTCCTCCAGAGCGGAGAAAATGGCCGACTCAAACTGAGGCGTTCACAGCAATCAAACAAAGAAAAAATTTTCTCACAAGAAACTCAGAAACAGCCAACTAACCATACCTGCTTCAAACCGTTTAGGAAGACGATCATAAATTCCACATTTGCTCACGTACTTGATAAACCGAAATAGGTCGACCCGATAGGTCCTCAGAGCACCGTCGATTCAGAAAGCCGCACTTACTGACTTCACTATACTGTCTGTTAAAAAGTTCTTTTTGCCTCAAGAGAACTTATAAATCCCATGCGAACGAGTCGAAATGAAAATACGTTCTGCTGTGGCAGACGTTGTACGTGGACATTAAAATAGCAACTTCAACCCCAAACACACTAATACACCCGGTTGTTGAGAACTGGCAAGCAAAAGCAAACAAGCTTTGTTTGTACATTCCGCTAAGAGTCTCTCTAAGACTCACAGGTTACCAAAACTCAGGTCAGAAACTCAGTAAAGTTGGAGTATCGCCCTTCAAACCAGATTCCCATAGATCTCTTCCAGAGTAGACAAGAGGATGGTGGTTCTGGACGAGCAACAATGGCTTGTAGGATAGCCGGCTCACACACTTTAACAAAAACAAAAAAGAAGTAAACAGTGTTGGTGAAGACCCACAAAGGGTCGTTTAAAACTCTTCATGTCGTTTTAATGCCTCGCCGTAGTTGGTGGCCTGACTCCCGACGAAAACATCGTACTTGTCCAGAATCTCTTGCTTCGTTAGCTTTCCATCCTGAATAGGAAATATACAAACAATATAGGTGTCGGTTCATTATATCACAAGCAAGCTCGATTACTCCACGAGACACTACGGCAGGCAGCAATCAAGATTGCGGCAGAACGTGTTGTACCAATTTCAATTCACCACGTAAACGATGCTAAAAAATAATCACCACATACCCCCTCCAACACATCATAAACCCACATTCTCAATCTTCCCCTCGACCTTACGAACCTCGTTGATATCAGACTCAAAGACGAGGTGTTTCGCTTCGATTTCAGCGTGGTCATAGTCTGGCGGAAGGATCCAGTTCCTGGTCTCTTCACGGTCCATTTTGCCATCCTTGTTTTTATCCCTGAATTCATGGAACTGCTCCCGTTCAGTTCTCACCCAATCGGGCTCCTCGGCATCATCATTAGGGGAATACATGTCACCTGAACAAGAACACTATGTCAGTGGAAATTAATAAAAAACAGAGCTTCAGTACAAAGGGCAACGCTGGCTTACACTGGTAAAGTATGAGTAAATGAAGAAGCGGATTGTACAAACTCACCAATATACTCATTTATATCAATTGCTCCATCTCCATTCTTATCGATATCTTCAATAGTTTCCTGTTCAAACAAAAGAAGTCACAAACGCAAGCTTAACGTCAGAGCGGCGTACACTTTTCAGTGTCAGAATGGACAAAAACATGCATGCAAACCATCGTGTTTCATGTTAAACAATACATTTGATGAGCACATCATCAAATTAAAATATATATATATATATACACTTTGATTACTAATTAGCATGTCACACATGATTACGATAAAAAATTTCATCACAGTCATACCGAATTCCACAGATTCTAAATTTACAGCTGCTAATACATTTGTGGCGAGCCATAAACCTATCAAAATGAACTCCAAAGAGAGTTTATTAGCAGCAGAGAAGTGCAGAAGTGAACCACACAGATTGGGTGGCACATAATGGTTCGAGTGTCCACTCTGAGTCTGGGTGGTCAGCAGTTTTAGTCCAAGCCCAGCTGAGTCAGACCAAAGACTAACAAGAGAGGAGGAGAGAACTCCTTTCACTGCGCAGTTTTGTGAAACAAGGACATGGGCGGGGTCTGTGAGTGGCAGATTTGATTGGTCGAGATGATGCAACTCAGTGGTGTAATGATACTCAGCTCAGCCAGATCATTGGCTCCGAGTCTGGGAGGTCGGCGGTCAATCCCCACCCGAGCAATACCAAAGGCTTTTAAAAACAAATTGGTATGTGCCGCTTCCTTGGTTGATGTTCGGCATTTGAAAGGGTAAGAGTGTGGACAATCCCCATAGGTTGGCATCCAAACCCCTCAGGAAATGCCCTGCTGAGTGTGGTCAGAAAGGCCACACCATTGTTGTGACGTCACTGGTATCGAGAGTGCCCAGGAAAGTGACGGCACTTCCCCCAAGCTCAGTGGCTGTTTGTTTAGTCGAACAGTCCTATGTTGTTTGGATGTATTTGTCTGTTTGTCCATGTAAGAGGTGTGTGTGTCAGCTCCAATATGAACCTTAGATCCTGTATTTTAAATAAAACATTTTTTAAAACCAAAAAACAAACTTCCAGTGTACAAACTAAGGGATAGCTTAGAGGTGTGTGTACACACACACACACACACACACACACACACACACACACACACACACACACACACACACACACACACACACACACACACACACACACACACACACACACACACACACACACACACACACACACACACACACACACACACACACCGTTTGAATGTGTCGACCCAGCTAATAACTCTCGCCCTTGAGTTCAACGTGTGGGCCGATGTTTCAATGTGTGCGCCATCCGTTGGAAGGACCTCAACCGGAAGACCAGTCTGCCAACATTAGTTGGCGGACGTTAAAAATTCCATGGTGACATTCACGAAGAGTAGGCGAGCTATCGCCGGCAACATGAATAAATTACAACTTCCCACCTAAATAAGCTTCAGTGAAACACCAGGCCTTGCCAGCTGGGTTGTGAAAGACTTGAGACAAAAACCTTACCTGGACGACCCGACAAGGTGGTGTGTATAATTGGGACCATCAAAGTAATAGTAATCGTGTTACGGATTTGGAAGCCTTTTGCACACAAACAGCCAGAGTCCCCGCAGTTGTTATTTCGATAAGTATGTGTTTATAGTCAGGGTCCCGCCTTTCTGTCTCATGGGCTAATTTCATGTGTGCGCTGCGGGTTTCTTTATAGTCAGGTTTTTTTTACATTAAATCTCCCCTTCGCTCCATCATCGTCATTACACACGTGTTCGGGGCCACGGGCATAGGCGGGGTGAGGTCGGCTCCGCCCAGCGAGATGGGTGTGCCTCGCAACCAAAGAGGGATAGGAGTACCTCAGAAGCCCCCGACCAATCTGGAGACGAGTTACCTCAGGGCGGCCCCGCCCAGCCAGATGGGATGTTCGCTCCCAACCAATCTGGAGACGAGTTACCTCAGAGTAGACCCTCCACCCCTGCAAGGGGGAGGGATAAGAAAGGTCGCGAGCTGCTTGTGTGGTGGAGAAGTTGGTTGGTTCCTGCTGGTTGAGTTCGTGGCTCCTGGTCAATGGTCGTGCTGGTCGGAGTTGGCGCTCGTCCTGGTTGGTGTTCGTGTTTGTGGTGCTCGGGTCGCAGATCGTCGTTCGGGGCTGGCCAAGTCGCTCCTTGGATTCTGGAGGGGTGGGTTTGAGTCCCACCGAGGCGGGTTGTGTGGGAGCGAGTGAGCTGAGGATCCCATTTCCTTCCACGGGATCCGAGCTCCACAAGCGCGGGTCGGTAAAGACCGCACGAGGCGGACAGGTACCAACCAGACCTTGACCCTCAGCTCACTTTCCCTCTCGAGCCGAATAAAGACCATTGAGGTCCATTTCTTTTGGGGTGCGTGTGTGTGTGTGTCTGAGTGGGCCCCATCTTTAAGTATAATTGCTTAAGTGTTTTCTTTTTATTGTACATTATTTTGCATTGCTTATTCGGTTGTAACTCTGCTCTGTGTCTCCCTTCCCAATTATTGCCTGCATTATAAGTAAACCCCGATTGTTCAATGTACCAGCTCGTTGTCTGTCACTTCCTTTCATTGGTTTAGCACAGTGCGTTTTGGGAATTAGGGAGGCCTTGTTGCTGTAATTGTTCATTTGGACCGACGGTTCTTGGTAATGCCCGCTCGGTTTACACCCGGATCGGGCTCAGTAAACGGCCTGTTCCACCCGAGGTCCGTCGAAGGTGTGACCTCCCCGGTAATTTGACGACATGGGTACTAAAGTATATTTAAATTTGGCTATTAACCCTACCCCACACCGTCAGAGAATTGGCGAGCACGGTCCTTAAGTGACCCGTGACCTTCGGAGTTATCCAAGGGTTACGACCTTGCAATTCCGGGTGTTCGGTGGAGACGACCCTACTGCTCCACCTAGCAGTCGCTCCTCACCATCAACCCCCGGCCCACAACAATAGATCCCATGTGAACAGGAATGCAAGACATGACAATAAATTAGAACACGAAGACAAACTAAACAGACACCTCCAATACATTGCTGAAAACAACTTGTACATAGAATTATATGCATTTGAAAAGAGCAAAAAAAACCTTTAAATTTTTCACCAATATCGAGACAGGATAAGACGAGTGTCCTTTTTCAAAACGATCCTCAAAGACATCCTTACCGTTATAACGATATCAATCATATGACTATGTTCCTCCGGATGCAGGAAGGCCGAGAACTCCTCTTGAGTCATTCTTAAATCTCCGTCTCTATCAGCCATTTTAAACCTTCGTTCGTCACGTGCCATCATCTTGTGATAATCGAACCCGTCTTCAGACTCCTCATTCTCTGCAAAGCGTCAGTGACAATGGGAGAAAAATGAGAGCGGATGTGGAGAAGAGAAAGTTTGACTGTACTCGAGGCATCTGGAACGTCGCTCAAGAATATCTCACCAATGTAGAAGCCGTACGTTGTATTTCTGTATTCCTCCCATGATATGTGGTTGTCCTTGTTCATATCGTATTCCTTCCAGTGTCTCTGCACGTCATCTAACACGTATCGTTTTTGTATTTGCTTAATCCAGTGCTTCAACTCGCTCTCGATCACCAGCCCATCTCCATCGCCATCAATCTTGTCGACCAGTTTGCTGTTTGTTAATGACCAGTGGTAAAAAGAAAAGACAACGGAAGTCAGTCATAAATCGAAATAAAAAACGGAATTTCACGCGAATGCAGCGTCGATGCGCATGCCTCCACCCACGATAAATGTCAACCCACTGTTACATTTGATCTCAATTAAAGGTCACGTAAGGTATTGGAGAGAGAGAAGAGGAAGGGGAAGAGGAAGAGGAAGAGGAAGAGGAAGAGGAAGGGGAAGGGGAAGGGGAAGGGGAAGGGGAAGGGGAAGGGGAAGGGGAAGGGGAAGGGGAAGGGGAAGGGGAAGGGGAAGGGGAAGGGGAAGGGAAGGGGAAGGGGAAGGGGAAGGGGAAGGGGAAGGGGAAGGGGAAGGGGAAGGGAAGGGGAAGGGGGGGAAGGGAAGGGGAGAGAGAGAGGGGAGAGGAGAGAGAGAGAGAGAGAGAGGGAGAGAGGGGGGGGGGGGGAGAGAGAGAGAGAGAGAGGAGAGAGAGAGAGAGAGAGAGAGAGAGAGAGAGAGAGAGAGAGAGAGAGAGAGAGAGAGAGAGAGAGAGAGAGAGAGAGAGAGAGAGAGAGAGAGAGAGAGAGAGAGAGAGAGAGAGAACAGATAAGTGGAAGAGAAACGACATCAGATCCTTCAAAATCAAGTTATGATCTGCAAAATGACTTTCAAGGGCACATGACCTTTGACCTGTTAAACCCAAAATCCAATCAGTTAATATTTGTATTACAGTCGGTGCATGCGCGCCGAGTTTGGTTGAAATTCCTTCGGTGTCTCACGTTATCGTGGGAAGAAAAAATAATAATTTAAGAGACGCATCCTGATTGTTGCAGAGCCCAAGACACAATTATCCACATCACCCATGGAATGAAAAGGCCGAGGGCCCAGGACCTAATGGTCTCTCTGATACGACAGAAAAGTTAGTGGCCTCTAAGTTTTATCACCTTTTATCACCCATCCTTGACAATTGCAGATGTCATATACAAGGTACTCTAAAGTAATGATCATCTCCATTTTGTTGTGAAGAGAAAGCCGTTTGTTGTGAAAACGATTTTGAGCAAAAGCTTAGAATTAGTCATTTCATTGATAACGTCACAGAACTGCAGAGTTCAAAGAACAACTTACCCCGCACAATCTTGAGAAACAAGGACATGGGCGGGCTCGGCGAGCAGAAAATTTGATGGGTCGAGATGATGTAAAATGCCGAAATATTTTCTCCAAATATAGGAAAAGCTGTGTTATCTGGCACTTTACAAACTGGCACATTCTACCAACTGGCATGCGAGGGATTTAAATCAAGTTGTTTCCACACGACCACACAGCTGACTCACTGAGAAGTTACCAATGCTGCTTGTAGGTGCTGAGAGTGGCGCTGCTGGTCGTCATCCTTCACCCGTCGATTACCAAGCTCCGACTGCCATACTGTTTATGATTACGAGTAGGCTTGGGCGGTTCTCTGTCTGTGAGAATTAATTCTGATTCTCAGCTGTTATCTCGATTTCGTTACTAATGGAATGCGGTTCTCATCAATTCCACTTCTGTGCCCGTTATATTGCATATCGTGCATGTTTGTGTCATGCGTATCCTGTGCATTGTAGCAGGGTGTGTGTGTGTGTGTGTGTGTGTGTGTGTGTGTAAAGTGGAGTTTTAACAGATTTGTGTGTTATATCTGTTGTAAATTTAGAGAAATTTCAGTCTGAAGAAAAGAGAATAAAAGTTTAATTTTTCTTAACAGTTCACGACATCCTTTATTATTACCTCCATCAAAACAGAAAAAAAAAACACAAGAGCGAGAATTGCTTTGCAATACATGTCCCCTACTGGTCCCAATGAATGTTCGGGAGATAAAAATTTGTTTGCATTTAATGCATCCTCAAGCTGATACCGGAACCAAAATAAAGAAGAAACTCGAACCCACCTTGTTTGGGTCCATTTGGCAAAATAAAAGGAAAAGCAATTTCCATTAACTGACATCTTTTGGAGACCAATAAAGACAACAAAGGATGCCAAACCAGATATAAAAATTAGTTTGCATTTAACGCATGCTCAAGCCGATACAGGAACCAAAATGAAGATGAAGAACCTCTCTAACCCACCGTGTTTCGTTGGTTTCTAGGCTTTGCCTATTTCATATTAAAAATAACCCAATATACATACATGAAGCAAAAACATGCGTATGGCTTATGTGCATATATAATTAATACATCGTGGTTATATACTTAGGAGCATTCCAATTGCACTGCACCATGGACTAACACCTAGGCATAAGTCCTGAGACCTGTCGATCTGTGCTTCTTCGTGCAATGGTGGCACAAGATTTTATAGGGGTGGAGTCAGGCCAGCTGTCTAGCCAATGAAAGTAAAGCAGTGGGGTGGAGTCAGGGCAGCTGAACGTTGACCCATGTATAATTTGTGATATTTTCTAAATCTAAAAAAAGGGCATAACTGTGAAGAAGACATGTTTAGACAAACTCGAACTTGTTCCATAAATTATAATAAAGCCATGTACCAAGTTTCAGTTAAAAACGTTAAAGGGTTTGGGGAAAACGACTGAAAAACCACAGGTGGGACAGACAGACGGACGGAGAGAAAACCTATCATCCCCTCCGGTGAAACCGGTAAGGGACTAAGAAACACGCGTTCGAATCGACCCTGCCTCAGCTGTGAAAACAAGGTGTTTTTCTCTCGACGACCTTTTGTCGCAGCCTCGTGGTTCAAGAGACATCCATCCGTCGTAAATCCACACCATCGGAGGTGCCATGAAAATCTCTTGGCTTCTCAAAACATCAGACATTCACTTCCTTGCTTTTGAAAACCCTTTGTGATGATGGGCAGTTCACGCCACCAGCCCGGATAGCCGAGCTGTCTTCCTTAGGAGGCGGAAAGGTTGATCTTCGGAGATTACAACGTGTGCGGGAGGGGTGGGGCGCAATGGCAGAACGATGGAGGCACAGATGGATGCACAGGGGGCTTTATAGTCGAACCCAACAACAAATACATGGACACAGCAACTTAAAATAAATACAGGAATTTAATGACAATAGAAATATTTAGAAGGAACAATAATCAGAATAAACAATACGTGAGGTAAATTAATCCTAAAGTCCAAACGCAGGACAAACGTACATCAGGCAATTCGTGAGCGGTATTCAACACCAAGGTTCAGAGACCCCGTACAGCTTAGAATGGCGCCTTCCCATTCGGTGACATACACGAGGCTTCGAGGCCTGTCTCATACGACCAGCCAAGAGTCGATGGCCAGCATCTTGCTTCACCACACAAGCCTAATCACCTCAGCACGAATACAAGAATCATGCCATCTTCTTCATGCGTTGAAGGAAAGCCAGCCGTAAAGCCCTGTTCTTACAGGCCATTTCCTAGCTACGTTCTCTCTCGACCGTGTGTGACCCTCACTCTGCACTCGTGCCTTCCTCCTCTGAACTCGTCCAACCAAGCCAACCACCTCCTCGCTTCTCTATCTCTCCTGACATCACACACACAAAAAAAAATTAAAATAAAAAAAACCTTCCACCTCCAGGACATGGCTTGCTCGCACGAAACCCAGGAAGGCGGGGTCTCCGCCTGCTCAGCACGTTTGGCTAGCTTTTGTTTTAGTTGTTCTAAAAGCGCAACTCCATCTTTGCTGGTTTGCAATAAAAAACACAGGGAAAAGTCACAGGAGGGCAATTACATACTGGGGTAGCTTATCCTTAATCCCCATCTAATTGACACCGTGCCGCACCACCCCCCCCCCCCCCCCC
>NC_140965.1:14898356-14911515 GCF_056783735.1 Eptatretus burgeri | reverse complement strand
GAGAGAACAGAAGTTCAGCGACTTAACGGGGGGGGAGAGAACAGAAGTTCGGAGACTTAGCGGGGGGGGAGAACAGAAGTTCAGCGACTCAGCGGAGTGGGGAACCGAAGTTCAGCGACTTAGCGGGGGAGAGAACAGAAGTTCAGAGACTTAGCGGGGGGAGAACAGAAGTTCAGCGACTTAGCGGGGGGGGTGAGAACAGAAGTTCAGCGACTTAGCGGGGGGAGAACAGAAGTTCAGCGACATAGCGGGGGGAGAACAGAAGTTCAGCGACTTAGCGGAGGGGAGAACAGAAGTTCAGCGACTTAGCGGAGGTGAGAACAGAAGTTCAACGACTTAGCGGGGGAGAGAACAGAAGTTCAGAGACTTAGCGGGGGGGAGAACAGAAATTCAACGACTTAGCGGGGGAGAGAACAGAAGTTCAGAGACTTAGCGGGGGGAGAACAGAAGTTCAGTGACTTAGCGGGGGGAGAACAGAAGTTCAGCGACTTAGCGGAGGGGAAAACAGAAGTTCAGCGACTTAGCGGGGGGAGAACAAAAGTTTAGCGACTTAGCGGAGGGGGGGGAAGAGAACAGAAGTTCAGCGACTTAACGGGGGGGAAGAGAACAGAAGTTCAGCGACTTAACGGGGGGGGATAGCACAGAAGTTCAGCGACTTAACGGGGGGAAGAGAACAGAAGTTTAGCGACTTAGCGGGGGGGGGAGAGAACAGAAGTTCAGCGACTTAGCGTCGGGGGGAGAACAGAAGTTCAGTGACTTAGCGGGGGGAGAACAGAAGTTCAGCGACTTAGCGGAGGGGAAAACAGAAATTCAGCGACTTAGCGGGGGGGAGAACAAAAGTTTAGCGACTTAGCAGGGGAGAGAACAGAAGTTCGGAGACTTAGCGGGGGGAGAACAGAAGTTTAGCGACTTAACGGAGGGGGAAGAGAACAGAAGTTCAGCGACTTAACGGGGGGGAAGAGAACAGAAGTTCAGCGACTTAACGGGGGGGATAGCACAGAAGTTCAGCGACTTAACGGGGGGGAAGAGAACAGAAGTTCAGCGACTTAGCGGAGGGGAGAACAGAAGTTCAACGACTTAGCGGGGGAGAGAACAGAAGTTCAGAGACTTAGCGGGGGGGAGAACAGAAGTTCAGCGACTTAGCGTGGGGGGGAGAACAGAAGTTCAGCGACTTAGCGTGGGGGGGGAGAACAGAAGTTCAGCGACTTAGCGGGGGGAGGAGAACAGAAATTCAACGACTTAGCGGGGGAGAGAACAGAAGTTCAGAGACTTAGCGGGGGGGGAGAACAGAAGTTCAGCGACTTAGCGTGGGGGGGGGAGAACAGAAGTTCAGCGACTTAGCGTGGGGGGGGGAGAACAGAAGTTCAGCGACTTAGCGGGGGGAGGAGAACAGAAATTCAACGACTTAGCGGGGAGAGAACAGAAGTTCAGAGACTTAGCGGGGGGGGGAGAGAACAGAAGTTCAGTGACTTTGCGGGGGGAAGAGAACAGAAGTTCAGCGACTTAGCGGGGGGGGGAGAGAACAGAAGTTCAGCGACTTAGCGGAGGGGAAAACAGAAGTTCAGCGACTTAGCGGGGGGAGAACAAAAGTTTAGCGACTTAGCGGGGGAGAGAACAGAAGTTCGGAGACTTAGCGGGGGAGAGAACAGAAGTTCGGAGACTTAGCGGGGGGAGAACAGAAGTTTAGCGACTTAACGGAGGGGGAGAAGAAAACAGAAGTTCAGCGACTTAACGGGGGGGGAAGAGAACAGAAGTTCAGCGACTTAACGGGGGGGGGGATAGCACAGAAGTTCAGCGACTTAACGGGGGGAAGAGAACAGAAGTTCAGCGACTTAGCGGAGGGGAGAACAGAAGTTCAACGACTTAGTGGGGGAGAGAACAGAAGTTCAGAGACTTAGCGGGGGGGAGAACAGAAGTTCAGCGACTTAGCGTGGGGGGGGGAGAACAGAAGTTCAGCGACTTAGCGTGGGGGGGAGAACAGAAGTTCAGCGACTTAGCGGGGGGAGAACAGAAATTCAACGACTTAGCAGGGGAGAGAACAGAAGTTCAGAGACTTAGCGGGGGGGAGAACAGAAGTTCAGCGACTTAGCGTGGGGAGGGAGAACAGAAGTTCAGTGACTTAGCGGGGGGGAGAACAGAAGTTCAGCGACTTAGCGGGGGGAGAACAGAAGTTCAGCGACTTAGCGGAGGGGAAAACAAGTTCAGCGACTTTGCGGGGGGAGAACAAAAGTTTAGCGACTTAGCTGGGGAGAGAACAGAAGTTCGGAGACTTAGCGGAGGGGGGAGAACAGAAGTTCAGCGACTTAGCGTGGGAGGGGGAGAACAGAAGTTCAGTGACTTAACGGGGGGCGAGAACAGAAGTTCGGAGACTTAGCGGGGGGAGAACAGAAGTTCAGTGACTTAGCGGGGGGAGAACAGAAGTTCAGCGACTTAGCGGGGGGGGGGAGAGAACAGGAGTTCAGCGACTTAGCAGGGGCGGGGGGAAACAAGATCAGCGACATAGTGGGGGGGGGAGAGAACAGAAGTTCAGCGACTTAGCGGAGGGGGAACAGAAGTTCAGCGACTTAACGGGGGGGACAGAAGTTCAGCGACTTAGCGGGGGGTAGGGGGAGAGAACAGAAGTTCAGCGACTTAACGGGGGGGGGGAGAGAACAGAAGTTCGGAGACTTAGCGGGGGGGAGAACAGAAGTTCAGCGACTCAGCGGAGTGGGGAACAGAAGTTCAGCGACTCAGCGGAGTGGGGAACAGAAGTTCAACGACTTAGCGGGGAAGAGAACAGAAGTTCAGAGACTTAGCGGGGGGAAAACAGAAGTTCAGCGACTTAGCGTGGGGGGGAGAACAGAAGTTCAGTGACTTAGCGGGGGGAGATCAGAAGTTCAGCGACTTAGCGGGGGTGAGAACAGAAGTTCAGCGACTTAGCGGGGGGGGGGAGAACAGAAGTTCAGCGACTTAACGGGGGGGGGAGAGAACAGAAGTTCGGAGACTTAGCGGGGGGGAGAACAGAAGTTCAGCGACTCAGCGGAGTGGGGAACCGAAGTTCAGCGACTTAGCGGGGGAGAGAACAGAAGTTCAGAGACTTAGCGGGGGGGGAGAACAGAAGTTCAGCGACTTAGCGGAGGGGAGAACAGAAGTTCAGCGACTTAGCGGAGGGGAGAACAGAAGTTCAGCGACTTAGCGGGGGGGAGAACAAAAGTTTAGCGACTTAGTGGGGGGACAGAAGTTCAGCGACTTAGCGGGGGGGGAACAGAAGTTCAGCGGCTTAGCGGGGGTGGGGGAGAGAACAGAAGTTCAGCGACTTAACGGGGGGGGGGGAGAGAACAGAAGTTCGGAGACTTAGCGGGGGGAGAACAGAAGTTCAGCGACTCAGCGGAGTGGGGAACCGAAGTTCAGCGACTTAGCGGGGGAGAGAACAGAAGTTCAGAGACTTAGCGGGGGGGAGAACAGAAGTTCAGCGACTTAGCGGGGGGTGAGAACAGAAGTTCAGCGACTTAGCGGGGGGAGAACAGAAGTTCAGCGACATAGCGGGGGGGGGGAGAACAGAAGTTCAGCGACTTAGCGTGGGGGGGGGAGAACAGAAGTTCAGCGACTTAGCGTGGGGGGGAGAACAGAAGTTCAGCGACTTAGCGGGGGAGGAGAACAGAAATTCAACGACTTAGCGGGGGAGAGAACAGAAGTTCAGAGACTTAGCGGGGGGGGGAGAACAGAAGTTCAGCGACTTAGCGTGGGGGGGAGAACAGAAGTTCAGCGACTTAGCGTGGGGGGGGGGAGAACAGAAGTTCAGCGACTTAGCGGGGGGAGGAGAACAGAAATTCAACGACTTAGCGGGGGAGAGAACAGAAGTTCAGAGACTTAGCGGGGGGGAGAGAACAGAAGTTCAGTGACTTTGCGGGGGGAAGAGAACAGAAGTTCAGCGACTTAGCGGGGGGGAGAGAACAGAAGTTCAGCGACTTAGCGGGGGGGGGGAGAACAGAAGTTCAGCGACATAGTGGGGGGGAGAGAACAGAAGTTCGGAGACTTAGCGGGGGGGGGAATGACAGACTGGTTCAGTATCATTAAATTCTCATAATTTTGTCCTCAGGTGAAATTATTCTTTTTCCCCAACATGAACATGTCGGTATTTTCGGTAGTTTTATTTCTGCAGGAGGATTCAATGTGTATATTTAATTTTTTCGCCCTTTTAACGATAACTTTCTCCACGTGAAGGAAGGTAAACAAATTTACCACCCAATGACAGACTTACCGTGTAACGCGGAGTTTACCGAACACAGTTGGGTTAAATCACCAAAGGTGAAGAACTTCATGTTCGTGATCACTGTTTACTCCGCGAACGATTCCACCGATTTGAGGTTAAATCGTTGAAACGACATATTATAAATACCCACCTTGTCACACGATGAGGTAAATACGGTCCTCGAAGCCCCGTGAGCTCAGTGAGTGGCGCGGAATGGTTCGGGGGAAATAGCACGGTAACTTGGATGGACAGTCAGTGATAGTAATACAAGACGCCTGTCAGACGTGGCGGCAACCAAACGGTTCGACCAATCGCTCGCGGTGTTACTGAACCGCGTATTCACCGTTCAATGAAACTCCTTCCCATTGGTGAGACGTGTGCGAGGCGTTCCGTATGGGGCGTGGCAGAAACAACCAATAGAAAAAGCCGTTACAGTGAGGTGGCCCAAACTGCTAAAAAGAGCTCTCACCATTGGTCAATGCTAGCCACGTCGCTCGCGACGGGGGACCCCCAGGATGACGTCATTGCCACGCCTTCTGGCAGGCAACGGAATCTGTGGATCAATTGAGCTTTAACACAAGTTGATTTACGTGTCAAGACTCTCTCTCTGCCTGACTGGGAGTAGTGTGTCTTTACCATAGTCCATACCTCTCTGTCTTCCGTCCACAAGCGGCCTGGGACACTCCACAAATTAGGAAAGTCAATTAACGGTCTGATCTCAGTGACGTTGATGTATTAAACGAACTACTTAGCTGCCGATTGTGACGTCATCGATTCCCCTCTTTGAAAATTCCATCTATATTCGATTTTTTTTGAATCCGCTATCACCTGCGTAAATACATGGAACACATAATGTGAACATTTCAGAAGTATGAACAGAATGTGTCCGGATAAAAGTGTGTTGGAAGTTCCAGGCTTACGCCCATTGTATTATGACGATTATGATTACTAGTGCGGGCCCGTACGTGCAAAAAAAAAGCATTGACAACACTCGTGACGTCACAGCACCGTGTCCTGTCATTGGTTTGGTAAATAAATGGCCATAACTTGTGAAGCACTTGTCCGATTAATATCAAACCTTGAAAAGGCACATCCTCAGGTCCCCAGCAATATTCCTGCCAAGTTTCAATTAGATCGGACCAGTGGTTGTCGAGAAACAGCAGTCACAGACAGACAGACAGACAGACAGACACACACACACAGACATTGCTGGAATGAGAGATAGAAGATTATGATATTTGATTTTTTTTGAATCTGAATGGTGTTCTGCCTCATGGGAAGTCCTAATTAATTGGCTTCCTTATAATCTTCTCCATATCTCCCAATCCTCTGCCTCTCTCTCCTTCATCCTGCACAGTCGTTTCCTTGTCTCAGTCTCTCCTGCAGTTTCCTTCTCGGTCTTAGAAAGGTCTAGTTATACCTTCACCGACCGAAGGTCAAGGAGGTCATGTTTTCACCCCTTTCTGTCTGTGTCTGTGCACAGGATATCTCAAGAAGTTGTGGACGGATCCGGATGAAATTTTGTGGACAGGTTTGGTGTGCGGCAAGGACAAATTGATTCGATTTTGATGAAGATCCGAACCCGGATCTGGATATGATAATGACTATTTTTTTTAAGTGATTCTTCACCATTGAGTGATGGGGCCAAAAACGATATTGTACTGTACAGCATGATATTTCAAAAATGTATTGGGCCTGATATGTTCTCATGGATCAGGTATTGCGCGGCGGAGGTATGCGCTCTACTGAGTGCCCTTCTAGTTTTAAGTTGTTTTCCTTCGAGTCCATCTTTCCATCGACCTTGTCCTTTCATCCTGTGTCGCAACCAGATCAGGTTCATCATTTGTTTTCCTCTCTGTCCAGCTGATATTTTATATTCTCCATATTATCCACGTGAACAGAGTACCCGCCCTACGGGCGATCTTGTTCGAAGCATGCAGCACGTTCTTCTGATGCATATCTTTATTTGGGCGGTGTATAGGCAACTGACAGCTCTGTATGATAAAAAAAACAACAACCCGGGTTACATGCATGAAGCAATAACATACCTACTGCTTATAATTCAAAACACTACACTACACTGGAAAACATGGGGGGCAGGAATACTGTACTGGAAATGGGAGAGACTTGTAATACCCTAACACACAAGGAGGTGGCACGACACGATACACATTTACATAGAAAATTTGTGTCCCGCCCCAAGACCACCAGCAAAGATAAACGCACACCGATACATTAATTGTGGTCATGGAGGTTGAAATGTCATGATGTACAATCAGACCGACCACGATGCGTTCAACTTCACATGGGCTTTATTGAGAACACTCAGCTCCATTACTCGTACCATGTGTCACACATGCGCACGCGGGACTCACATCAAGCCCAAGGAAGGGCGACACATCACAATATCTCCCAATTTAATACAAATCCAACCGGTCTGGATGTTTCGATACACGGGAGGACCTCGGCAAAGGAATTGTTACAGGTACAGATTTAGGTGACGTGGACAAACGCATCGGACTGGCAGCGGGTACAGGTACAGGTACAGGTACAGAAACTTCGGGTGGAGATACATTATGAACAACTTCAGATGTAGGCTCGGAAACAACAGTTACATTCTCGGACAACAGAACAATAACTGGATGAATCACAGAATTTGCATCATCCACCATCTCAATATAACGCAGCTTGATCTGATCCACATGTTTCCTAACTGTACCCCCATCTTTCAGCTTGACACAAAAAAACACGAGTTCCTTCCTTGCTAATAACAACACCTGGCAGCCATTTCGCTCCAAGGCCATGGTTCAGTACATAAACTGGATCATTTACAGCAAAGTCACCCAACGCAGCCGTGCGATCATGATGGTATTTCTGACTCTGAAGCTTGTTGTCAACGGTTTCACTGATGTCAGGGTCTGACATCACGTTTGAAGCGAACCTTGAGTAACATGCCTTAACCCTTGCTTGACAATCTGTACAGCACGCTCTGACCATTAGAAGCGGGTTTAAACAGAGCAGAACGGACATGTTTGATTCCATTCAACCTCATGAATTCCTGACATGTAAAACATGAACCATTATCGCTTACCGACACATCAGGTAGACCGTGAGTAGCGAACGTAACACGTAAATTCTCAATGGTGGCGGCAGAAGTGCTGGTCGACATGATAGAGCACTCAATCCACTTGGAAAACGCATCAATGACAACAAAGAACATTTTCTCTAAGAACGGACCTGCAAAGTCAACATGAATCCTGGACCAAGGTTTGGAAGGCCACGACCAAAGACTCAGCGGTGATTCCGCTGGTGACTTGCTGAGATGAATGCACGTATTACAACAATGAACACAAGATTCAAGTTCGGAATCAATACCAGGCCACCAAACATGAGACCTTGCGATGGCTTTCATTGTAACGGTACCAGGGTGGGTACTATGTAGTTCAGAAACCAACTTCTCTCTTCCCTGCTTTGGCACGATGACTCGTCGACCCCAAAGTAAGCATTCCGACTGGACAGATCACTCATCTCTATAACGTAAATATGGTTTGTCCTCCTTCGAGTCCGGTATACGGGACCAATCGCCACTCATAACACAATGCTTAACCACAGACAACACAGGACCTCTGTTAGACCACAATCTCACTTGGGCAGCAGTGACTGGAGAATTGTCACTCTCAAACACATTCATAGCTAATACAAGGTCAGCAGGTTGAGGGGTATTGTTACAATTAGTGATCAGTACTGGCAGTCGACTCAATGCATCAGCGCAATTCCCAGTGCCAGGCCTGTAACGAATAGTATAATTGAAACCAGACAGCATCAAGACCCACCGCTGAACACGTGATGATGCATTGGTGTTGATTCCCTTGTTCTCTGAAAACAAGGTGAGCGGTTTGTGATCAGTTTCAAGCTCAAATATTGATGCATCTTGGTTACCCCAAACACACAGCCTAATGCTTCTTTATCAACCATACCAAAGGCTCTTTCAGCTTTCGTTAAGCTTCTGGAAGCATATGCAACAGGTTGTAACTTGCCCGACTCATTGGCTTGTTGGAGCACACAGCCTACCCCAGAGGCACTAGCATCACACGACAATACAAGATGCTCACGTGGATCATAATGAACAAGCAACTTGTAAGAACACAATAGACTTTTAGCTTCCTTGAAGGCATTGTCCTGGAACTTGCCCCAAACCCAAGTTTTCCTTTTCTGAAGTAACTGATGCAGGTCGTTCAGTCAAGAACCTCAATTCTAGGACCATTCTCTGGCTAGTACGGTATGACGATTGATTTGACTTCTATTGACCTTTTATAAAAAAAAATTTAGCCCCCATGTCCCTCCCAAAAATCCCGGCATTTTTCGCCAGAGGCCCAAATCCAAGATGGCTGGCGGCACCATCTTGAAAAATTAAGTTTTGAACCAGAGCACCTAGAATCATGTACAAAGACATTTTTTCGGGTAAGTCGACCATGAGGATTCCGACATTACGACATAATTTTGATCCAGAAATCCAAGATGGCTGCCATCCGGTAGCACGAAAACGGAACTTTTGAATGGGAGCACCTAGGATCATGAATTAACACATTATATCTGCTAAATCTATAATGGTCACAGAATTGAGGTCCTGCTTAGTGAATTGTTATGTTTTTGTAACTTCTTTGTTTGTGTGTGTAATTTCATATGACACACATATTCTTCATATACTTATTTCTGTCTTTCCAGGGAATGTACGAGCATATGAAATGGCACTAAGAAGCACAGCATTGAGAAAATGGCTGTCAAGACAATGTCCACCGTTCCGTGTGTCCTCCAGTGTGGCGGGCTTTGCAATGAAGCCACCCGATGCCATTGTCTCTGTTGAGAGTTGGGAAAAGCTCAAGAAAAAGGCCCTGTTATGGAGTGGTCTTGACAAGTTCGGAGACGTCTACAGAACGGTCAATTGGGATAATGGTCCCGGCGTACAATGTGTCCATAAATCATGTAAGTTGACCATATGGAATGCCAAGAAACTGGAACAGGCCAAGACAAGAGATAAAAAACGAGAGGTCGAGGAATGCCAATCTCAGTCTTTCTCCTCAGCTGCCACTCCACCTGCCAAGAAGCTGCGATCGAGTGTATTCGGGCTGATACATGAAAAAACAAAATGTGTGTGGTGCTGTAAACCAGAGTTGGCCAAGCACCCTGAATCAAAGCTGTCCCTGATATCATACGATCATGCATGGACAGCTACCAAGAGCTATACGGTGGCCCTCGAAGATCAGAAAATGCGAGACAGAATCAACTGTGTGATCGATTATGCAGCTGATGACCCCTACGCGATTGAGATCAGATATCACAACAAATGCTGGTTGAAATATGTGCGTAGTTACCAGAAAATGAGTGAAGATGACAAACTCCCACGCATGCACAATGTCAATCTCCGTGAGGCTCAGACTATCTTCTTTGACCACATCAGAACAGTTATCTTTGATGAACATGAGCTAAGGTCACTGCAGAGCCTCCTCAAAGACTCAAGCTCTATCATATCTCGGTATAGCTTCCAACATCCGGCATCGTCATTCTTTATCATAGATATCCTGATCCGGTAGTTTGAGGGCAAGATCGGCTTCCACTCCTGCCCTCAGAGGAACCAGAGCGGCCGAGTCAATGACACATCTGGGGGTGTCCGCCATCGGGGTCAGCAGTGAGCAACTGGTGCGTAACATGGCTGAGCGGTTAAAGGATGACGTCAAGTCAATCAAACTCAACCTGTGACCACCGAGAGTCAAGGAGCTAGAAGGAGGAATAAGAGCTCTCACCTCTCCTGGTCCAGCTGCTATCTGCTTTGCAGGGAAGAAGGGGGTAGATCTGTCTCCCAGCACATTCTCTCTCGCCTCCCTGATTACACAGCGCATCACAAAGCAACCCACCACTACCGCCATGAATGCCACCATCACCCTTCACAGGATGACTCGCAGCAAGGAGCTCCCGATGCATCAACCTGCACTAGGGCCAGCTGAAAAGGACGAGGAAGATGATAGCAAGGAGGGGGATGAGGAGGGAGATGATGATGTACAGAGGAAGAGGGAAGAATTCATCTGAATCTAATGAGTCAGAATCGAGTGAGGCAAAATGCTCTGATTCGGACTGATCATATCTCTCAAGGTCATATTGATTCATCAGCTCCAATGTCATAACAATGTGAAGTATGACACGAAAGCATAATTGGTGACTTCTAAATATGTTTTTTTTTAATGTTTTTTTCTAAAATGTGTTTCATTTGTGTTGTGGTGTCATTTGTCTTCAGAAAATGGCCAAAAAGTACCATTTTCAGGATAAAATGATTTTGTCTTGACATGTTTTAAGTAGTTTCATTTGCAAATTGTTGAAGTTACAGCCATTTATATCCATATCCATCGGGACCATACTCCATGCAGAGCGTTGGTGCTGCCTAAGCAGTCTCCTTGGCTATTGGACACAATCCTGGACGGGTCGCCACTCCGACACAGTATACCAGCATGCTGGCACTCATTTTGCCGACCTCGGAAGGATGACAGGCAGAGTCAACCCCACCTGGTATGAATTCAACAGTGGAGTGGGGTTTGAACTCAGGATCAGAGGATTCCAAGCCACCACCTTAACCATTGAGCCAACACCAGGTATACAGCAATTTAAAAAGAGCTTATTTTGAACTGTAATGAGTTTACTTGTCCTGCATTCATCAATTATATATATATATATATATATATATATATATATATATATATATATATATTATTCATCAATTTACTTTACTGCAAGAGATCCTGATGGAGGTAGTTGCTTTAAGTACAAAAGTTACGTTTTCGCTCTACCGGATGGTGGCCATCTTGGATTCCTGGGTCAAAATGATGTCATAACGTCAAAGTAATGTCAGATTCGGAATCCTCGTGGTCGAGTTACCCCAAAAAAGTGTCTTTGTACATGATTCTAGGTGCTCTGGTTCAAAACTTAATTTTTCAGGATGGATTTTTCTTGGGATTGTAGCCTTGCCAGCCATTTTGGATTTGGGGCTCTGGCAAAAAAATTCCAGGATTTTTGGGAGGAACATGGGGGCTAAATTTTATAAAAAAAAAAGGTCAATAGAAATAAAATCAATCGTCAAACCTTACTAGCCAGAGAATGGTCACGGAATTGAGGTTCTTGACCTAACTAAGGGGTTGCTCACCCACGGCAAGAAACTGCCAAAATGGTTGAGCAAACCCAAAAAGGAATGCAATTGACATGGTTTGGGTGCATTCTTAATTGCTTCGACTTTGGAATCACACTGCATGATCCCAGCGGCAGTAACTCTTCTGCCGAGGAATACAACTTCGGGTGCCATAAACACACATTTCTCACATTTCATTCTTTGTCTTACTTTGTCCAAACGACGCAGGACTTCCTCCAGGTTACTCAGGTGTTCTGCAGTGTTGCAGCCCGTGATCAGGATATCATCCTGGAACACGACAGTCTTTGGCACATATTTCAATAGACCCTCCATGTTTCTCTGAAAGATGACAGCTGCTGAATGTATTCCAAAAGGACAACGATTGTAGATGAACAGCCCCTTACGAGTGTTGATGCACATAAGTTTCCTTGACTCCTCATTCAGCTCGTGTCATGTAGGCAGACGTCAGATCCAACTTGGTGAATGACTTTCCACCAGCTAATGTTGAAAACAGGTCATCCGCTTTGGGCAGTGGATACTGATCCTGCATGGAGTGGCGATTTATGGTCACTTTGTAGTCTCCGCAGATCCTCACTGCTCCATCACCTTTCAGGACAGGAACAACTGGACGAGCCCATTCATTGAACTCAACAGGAGAGATGACCTCCTCACTCTGGAGTCTCTCAAGTTCACACTCGATCTTTTCCCTCATCAAGTCGGGACCAGGCCAAGCTTTACAGAAGATGGGCTTTGCTTCCAAGGCCAGATGAATCTTAACTTTCATCCCCATGAAGGAACCAATTCCTGGCTCAAACAGAGATGGAAACTTATCCAGCACTTGAGCACAACTAGAAGCCTCCACTGAAAACAGCTTTTTGATCTCATGCCATTTCAGCTTTGTGCTCTGAAGCCAGTTCCGACCGAGTAATGTAGGACCATTGCCTGGTACAACCCACATTGGCAGTTCATGTCACACTATCATAAGACACACTGACATCTGTGCTGCCAACCGGAAGAATTTCCTTGGTGTAGGTACGAAGTTTGGCCTTCACGGGACTCAATTTGAGCTTCACAGCCTCACAGTCCCACAATTTGTCAAATGTCTCCAGGCTCATAATTGACTGACTCGCCCCTGTGTCCACTTCCATTGCCACCTGCTTGCCATTCAGCTGAAGATCAACAGTTATCGGTGGGGTGCTGCCATGGATTGTATACATCTCACACTCCTCTCCATGCAGACGACTCATCAGCTCCAGCAACATGCTCGCCATCATCCACATGATGGGTGATGCCAGTACTATCACCACTACTGGATTGGGAACACCTCTTTTGAAGATGCCCGATCTTGCCACATCCGTGACATGTGTACCGCTCGAAACGGCTCCGGTGAGCCACGATTTGCATCACAACGCCAACACATGTTCTTGGGGCCTCTTGCGAGCGATGAAGCAGGTTTCAAACACACAACTGGCTTAGGTGAAGCCTTATATGAAGATTGAGCAATCTTATTTACAGTATCTGCACTTGAAGAGTTCTGGCTCTTCGACGAGATCTCCTTCAGGTTTTCAGCAGTTGTCATACACACCTGTGCAATCTTCACTGCTTTGATAAAACAAAGGTTTTATCAAATTCACATTAGCTTTATTTATTTATTAAACTTCACATTAGCTTTATTGAGAACACTCAGCTCCATTCTGATCCTGTGTTGTCGCGCATGCACACACGGCACTCACATCAAACCCAAGGAAGAGCAATAC
>NC_140965.1:14890856-14893356 GCF_056783735.1 Eptatretus burgeri | reverse complement strand
GATTCCACATACATGCAAGCCAGGTATGGCTGCACTCAACATACATGGGTTTATTCTATAGTGAAGGTACTGCTTCCATTGGTTTGCTATTCATTAACATTTTGCCAAAATGCTGTAATAAATGAACAGGGAAAAATATGTTGGCACAACTATGAAAGACAAATTTATCTGTCCTATTACACGGCCTCATATCCTCGGGACTCTTACGCATTGACTTATACATTGTGTGCATGCTAATACAAGTTACTTGTCAACTCTAGAGTCTAGACTAGTCCGATAAATCCGTCGTCCGTCCGACTGGTCCGATAAATCTGACGTGCTGTAGCTTTCTTTTATTATTCTCCTTTCTTCATTGTTTTCTACTGGCGCTACATGACGACAGTAGGAATAAAATAAATAAAAATGCAACAGAACATCAGATTTATCGGACTACTCTAGACAATTATGTCGCAAGGTGTGTTCTGCACACAAGTTTTCATTGCATCCGGACAGCGAGATTGCTTCGTTTTATGCGCGGAGAGATACGGCCGATGACATTGGCTGGCCTTGCTTGCGATTCATTCGCCGCGGTGCAACATGTCCGCTGTGCTGGTCACGTCACCTCACTAAAATATTTCTGATATCGAGCAGTATGCAAGTAGAATTTACATTATTGAATTACAAATAGGATTTAGTCTAACCAGTTGTTATTGCCAAGTCTTCCTTCGATGTCCTCCCGATCATCATGAACGCCGGGAATTTAATCGCCATTTTCCTCTGCTTGTCCTGCTTCAGGCTCGAACTGCTGAGGCCATATTCCATTTCCAGCTGCCTGAACTTCACCTCCCACGACTACGTTATCCGACAATTTTCCATCTGATTCAGACCAAAATCCTTCATTTCTCTCACACTCACTGTCGCTACCAGACAAATCAAAGTCCATGTCATCTATTATTCACAATCAAATGTTTGATTTTTTTAAAGCAGAAATGAATGAAGCGTTTGAGTCGATGAATCGAATGTAGAAACACACAGGAAGCCAATGCAATCACGTCGAGTCGTAGACCACTAACCCAAGTAATTTGCGTGCAGCCTTTGTTGTTCTGGAGATGACGTCATGTGGGTTACGCCCCTTTCAGGAGAATTTTTAGGGGCGTTCCCAAAGAGGTTTGTTTTTTTAATTAAACATTTTACAGAACGAGTATTGTGAAAAAACATTGACAGATCAGAAATCACGATGAAAAACTCCTATAGGACATTATGTATATATATATATATATATATATATATATATATATATATATATATATATATATATATATATATATATCTTCTTCTTCTTCTTTCGGCTGCTCCCGTTAGGGGTCGCCACAGCGGATCATCCGTGTGATCCGCATAGTGATTTGGCACAGGTTTTATGCCGGATGCCCTTCCTGACGCAACCCTGGTCGCCTCTTACGACACAGGGATATGGTACACCTATTTTAACCGGGGTATACACCGGCCCAGTATACTGGTCCTCATTTTGCCGACCTCGGAAGGATGACAGGCTGAGTCAACCCCCTGGTGTATTAATTCAGTGGCCCAACGGGGCTTGAACTCAGGACCTTTTGGATCCCAAGCCACTGCCCTAACCACTGCGCCAACACACCAGGATTATATATATATATATATATATATATATATATATATATATATATATATATATATATATATATATATATATATATATCTTCTTCTTTCGGCTGCTCCCGTTAGGGGTCGCCATAGCAGATATCCATATAATCTGCATAGTGATTTGGCACATGTTTTACACCGGATGCCCTTCCTGACGCAACCCTGGTCGCCTCTTGTGACACAGGGATCTGGTACACCTATTTTAACCGGGGTATACACCGGGCCCTGGTACTCATTTCCCTGGTATACACCGGTATACTCATTATACTCGGTATACTCATATCCCTGGTATACTCATTTCGCCGACCTCGGAAGGATGACAAGCTGAGTCAACCCCCTGGTGTATTAATTCAGTGGCCCAACGGGACTTGAACTCAGGACCTTTTGGATCCCAAGCCGCTGCCCTAACCTAACATATACATATATACATATATATATATATATATATATATATATATATATATATATATATATATATATATATATATATATGCAATTTCAGTAGTTTTGAGTGTCATTGGACCTTTAAGCCTTCTTTGTGCAGGTAAATTTGTCTTCCTTTCCTTCTCACCAATTTTTTTTGCCAAATACGACGACTTATTGGTCCGTCAGCGAAGCGACGGATACGCTCTGTCGGTATAACACGGGACAGATTGGTGGCTGAAAACTGAGAGAGCTAATGAATTGGGGGAAACCTGGGAGATTGTGCAGTTTGATTTCTTCAAATTTATTTTTGTAAAATACCCAAGAAAAACCATAAGCGCGGGTATTAATCATCCAAGATTTGTACTCTTATCAGTGTACTTCCATGATATTGCATTCCGTTGGTGATGTGCTTGGACAG
>NC_140965.1:14825856-14883356 GCF_056783735.1 Eptatretus burgeri | reverse complement strand
GAAGTGATTCTTCACGATTGAGCGATAGTGCCAAAAACGATATATAACATGATATCTCAAAAAGTTGTGGACGGATTATGACAAAACTTGGTGGATGAGCTGGGTACGTGACAAGAACAAGCCGATTCGATTTTGATTCAGGTCCGGATCCAGATCGGTGGGATACAAGACGTAAACTGTTCAGCCTGGTGGAGGTATGCGCTCCACCAAGTGCCATTCTAGTTCGTTCCGCCAAAGGATTCTCATGTTAGAGACTGTAATCACAGGTTAACTATCCTTCGTGTGGATGGAATATGTGAATTATTTGCTGAATAAAGGACATAATGTAAATTAAACCTGATGGATGTTTGTATAGTGTATTTTTTGCATTTCATACCAGGAAAATGTTAAAAGTTTTTTTTTTTTGATTAATTAAAAACATTAACATGCATGAAACCGAGGATATCCCAGGAAATGAATGAGGTAGGGAATCTCAGGATGGAACTCGTATAAAACAAACATTCAAAATTAGAAGGGCATTCGGTAGAGCGCATACCTCCACCACGTCATGCCTGATCCACGAGAACGTATTGGTCCAAATACATTTTTGAAATATCATACTACACAGTACTATATTGTTTTTGGCCCCATCTCTCAATGTTGAAGAATCACTTTAATAAAATTAAATAATTCTCGTTTCCGGATTCTGATCTTCACCAAAATGGGATTGGTTCTTCCTCGTCATACACCCAATGCTTCCACCAAGTTTCATCCGAATCTGTCCACAACTTTTTGAAATATCCACACCCCACGAACATCCGAATCCATACCCCATGAAGACCAAGAATCCTCCAGAGGGCATCCATATTCACTGAATCGAACGCTTTACAGAGATCAACATCGGCTGCAAGCAGCACCTGCCGAAACTCTCGTCTGCGTTCGGTGAGGACCCGAAGAGCAAGGATACGGTCAATCGTTGACCTCTTTGGTGTAAAGCTGACTGCTGTGGATGCTGGAGCTCAAGAAGATGGTGGCGAACCCTATCAAGAATTATCCGAGCACAGACCTTGCCCGGCACTGAGAGCAGCGTCACCCCTCGGTAGTTGTTGCAGTCTTGGCGATCACCCTTCCCTTTCCAGAGAGGGACAACAAGGCCCCTCTTCCAGTCAGTTGGGATGATGCCTGTGTTCCAGGTAGAGCACAGAACTGCATGCAATGACACGAGTACAGCATTTCCACCAGCCTTGAGAAGTTCAGCATGGATGCCACAGATCGCTGGAGCTTTATCCATTTCAACCGGTTCACCGTAGCCTGTTCCCACACACTAAGGTGGATCACAGTTGATTGGAGGGTCAGCACACGGGACAGTAACACCCCTGACATCGAACTCAACAGCTGGTGGTTCAGCCTGGTATAGCCACTCAGTCACCAGCACAACCGGCCTTCACTTCAGACTCCTCTGTCAACAGCACACCACCCACTGCTCTAACTGCAGCACACCGAGAGATGGGTTTGGAGGAACGCAATGCACAAATTCCTCTGTAAACAGGACGAGAATCAATTGACCACAGGTAATGCTCTACCCCCCCCGCCCCCCACACATAGGCCTCCTTGTCCACCCTCAATGCAGGTGCAGTTTTATGCCTCAACTCCCTGAACAGCTCAGCTCTGCTATTAAACCTGGCCCTGCGACTCTGGTCAATGGTATCCTTTGTTCCTTGAGAGACAAAATTCTTCTTCGCCCTGCGGTGAGTTCCAAGACATCCACCGACAACATCGAGGATAGTGGTCTTGAAGGCACTCCACAATTCTTCAGGATTCCCCAAAGCACCCAGACCCCCAAAATCCCCACTCAGCCTGTTCGCAAACCCCTCAGCTGCCCTCTCATGCTTGAGCTTGCCAACATCCAGCCTAGGCTGAGATGGTACCATTCTCCTGGATTTAAACTGCAACTTCAGAGTTGCTACAACAAGCCTGTTGTTGGTATTGAGGAAATGAACACTCTGGTTAGACCCTGCAGTTCTGGATAATCCTCCAGGGACCATTAAGGAGCACATGGTCAATCTCCTTTACCACACCACCAGCGTTGGAATATTAAGTCCAGCGATGAGCCTGTGAGTGATGAAACCATGAACCAGACCATGACTTCTTGAAAAGTCAAGGAACTTGGTGCTGTTCTGGTTCACAGTTCCAGATCAATGGAGACCAATACATGTCTCATAACCATCTTGATGAGTTCCAGTCGATGCATTTAAATCCCCCAAGACTAGAAGTGTATCTCGTCTGGTGCACTGATCAACCACAGACTCGAGTGCAGCACAGAATGGGTCCTTCACGGTGAGATCACTCTCCTCAGTCGGAGCATAAACAGAACAGAGACCAGGGAAATGACACCCAAGGAGTGACGAATGCTTTGTCTCCGAATATGTTGGTTGACCAGTGTTACCTCAATTATCATTGGAATCAGCTTATTAGACACAGCTACAGCAACTCCTTGGGCATGGTAACCATCAGAGCGACCAGACCAATAGTAGGTGTAACCACCCGCCATGATCTCGCTGCAATCCGGTCTCCGAACCTCAGAGAGTGCTGCAATACCGATGTCCAAACGCTTGAACTCAGATGATAACAGAGACAGGTGATCATCCTCTCTTAGAGATCGGACATTCCAGGATTACACCCAAAAGGACCGTTTCAGGTTAACCCAAGGAGACCACCGTCTGGTGGAGGACACCTCAGCACCACTCCGCCATACACTACCACAACCTGACCAAGGAAGTTTAACCCGTGATTTTCTCCCATCATCAAGGAATGAGGGACCCGAAGGCTTTGCCCCAATCATGTCATCCGGTGAGCTGCCCTCCGAAGGGAAGCAGCACAGGAGGTACTCCCACGGAGTGGGTTTGCAGATTTCCTCACATTTGTGGCTTCTGTGGAGTGAAGGTTTTTTTGGTGGCCGGAGTGAAAATCCTGCCACCAGCCTCCTAAAAAAACAAGTAACCCAACTGCAGGAGGACGTCCTCAGACACAGTTGTCCACTAGATATGGATGGCCGTTGGCTCACAAGGAGCTCCTCCACCCTTTGATAGGTTTTGTTTGTATTCCTGCTGGGTATCCATATCGTACACCCTTCTCACCAGAAAACCTGGTGGGGTAGACGGTTTAGTCGCCAACAACTCGACCATGAAACATGAAACAGTACAGGTTTACATGTTACCTGTTGCTTACGTGTATTCAACAAAATCATACCTACTACTTGTAATTCAAAACATTTCACTGCACTGAAAAACGTGGGGACAGGAGCACTGGACTGTAAATGGTGGAGACTTGTAATACCCTCTCCCACCTCGAGGCGTCGCTACATGATAAACATTTACATGGAGAATTTAACATCTCCTCCCTTCCACTTCATCCCCCCATTCCCCCTTGAAGACTACCGACAAATATTTCGCAAGTCTGGACGTAATCAACCCATAACTGTAGGAGCAGTGTGACAAACAAACAAACAAACAAACAAACAAACACTGGTCTGTGAATACATATGTGGGACCACACAGAATCATGAGTGGATCATACATGACACGTGTCATGGTGACGTTTTGTCTCAGTGAAGGCAAGCTGAGTTATAAGAACCCTTATCTGTGACTTGGCCTACCAGGTGCAGTCAAAGAGTTCATCCCGATTTATTTATTAAAAAGCTTGGCTCATAGCAAAGAGTCGAATGGGATATTGAGGGTATAAACTAAAGTGTCTTAAAGGTCTTGAGGAGGTAAAGGGTCTAAAGTCAAAGCCCTGTAAAGATCTAAAGAGTCTTAAAAGATCTAAAAAGGGTCTATAAAAAGTCTGTAAAGATTTTTAAAAAAGGGTCTTTAAAAAGTCTGTAAAGATCAAAAAAGGGTCTTAAAAAAGTCTGTAAAGATCTAAAAAAGGGTGTTTAAAAAGTCTGTAAAGATCTAAAAAAAAAGGGTGTTTAAAAAGTCTGTAAAGATCCAAGTGATCTAAAAGGTCTGAAGGTCTCAAAGGTACATTCCAATAGTAGGTAACTAATGCTACACCCACGTGGACAGTTGGGTAACAACATGGCGCCTATTTTTAACTTTGCCAAACGCTCATATTCTGTGGAACTGAGGGGGTGGGGAGTTGGGTAAGGGGAGGTTGTGTGGGGGATGGGGGGGTGCGGGGGGAGAGGGTAAACACAATTCCCAACATATTGATGAATTTATAACGAGATGGCTTTTGAAAGACGAGCCATTGGTTTGAAGGTTGAAAATATCTCAACAAGTATGAAGAAGAGAGAAGTGAGTGGGCGAGGGGGTCAGAGTTCAGGCATCAATAATTCGGGATTCTTTGGTATTTATTTAACTCAGCGGTAGCCTCGTGTTGGCTCCGCGGTTAGGGTCCTAAGTTCGAGCCCCGTTGGCGGCTGAATGAACACAGAGGTGGGGTTGACTCAGCCTGTCATCCTTCCGAGGTTGGCGGAAAAGAGGACCTGTGTACTGGAAATAGGGGCACTGCATCAGCGGCAATGCTGCGCCCCGAACCAGTGATGTAATTTTACAGTCAAAAAGAGAAGGGAACTCAGTGGTTCCAAGGTTCCAAATGTATTTGAGAAGTTTCCTCCTTGGTATAAACTAGTTATATCATCAAGTCGAGCAGTGTTTAAAGTACGGATCGTACAAGCGATGACAGAACAATCTCCAGCAATGATTGTTCCTTCGGACGAGTATCTCAAACTTCATCGACTTCGATTTGTGGTTTCATTCCTTTTAAAATATCAATCAGTTCATTCAACGTGCTGCTCTCTCTCTCTGTACGTGAGTTGTCGTTAAACGAGGATTTGAACACGTTCGCTCGATGAGATATTAAGGGGTTTAACAGTGAAATAACCCTTTTTATAAACACCTTCGATTTATTTATATTAACTCCATGGCAACGGTCCATGGAGACCGTGCGGTGGCGACGCGAGGGCGATGCACAGACCGTGGCGATGTAATTCCCTGTTAAAGACGCTCCTGAGTCCATTGAGAGGGATAAGCCGGAGGTCCGGGGACCTGACCCTCCGGACCCCTCCTTCGACCCCCACCTTTTATTCCTCCTTTTTTTTTTTTTTTTTTTGCTCATTGGAGTTCTCTGGGGGTCGGAAGGACACGCGGATGAAAGACCCTCCTAATGAGATTACACGCTTACTGAGCCGTATCAAGGGAGCTCAGCGAGTTGAGCCAGCATTGGCGGCTTTGGCCCGGATCTCGGACTGTCCCGGCTCCTGTCCCTCCACATGGCGGGCCGTCTGGCCCTGCGGTGGCCGAGCTGTTGAGAGCAACAGCGACGAACCGCGTGAAACGGCGAAGAGGCAAAAGGACAACAAGAGTTGGATTTACAAAACAATCAAGTGACGGAAATGGCGCGTTTGCACGGCAGGCTCAGATCCAGACCAGATACAGACCACAAGCAGAACACATCCAGACCAGATACAGACCACAAGCAGAACACATCCAAAACGGATGCAGGGCAGAACTAGAATGCATACAGACAGCAACGAGACCACAACGAGATCACAACCAGAACGCATACAGACCAAAACAAGGCATTACCAGACCGGATCCAAAACACATACAGACCACAACCAAACCACAACCAGACCGGATCCAAAACGAATCCAGAATACATACAAACCACAACCAAACAAGGCATTACCAGACCGGATCCAAAACACATACAGACCACAACCAAACCACAACCAGACCGGATCCAAAACGAATCCAGAATACATACAAACCACAACCAGAACCCATACACACCAAAACAAGGCACTACCAGACCGGATCCAAAACACATACAGACCACAACCAAACCACAACCAGACCGGATCCAAAACGAATCCAGAATACATGCAAACCACAACCAAACCAAAACAAGGCATTACCAGACCGGATCCAAAACACATACAGACCACAACCAAACCACAACCAGACCGGATCCAAAACGAATCCAGAATACATACACACCACAACCAGAACGCATACAGACCAAAACAAGGCACTACCAGACTGGATCCAAAACACATACAGACCACAACCAAACCACAACCAGACCAGATCCAAAACGAATCCAGAATACATACAGACCACAACCAAATCATATCCAGACCAGATACAGACCGCAACCAGAACGCATACAGACCAAAACAAGGCACTACCAGACCAGATCCAAAACAAATCCAGAATACATACAGACCACAACCAAAGCACAACCAGACCAAAACAAGGCATTACCAGACCGGATCCAAACACATACAGACTACAACCAAATCACAATCAGACCACATCCAAAACGAATCCAGAATACATACAGACCACAACCAAAGCACAACCAGACCAAAACAAGGCATTACCAGACCAGATCCAAACACATACAGACCACAACCAAACCACAATCAGACCACATCCAAAACGAATCCAGAATACATACAGACCACAACCAAAACACAACCAGACCAAATCCAAAACAGATCCAGAATGCATACAGACCATAACTAGAGGGGGAGCACTCGGGAGAGTGCAAAACCTCCACCGCCAATACTGCTGGGTCACTCAAGTGAACCTTATATAGTAGAGTAAATTTGTGGTTTGACCCCAAAAAAATTGATACAAAAGGTTTTTCAACGGTTTTGACCTCCAAAATAACATACTAAAAAATCTACTCAAATCAACCTACCGGAAAGGGCCTATTTTCAAGATGGCGTCCAAAATGGCCGCCGTGGGCTTAAATTTCCATAGAATGTGCAATAGCTGGCCTACATTTGTGATTTTTGTGTCAATTTCTATGTTTTGGAGGTCAACAAATCCAATGAAACCATTTTCAAAGCTGATCAGTGATGGGAAAAACCTTAAATCCAAGATGGCGTCCAAAATGGCCGCCATGGGCATAAAATTGCTACTAAATTGTCAATAAATGCTGTGCTTGTGTGATGTATGTGTCGATTTCTATGTTTTGGAGGTCAACAAATCACCTGATATCATTTTCAGAGTTGACTAGTGATGGTAAGGCCTTAAATCCAAGATGGCGTCCAAAATGCCCCCCCCCCCCCCAAATGGCCACCATGGGCGTGTACTTGCTTTAAAACAGGCAATAAATGGACTAGATTTGTAGTGTTTGTGTTTATTCCTATGTTTTGGAGGTCATGCCCAATCCTTTAAATAGTGTCTACCTGAAAAGTTGTCCCGTGTGTAGTGATCAGAATTAATTGACCATCTTGTGCATAACATAAATAAAAATATGCTTTGGTAATTTAGAAAGTAATAAATTAATCGGCTCTCACAATGATCACCATTTCCTCGAGAACGTATTTTCAATTAAAATGCCTTCAAGTTAGGGTAAATCGAAAACATCAACGAAAGTTCGTTCATTGAAGTAGCATTTACCATAGATAAACTATGCTTCCTCTTTGTCCTCCGATACTGTCTTGTTGAAAGGATTTTCACAGGTATCAAGTTGACAGGGTCCGCAGATGCTGTGGCATGGCAGACCGTATCCCCTACAGCTACAGCGACTTGTTCTACAGCCAGTTGTGCAGTTGCATCGGATCATCTTCAACAACTTTTCTGGAGCAGCGTCCTTGTCTGACATGACTGGAACTAGTTTATTGTCCTCCAGTTTCCAACCCCAGTCTGTTGCCTTCAAGTTTCCGTTCCTCCCCATCCAGACCATAATCTGATAGTATACTCTCAGAGAGTGAAACCTTGTTGAAGACGCTGTTGGTGGCAGACGTTCTGGGGTGACAAACGACTTAGCTGAAGCCAGTTTCTTCACAAAGACATTATATCGCAACTTGGTGAGGGAATCACAGGGATGTCCTCCAAATAATACTTTCATGGCATTGTTGCCGTTTTCCATGACCATGTCTCTTGTTTGGTTGGGGACAAGGAAGGTGTTTGCACAAGTCTTGATTATTGAATCCCCCTTTGCCAGTTTCTGAAATGCTGACTTTTTTCCAATTCCAAATACTCGAGATGTCGAGTCACACCCAGTGAAGGCATGAAGGAAGAGAATATGTGGGCATAGCTCTTCACCCAATGATACTTTCCGCTGGTTGATATTGTGCACCTTCCAGTTCCTGGATGAATTGTCAGAACGAAAATACAGTTCTTTGCTGTCGACGCTAGCATAATGCAATAATAGCACCAACAGATCTGTATCTTCTCCAATCAGAGTAGTTGGTTGTTGGTATGATTATGTCACTGCCGCTTTTACTATGTCTACATCGGCATCCCATGGTGCATGAATTACGTTCAAGCCAATTTTCTTCATTTCCTCACTGATGAGGTTGATGAGCTGTTGCTTGTTGGAGCTCCTGGACAGGAACTCATCCTTTTTGCCAGAGAATTCTGTTCCAGGTGTGAAGCTGACTTCGGGATGAACAATATGGCCATGGCGCTTGTGTGTATTGTCCTTAATAGATGGTCCATTATCATAACCATCAAAAACGACTGTTGCTTTTCCATCGTGACGAATAGTGAAGTCAGCATACGACTTGGCTATCACATTGAAACTGTCCCCGGCTGTCCATGACAAACGATGCAGCAAGGAGCCACCATCAAGAACATAGTGCTCAGTTTGGGGAACAGAGTCAGACACGGTATCATTTGACACTTTGGCAGAATGGTCTCTGATAGCTTGAACTAATTGAGGTTTGTCAGCCTTTCTGAAAATACCTATACCCTCAAACAGGGCAGGGGGAAATGGGCTCAGCTCATAGCCCATGACATCTTCCAACGAAATGTCTCCTGTTTTTGACACAACAAGAAATCTTTGAAAGAGTAGAGCAGGGTCAATTGCTCTGTCTGGACCAAGTTTGACTGAAGATACATCTCCAAGTGTTTTGGCTCTGTCTTTTCGTTTGAAGGAAGATGTGAAAGCGGGTTTATTGACAATACTTTCCATAATCTTCTCTCCAACAGACTTATGCTCGTGGACATTCACATCCGACGAGGCCACCACTCCAGTCACAACATTTCTTAGTGAGGGATCTGGAGAAAACGGAGAGCATTCACTGAGTTTTGAACTGATTTTGGCTAGGTCAGAAGCATCTCTTTCCATCCTTGCGCCACTAGATTCCTTGTGTTGTTCACTAGTCGTGTACAAAAGATCAGTGAATTCCTGCATCGCACTGTTATATTCCGACGTGACCGGCATTGACATTGTCCATAGAGACCGTTGTTCTTCACCCATCCCACTTCCGCGTGTTAGGCCACCAGTGCTCTTCAGGGATCTCATCAAGGTCTGTTCGATGACAAGATCAGGGCTTAGACCTGCCCAGAACTTATTACGCCATCCATTTTGGACGCCATCTTGGATTTAAGGCTTTCCCATCACTGATCAACTTTGAAAATAATTTCAATAGATTTGTTGACCTCCGAAACATAGAAATTGACACAAAAATCGCAAATATAGGCCAACTAGTGCCCATTCTATGGCAATTTAAGCCCACGGCGGCCATTTTGGACGCCATCTTGAAAATAGGCCCTTTCCGGTAGGTGGATTTGAGTAGCTTTTTAGTATGTTATTTTGGAGGTCAAACCCTACCCAAAACCGTTAAAAAACCTTTTGTATCAATTTTTTTGGGGTAAGGCTATTTTTTGTTGTAGATTTACCCGACTAATATCTTATTCATTAAATATGATGTCGTCATTGCTGACAGTTATAGTTCTTTTCTCCAACATTTTTTTTGGGGGGGGGGAGGGGGGTTGGAAATCACTTAAAACATGTAAAAATGCAAAAAAAAATAAAAAAATAAAAAATATATATAAATTTTGTTGAAAAAAAAGTTGCAAAAATTTTTTTTTTCTCTAACAATTTTTTTGGGGGGGGGGTTGGAAATCACTTAAAACTTGTAGAAATGCAAAAAATTTTTCCCCTTTTTTGGGGGGGGGGGAACAATTTTTTTTGGGGGGGGGTTGGAAAGCACTTAAAACATGTAAAAATGCAAAAAATTTTTTTTTTTTTCTTCTCAAACAATTTTTTTTTGGGGGGAGGGGGGTTGGAAATCACTTAAAACATGTAAAAATGCAAAAAAAAAATTTTTTTCTTCTCAAACAATTGTTTTTGGGGGGGAAGGGGGTTGGAAATCACTTAAAACATGTAGAAATGCAAAAAAAAATATTTTTTTTTTCTCCAACAATTTTTTTTTGGGGGGAGGGACCAAGTCCAAAATTTAATGGCATGATCCTTGGACCATACCTACCCCCCCCACCAAGTTTCGTCGAAATCCGTCAAGGAGTTTTTCCGTAATACTGTTCACAAACAAACAAACAAACAAACAAACAGAAAGGGGTGAAAACAGTAACCTCCGATCTTCGATGGCGGAGGTTAACAAATCCAGAATACATATAGACCACAACCAAAGCACAACCAGACCGTATCCAAAACAGACCCAGAATGCATACAGACCATAACCATAACAGATCCAGAACGCATACAGACCACAACCAAAGCACAACCACACCGTATCGAAAACAGATACAGAATACATACAGACAACAACCAAAGCACAACCAGACCAGATCCAAAACAGATCCACAATGCATACAGACCACAACCAAAGCACAACCAGACCATATCCAAAACAGATCCACAATGCATACAGACCACAACCAAAGCACGAGACCAAATCCAAAAGAGATCCAAAACACATACAGACCACAACCAAACCACAACCAGACCAGATCCAAAACAGATCCAGAACGCATACAGACCAAAACAAGGCACAACCAGACTGGATCCAAAACAAATCCAGAATACTGTTACGGTTCTGGGAACCGCATCCCTCCAAAGCAATGGCATCCATCATACAATGGTGCCTAGACAGTTATTTCATCAATATACGTACAGTTAGACCCTTCCTTCTTGTCTAATGGGACAAACGGGACCAGTGCGTTGTGTGGATCTCATAGTTAAGTCTGATTATATCTCTAACTTCATTCCTACTCTTTTCCTCCATTCCTAAGATGAATCCAAGCAACGGCCACCTTTAAAAGCAGTGGCCACGCCATGCACTGTAAGAATGCGTCTACACTCTACACCAAGGTCAGCAGGAGCGTCAATACCCGTGCGGCGCCCGGAGGAATAAAGTAACAACACACCAAATGCCAACGCCGTACAGTACGCACGCGGCGCACTCTTTTCGACCTGAATCTCCGTCTAATAATTACATCTATCTTCTTTTTCAATCCAAACCTACATTGAATAATTATATTCAATCTTTACCCTCAGTTCCTGACACAGATCAGGGCCGGCACCATGCCACCACCTTTGATGAATAACCGCATGCTCGATGGCGGCGGACCCACGCTTAGCCCCGTGATAATTTATTATCGTACACAGAGTGGGGCACGACTAGCACATATCTTGTTCGGGTCTCCGCATGGGTTTACCCTAGCATCTTACAATCAGTCTTCACTGATCACCGTGGCTGTGGGTGTCTCCCGTGGACGACGACCGTCTTCTCGCCTCTCCACCCGACGAGGCTGCTGCCAGGCAGAGGCATGCTGTACGGTTCGGGCCGCATGGCATACCGACAGGCAGCGTATTGACCGGCGCTGACCGCCAGTCACCGGTGCACGGCCAGGTGCTCTGTGCAGAGCGATTCATGTCACAGTGTTCGGAGCGAGACAATTCCGCAGCTCGGAATCATCTTGCCAGATGTAAAGTGTAGCCGCTTCCGGCTATCAGGGCTGGGCCGTGTGCTGGCCGGGGCCCAACCAGAGCGCTTGATTCGGGTGACGACACATCGCTTCGGGTCGTCGCCCCACCCCGCACCACAGGGTCTATAAAAGGACGGGTCGCGGGGCTGTTTGTTCGTTCCCTGGCTGCTGCTGGTTTTCTGTTTCTGTTGGCTCATCCTGCTCCCTGTGCCCTGGGATTCATCTTTGTGTTCGCCTGCTGGCTCCGCCTTTCTTCACCGACTCGCTGCTGACTCCACCCATCCACCAGCTGCTGCCAACCCGCCCACTTGCTTCAGACTCCACCTTTCTCCACCCACTGGCTTCTGACTCCGCCCAAAGTCCCTCCTTCATGCCTGTCGGTCATGCCCCATTCTCTGGATCGACGCTTAGCTGCACGAAATTCCACAAAGCGGGAGACGACGCGCCAGCTGTCAGGGAGGTATCGCCCAGTGGAGCATCCCCCCACAACGTGCTGGGTGGCGTGGTCGGTCAATCGTGCAAGGTATTGAGAGTCCGTTAGCCTCATCTCCTCTCCTTTTCTTCTCCTTAGCTCTTCTTTATCGGGTTGTGTGTGTGTGTGTGTGTGTGTGTGTGTGTGTGTGTGTGTGTGTGTGTGTGTGTGTGTGTGTGTGTGTGTGTGTGTGTGTGTGTGTGTGTGTGTGTGTGTCATGGCGCCTGTCCTCACTTATGTTAAGAGTGTAGAATAATTACATCGGGATAACTCTGCTCTGTGTTTGCTTTGGTAAGTTGCTTGTATTATTGTCACACCACACTTTTCTTGGTATCTCTACCCACACACAACAATAAACAACGTTCACTGTGCTACATATCTTTCCTCACTTGACTGTAATAAACCCTTTGTAGAAATGTTCCAAGCTCGTTTTTGTCTTTTCTTTCATCGATCCAGCTGGTCCATATCCTAACCTAGCCGGGACTTTATTCCCAACAATCCGTTCCTTTTTGCTGGTACGTCCTTGGCAGTGTCGCTCAGCTGCAATTGATCCGGTTCGGACAAGGCGTACCGAGGGTGTGTCCCCCGGTAATTAGATCACGTGATTATTTTTTAGGTAACCGCATTAACTAAACAGAAGACCCGAAGTCACGTGGTTAAGTTATTGACGTTCACGGTCGGTTAGCGACCCGCCGAGTCACAGAATTATCCGTGTGCGACGGCCTCCAATTCTGGGGAGTCTGGTGGGAACCCGAGATAGCTTCCCCCCATAGTGGTTTTCTCAACGAGACCCTCGGCCCGCGACAATACATCCAGTCAATAACCAGAACAGATCCAGAATGCATACAGACTACAAGAAGGTCGACTGCAATGCCAAAGTCATGAGTGAAAGTTGTTCGAAAATTATTTCCTAACAGACAAGGTACATTGTTATTCTTGTATACATAACTGGGACTCGTGTATAGTATTACTCATCCATGAGCTTAGATCTTGTATTTTGAAGTGCCAGTCGGGGTAAAGTGGGCAGAGGTGTTATATAACAAGTCCCAACAGCTTGGGTTGACAGCTTAACAGAGCAAATGGGATTGGCACACATTTTTCACAAATCAGCCATGCAGGTCTGACGTTTTAAGTCAACACGAAAAATATGAACGACAGATGAAACGTCAATCCGAATCGTCCAACCCAAATAGCCAAAGGAATCCAACCCACACTATTGATGGAAATTCAACAAGGCTTTAGTAATTTCAAAATCCACCGCTCTTCCAACCCAGAACCCTGACGTATAAACCACTCTCAGATATCTCAGAATTGCCCAAGGACCAGAGTTCAGATATTGCAAACCTCCACTGAACCTACACTTTCTCTAAAGGACAACTGGTGTAATGTTACACTTAATAGCATACATATATTCCAGTGCAGTATTTGGTGCAAAGTGTAATTGATCACAGGAGAAAGTGGGGAACGAGTAAGGGGTAAGTGGGGAGGGGAGCATGGTGAGGATTAACAGAGGTAACAAGAAGGGCACTCTATAGAGTGCATACTCCACCACGTAATGCCTGATCCACGAGAACATATCAGGCCCAATGCATTTTTGAGATCTCGTGCGATACAGTACTATATCGTTTCTGGCCCCATCTCTCAATGGTGAAGAATCACTTGAAAAATTTTATAATTTTCTTATCCAGATCCAGATTCGGACCTTCACCAAAATCGAATCAATTTGTCGGGGTCATACACCAAACCTGACCACCAAGTTTCATCTGAATCCATCCACAACTTTTTCAGATATCGTGCTACACATCAGTTTAGCACCATCTCTCAATGGTGAGTAATAATTGGTTCAGGAAAAAAATATTTTCATGAAAAAATATTTTCACGAAAAAAATAAGTGACCACTATATTCATTATTGTTGTCTGTCTGTCTGTCTGTGTGTCTGTCTGTCCCGAGCATAGCTCCGTGGGTTTTGATCCGATCCTGATAAAATTTTGGTGGGAGGTTTATATCATGATCGAGTTGTGTTTTCTTGAGAATGGGCGTGGTGCGCCCATTATGGGCAGAGCCACGTCCAAAAAAAAACGTGTTTTTAGGGGGTAGCCGATTTCAATTTGCATCTTCTCCTTGGGGGTTTGTTGAATCTGGCAGGGTTTCGGTATTTGGTCAGCCCAATGTCACCTGCATAGCCCCACGGAGCTCGATTTTTCATTTTCGTCCCAATGTCAAGGTCACAAACTAAGAAAATTGCGAATTTTGATATAAAAATCATACAACCACCCAAACTTTGAGAGCTAGGATGACAATATTTTTTATGCATAATCTTGAGGTCATTCCCCACCTAAAGTCTTCAAACCATTTTGCTCTATCTCAAACACCTTGCCCGTGGCGCCCCCTTCAAGTTTGTTTTTACGCTGATTTCATCAAAGTATGGATAATCCGAGGAGTGCGAAATGCCATATAGCCTATATGACGTTATATTGTTCCTGGAATGTTCCAGAGGAAGTTTGGCACCAAAGGTCATAATCCTTGACCTTTGACCTTTAAAGTTCACAAAGGTCAAATTTTCAAACTTGTGGGAATCGAACCGGGTTCTCGACCTTCTTCGACGAACTAACTCCAATAAGCTATAGCGTGTATCCTGTTTCCTTATTTTAATGTCTACAACATTGTTTTCTGACCTTTAAAGGTTATGCAAAGGTCAAATTTTGAAAGGTGTTGAAAGAAACCGGGTTTTCGACATTTTGCAGCTAATAACCTGTCACCCGTACCACATCATGTTGATCATTTTTATAACTTGGTCAAACATTATCACATTGTCTCATCCTTGACTTCTGAAACAATCTACATCGGCAAATACCGCTCGTGAACCATCGTAGTCTTCAGACTTGTCACTTTAAAAATTATCAGATCCGGATCCAGATTCGGATCTTCACCAAAATCGAATCAATTCGTCTATGTCACACACCCAACGTGTCCACAAAATTCATCTAAATCCGTCCACAACTTTTTGAGAATCATGCACACAAAGAAACAAACAGATAAGACAAACATGGGAGAAAACATAACCTCCATCCACATCCAGTGGCGAAGGTAAAAAAGGGAAACTGAGGGCGGGGTGGGGGGTAAGGTAAAGGGGACCAAGTGAGGGATTAAGGGAGTATTGCAAGGAAAGAGTGGGAGTGAGAGGAGGTATTGGAGGTGAAGAGGTGAGCAAGGTGTTGAGTGATGAGGTCGGTTTTGGAAAAGGGCTGGAGGAAGGCTGGCCAAATGGGTATGGGGGGGGGCATGTAGAGTGGGGGAGCGAAAGCTCTTCATTTCTTGCCAGAATGCTGATGTGGTACAATCTTGGAATAATAATGTAACAAAGAGGATACATTTCAAATTAAATCCACGTCAGATATCCATTTGATTTATAACAGAATATTAAATCCAACATAACAACAGTACCAACCCCACACCATCACAAACACAGAACCAACTCAACACCAACATAAACATAGCATGAGGATGTCTTTGTGCATCGGCAGATTGCAAGAATACTCAGTGGGGGGTGATTGGGAAGACCACACCGATCATCTGAAGCAGTACTTCGTGGAAAACAAAATGGACTCCGATGAGGACGCTGGAAGGCGGCGAGCTGTATTACTGACCTATGCGACGCCCCGACCTACAGCCTCGTCAAAGATCTTCTTACCCCAGCCAACCTTCTGACGAGTCGTATGAAGAGCTCGTCAATCTCGTGAAAAGACATTATCACCCTAAACCGGATAAGATCGTCTCAAGATATAAATTTTATATCAACCATCGTCATGATGGTCAATAAGCATCCGAGTTTGTGGCCGATTTACGCCGAGTCGCCGAAGATTGTGAGTTTACAGACAAACTCGAAGACATGTTACGTGATTTCTTTATAATAGGCATCGATGACGATTCAATTCTGCAGAAACTCCTCACTGAATCCGACCCCAATCTGGCTAACGTCATGGTGTTACGAATCTGGAAACCATTCGCATTCACACATACAGTTGACCCATAGTTCCGTTATCTCGTTAAGTATATGTAGACAGTTAGAATCTCTCCCCATGTCTAATGGGTTAATTTCATGTGTGCACTGCGGGTTTCTTTATAGTCAGGTTTTTTTACATCTTTATAATCTACCCCCTCACACCACTCCTCCTTCCACTCTGCGGGCGAACAAGCACTTCACCCACCCAGCTTTCACTTCACACCACGGCGCCATAACCCACGTGTTCAAGGCTATGGACGTGGGTGGAGCCCCCCCCCCTCGCCTCAGAGCCGACTCCGCCCCATCATAGAAGAATGTCTCCCCTCTCGACACCGGGGAAGACAACAAAAGAGCCCCTCTCGGGGGAGGAGCACCGAGACGCCGACACGCCCCCCTCCTCCAATCGTGGCTGGCCACCACGGTACCCGGAAATGCCCCATCCAATCCAGAGGCAAGTTACAGGAGAGCGGATCCCTCCACCCCGCACAGGGGAGGGATAAGAAGGATCGCGAGCTGTATCCAGTGTTGGTGTGTGTTGTTCCTTGGTTTCTTGGAGGTCGTTCCTTGCTTCTGGTCTACTGGGCTCTCCTGGTTGTCGGTCATCGTTCGTGGCTGGCCGGGTCGTTCGTAGGATCCTGGCTGCGCTCATTGGATCCTGGTTCGTGTCCCACCGTGGTGGGTTGTGTTGGAGCGCTCGAGCTGGGGATCCCCGTTCCCGTCCACGGACTCCGAGCTCCACAAGTGCGATGCGGTAAAACCGCACGTGGTGGCCAGCTACCCGACCAGACTCTGACTCCCAGCTTGCCTATCCTCTGCGGCTGGAGGGTCCAATAAAGGCCAGCTGGCTCCATTTCTTTTTGGGTGTGTGTGTCCGTCTGTGGCCAGTCTTGTAAGTAGAACTGTTAAGTGATTGCCATTGTACATTTGTCTACATCTATATTCATGATTAAGTCTGCTCTGTTTCCCTCCCTATTACCTTGTAAATAAATAACAGTTAAATGTTCCAGTTCTTTGTTTGTGTTTTCTTTCATTGACCCGGTATGGTTCGGGCTTGAGAATTAGGGAGGCCAATTGTGCCGTAAATTGTTATTTGGACCGGTGCGGCTTTGCTAATTCGCGCTCGGTTAGGCTGGATCTGAGTCGATAACAGCAACTCGGTTCGGACAAAGCCAGCCGAGGGTGTGGCTTCCCCGGTAGCTCGACCGCGCGGCTAATTAGGTAAATTGGAATCACGCAAAAAGACCCTAACCGTGCGGTCGAAATATTGGCGTCCATAGTCCATTAAGCGACCCGTCGACTTTGAAGTTATCCGGAGTGACGACCTTCGATTCCGGGTGTTCGGGTGGAGACGGCCCAACTGCTCCATCTAGCGGTCGTCCTCGCCACCGAACCCGGCACCACAACAATGGAAATAGCCACTGCATGTATGCAAACTGCCGAGAGCCTGCGTGTGATCTCTAACAAGTCAAAAGTTATCCAGCAGGACCCATCGGTTAACAAGATAACCTTTGGCTCCAAGCAAAAGTGTTTTAGCAAGCCACCTAATTCACCTCCACCTGCTGACATTTCTCAATCGACCCAGAAGGTTGGGGTAATTTTGTGGTATTGTGGTGGTAATCATCAAGCTTTCCAATGTCGGTGCAGGAATTATACCTGTGACAACTGTGGTAAGTGGGGACACTTGAAGTGTTGTTGTTCTTCATCCAAGTCGAAGAACTTGTCTCCTTTCTCTGTTGGAACAAAGAGCTCCGATGCTCCAATTATAGTTGATATAACAATAGATAAGATCCTGGTGAGGATGGAAGTTGATACCGGCGCTTCCAGATCAATTATGAGCGAGAGCAAGTTTACCTCCATCTACTCTCTGAGAAAGGTTTCTCTGTACCTACTGACTTGAGAACGTACATCAAGGAGGTGGTTCCTGTAGTTGGCTCAGCTAATGTAACTGCAGGATATGGAAACAGCACTCATCTCCGACCACCACTGACAGTGCATGGAGAAGGACCAACCCTCTTAGGCCGAGATTGGTTATGAATAATCAGACTTTATTGGATTGACGTAAACAGTCTCCAACTTTGATGCTGGATATGATACCGTGCTCAACAAGTACTCTTGTCTGTTCAGCGATGGTGTTGGCACCTTTGCAGGAACAAAGTGAGGATTCATGTTTCTGCAGATGCTCAGCCATTGTTCCACAAGGCTAGACCTGTGCCCTCCATGATGCAATCAATGATCGAATGTGAACTTGACCACTTGCAGAGTGAGGGTATCATCTCACCAGTCGAGTACTCCGACTGGGCAGCACCTAACATTCCAATACTCAAATCAGATGGAACAGTGCGCATTTGTGGGGACTACAAAATTATGATCAACCGCTATTCAAAGTTGGATGGCTACCCTTTGCCCAAAGCAGAGGATCTGTTCACCACTCTCACGGGTGGCCAGACATTCACTGAGCTTGACTTGACCAATTCCTATGCTCAAATGGAACCAGATGATGATTCCAAGAACTATACATGCATCAACACTCATCGAGGACTCTACGTGTACAACAGATGCCCATTTGGCATACGCTCTGCTGCACAAATCCTCCAACGCAAGATATACCTGGGTCATCAAATCTCCTGTTAAGGCTTTTTGCCCTCCCCGAGCAAAGTTTAAGCAATTGCAAATGCATCAATGCCACAAAACATTTCCGAACTTCGTACATTCCTGGGTATGTTGGGCTACTTTGGTAATTTCCTGCCTCAACTAAGCACAACCATCGAGCCTCTGCATCTTCTCCTCAGGAAAGGTGTTGTCTGGAAATGGGAAGCTACCGAAACAAGAGCGTTCAAGGCCACTAAAACCATGCTTATCCTCCTCACCGTTACTTGTCCATTACGACTCAACCAAGGAACTTGTTCTCAGTTGTGACAGCTCTTCATATGATATCAGGTGTGCGTTGTTGCAAACAAATGGAACCGGTAATCTCCAGCCTGTTGCGTATGCATCATGAACCCCATCTGACACTGAACGTCACTCTGCTCAAGGAGAACGAGAGGCATTAGCATGTGTCTAGGGCACCTTAAAGATGCACCAACATGTCTCTTGAAGACATATTACCATTGAGACTGATCATAAACCATTATTAGGTCTCCTGGGAGAAACCAGAGCCATTCTGCCCATATCATCAGGTCATGTACAATGTTGGGCATTGACCCTTGCTGGTTATGACTGCTCATTGGTTTACTGCCAGGGTAAGAAAATGTACTGTGCTGATGCGCTCAGTCGCTTGCTGCTTCCTGTAACCATCCCAGAAGCTCCACAATCTGGCAATATTATTAATCTTATGGCCAACATCATTCACCATGAGGCACCCATAATCGCAAAGCAGATTGCTTGTGCTAGCAATAGCAATCCAGAATTGTCACAAATTAAATGCTGTGTTCTGTCAGGTGATTGGACATCACTACCAGAGGGGCAAAACCGTACCTCATCCGGAGAGATGGGCTCTCTATTGGTGCAGACTGCCTGCTTTGGGGTAGTCGAGTGATGATTCCGCCTAAACTCCGTGGGAAAATTATCAGTGAATTCCTCAATTCTCATCCAGGCATAGTCACCATGAAAGCTATTGCCCGATGCCTTGTTTGGTGGCCTGGTTTGGACAGTGACATTGAGTCCAGTGCACACCATTGTTACACTTGTCAAGCCCATGCCAAGACACCGCCACAGTCTCCATTGGCCATGTGGTCGTGGCCATCAAAGCCATGGTCCAGACTACACATTGACAATGCTGGTTCATTTCAAGGGAAGCTTTTCCTTATCGTAGTCGATGCCCATTCCAAATGGATTGAAGCTCTCGTGGTGCCATCGTCATCCTTTGCTGTGACAATTGAAGCTCCACGTACCATGTTCACGCAACATGGTATTCCGAACTCCATTGTATCAGATAATGGATCGTCATTTATGAGTTCAGAGTTTCAGAACTTTTGAAAAATGAATGGCATTAAGCACGACACATCTGCCCCCCTATAAACCTGCCAGTGATGTTCAAGCCGAACGTGCTGTTCAGATCATCAAGAATGGTCTAAGCTGCGTCAAGGAAGGCTCCATTCAATCTCGTGTGTTGCTCAACTACCGCACCAGACCACATCAAACCACCGGTCGCTCACCTGCCAAGCTTCTGATGGGTTGTGAATTAATAACACGGTTATCATTAGTGCACCCGGACATAACGGACCAGTGCGAGAATAACAAGTATCAACAGAAACGTAATCACGACCAAACGTCTGTACACCGCAACTTCCAGGTCAATGTTCTTGTACACGTGTTGAACTCCGGATGTGGAACCAAGTGGTCACCTGGCATCATTATCGACAACATTGGTGAAATGATGTTTCTTGTGAAGTTGTGTGATGATAGATGAATGCGTAAACATGTTGACCAACTCAGGTTACGTCATAGGGAGCCAAACATTGAACCGGCTCAAGTGCCTCTGTCACTAACTCCTGTATTAACACCACTTGCGTTTGAACTTGAGGTGTTTCTTCAAGAAAGCTTTTTACCCATCAATGTACCTGAACTCCTTCCCGACCCTGCACTCCTTATTGAGAAGCCCACAGCAGTCGCAAGCAAGGACAGCCCTCCACTATCCCTTAGAGCGGTATTCCCCAAACTTTTTTGAGCGCGACCCAAATCCGGGTGTGGTGAAAATCTCGCGACCCAAGCTTCAATCAGCGTCTTTTTCCACGAAACATAATATCATAATAAAATCAGACAACCAGCGCTAATACATACTATATTAGTGCGAGAGGTGTAATTGCAGCTTCGTCTACATGATGTCTTCGATGCTTGGCTCGATTTTGCTGAGCGCAATGCGCATGTCGTGGCCGGGGTCGAGGCGATTGCGCACCTTGGTTTTGATGACCGTCAGCGCCAAAAAGCCTTGCTCGCACAGATACGTGGTCGCAAACAGGAGCAAAACATTCATGACTTCGGTGCCGATTATGGGCTTTTCTTTCTTGACCGCAGTCCAGAACTCTCCAAGTGACGCTTTGGCGTAGAGTTGTCGATGGAACTCGTCGTGATGCAGCTCGATGAACTCTTCCTGCAGTCCATGTACATCCTCAGAAAGGTCGTCAACCTTAGCCTGGAACGGATTCCTGATCCAGTGCTGGGACGCCAGATCTCTGTCCGGGATGTAGCGATCGAACTCGGTGATGAGGTTCTCCAAATGGTTCACCAGGATGGGCTTGATCGCACCGAGTGCTCCAATCTCATCGTCCTCCCACTCCTCCATGTACTCGTTCAATGACGGAAACGCCGCTGTTCTTCCACGCTCCAGTTTCCCCTTCCAGAGCAGCAGCTTTTTCTTGAAGGCCGACAGTTTCTCGGAGAGCGTGATGATGTTTTGATCCCTGCCTTGCATGGATGTGTTCAGTTCATTCACTGAGGCGAAGACGTCGTTGAGGTAGCAGACTTTGAGCATCCAGGGCTTCTCGTGGAACCGGATGGCATGGCGATGGTTCTTCTCGTTGAGGAATATCTGCAGCTCTCTTTGTAGCTCCACTACACGACGCAGGACCTTGCCGCAGGAGAGCCATCTCACACTGGAGTAGAAGAGGAGATGTTGGAATTCAGACCCGAAGTCAACACACATCTTCTCGAACAGGCGAGAGTTCACGGCGCTGGCTTTGACGAAGTTGACAACGGCGACAACCTCCTGCATCGCTGCCGAAATATCCGGTGACAGATGTTGCGCAGCAAGGTTCTCGTGATGCAAAAGGCAGTGGAAAATTCCGACGTTCGGATTGACTTGCTTGACTCGCGCAGTGAATCCCTGTCGAACACCAAGCATCGCAGGAGCGCCGTCGGTGCACAGGCTGACACAGTTTTCCCAGCTCAGGCCTTCTTCTTGTTGGAAGTTGTCCACGACGTTGAAGATATTGGCACCAGTTGTCGTCGTTTTCATTGGCGTACATAATAGAAATTCTTCCTCGAGGTCAGTCTCACCCTCGTACCTCCTGAAAATCATGAGCTGGGCATCGTTTCCGACATCCGTCGACTCATAAAGTTGGGAGCTCCATTTTCCCGCCTTCTTCACACGGGCCACCACCTGGTCCTTTATATCTAGCGAAAGGTCGACGATGCGACTGCGAATGGTGTTGTCGGATAGCGAGATGGACTGCATTTTCTTGGCCGCGTCGACGCCGCAGACGAGTCTGGCCATGTCTATGGCTGCGGGCTTGACGAGCTGTTCGCTGATCGTGTGTGGCTTCATCTTCCTTGCGATGCGCTGCGCTGTGCGACGAGGTAGGATGCCAGCGTTGCTTGCTTGGCGGCCAAAAGCGCTGGATTCGTCGCCGGCTCAAACCAGCTCCGCTTCAGAGCCGCTTCTCGGCGCTCGAAAAACTCACGATCCTTGTTGACGTGCTCCGCATGCTTTGTCGCCAGATGCCTCTTCAGTTTGTTTTCCTTCAGCGATTCGTTGGACAGCACTTCGAAGCACAACACACATTGTGGCTTCACAGAACCACGATCACTGATAGAAGTGAAGCCCACATCCAAAAATGCTTGCTTGTAGGAACGCTTTGCCATCCTGCAAAACGAAATAGGCGACTAGATCAGTCAGTGGAGTCAGTGTCAAGGCTAACTGACACAAAACACGCAACGCAATGTGGAGCAGAAAACTGCTCTGCACAGTCCAGCCAGCAAGGCACATCACACAAAATAGCGTCTCGACTTGTCGGTCAGCCAATGTGAAGTGACCGGACTGAGTTCGTCACCACACGAAATTACTTCGGTTGCAGAGAGAGCGAGTAATTGGAAAGGCGAGCTGGCGAAATGATTGGCCTGCCGTTAACAGTTTTGGGCAGGTACAAAGTACTGAACGGTACTGAACGGCAAGAGTAGGTAGAAACGGAAGTGTCGCTGCACCTCAGGCTGAATTATCGAGTGGAACGGTACCAAACGGCACTGTCCTATGATGTGGCATTTGCGCGATTGCCTTTTACCCGCTTGATTTATAAAAATAATTTTTTTTGCCGGGGTCCTCGCGACCCATTTTTGGACCCTTCGCGACCCACGTTTGGATCGCGACCCATAGTTTGGGAAACACTACCTTAGAGGATCAGCTCGTGTCTGGAAGCCTCCTGAGAGTCTTGATTTGTAAAAGATACTGTGCAGTGTTGTGCCCGTGTCCATTAAACCCTGTTGTTCCCAATTCAGAGGTTTCGTCCCTGTCTTTTGAGTACATTACACTCCTGTCAGCAAGTGCATGTGATCGAATCAAATTCAGAGCCAAAGTACTAGTAGGGTCATTTACAGCAATTCCGTGACCGTGGAGAGCATAGGTTCGTTTCTCAGTGGATTTGTCTTCTATGAGGGTTTAATAAATTTTTTAGACCCCATGCTCCTCGCAAATATGCGGGCTAACCCCGTGAGAGCCCCAAATCCAAGATGGCCACTGTCGGCCATGTTGGAAATCATCTTTCCAATAGTTTGGCCTACAATGCTACACAGTATATGTATTCTGGGACTTTTTGGGTCAAGGAATTCATATTTGATGTTGGTTTGATGATTTGACCTACTTTTGACCTTCAAATCCAAGATTGCTGCTGATTTTCAGTTGGGAAAGGTCAATTTTTCAATGTTGTCCTAGAGCCTTCATAAAAGGCTCTAACGAAAGCTCTTTTCATGTTGAGTTGAGGTATGGACAGTAGAACTATAAGTAAATGCACAGAGGTCATCTCAATGGTAAAAAAGGTAAACATTTGTGGTTGATGAGGAACAAACCTTTGCTCTGCATGGTCATTGAATTACTGGAGGTGAACCTCTCTCTCCAGGCCCCAGGAGGTGATATGTGTATATTCTAATACATTGGCATGCATTTCTACATCAATATCCCCCTATTTTAGGGAAGTACAATGTCTTTAACCTGAATTTACAACTTTCCAATATAACTAATGGACCGCTCGTCTTCATCCGAATCTGTGGATTCTCCGGCCTCACTCCTCTCATCATTGCTAGTACTCTCATCACTATTCTCATCTGAACAGTCACAAGGTACGAGCCGCTGGGGTAAAGGGGGGAGGGTGCGGTGCACTGGTCGGCACTTCCCATTCAGAATTTCCCAGCCATGGTCAATGGCGGATGGATGCTCTAACAGGTTGTAATGGAGCTGGCAATATGTGATGTAGTCCATCCTCTTGACATGGAGATCCAACGAGTCATCATCAGGTGGGAGGCGGATCATACTCTTCTTCTTCTTCTTCTTCAGTTTGTGCCACTTAGAAGCTCTGGTCTGCCCACAGGTAACATCTGCACTCTCAGCAAAAACTTTGGAGAGGACAAAAGCCTTCATATCAGCTCTGACTTCATCCTCTAACTCCAGACTCTCACCCACTCGTCCTAGGAGCTCTCACGCCTCAGGATCAGAGATCACCTTCTCCAACACTGGCTTTTCCCATGCTCATAGAACCCTGATGCGTGTTCACTGCCAGTGATGACATGGCAGCCTCAATGTAGTCACCTCCTCCCCCAACATAATAGACCCACTCGCTCTTGTTCATCTCACTTTGCTCTTTGAATCCAATTGTCTCTTGATACTCATTAATATGTAGGTCCTTGAGATATGATGATTTGACATTGCCCACTGCATAGCCATAGTCACAGATGATGTTTGTAGTCTGCTAAGAGCGACTGCAGTGAACGGATCTCATGCTTAGTGAAGAGGACAGAATCCACATGTCTAAAGTACAAACTCCTTGCCTCTGAGAGACACACATTCTGAAGATGCATTGCATCATTTGGCTTTAATTTTATGTTGTTGACATACTTCAGCCAACAGGCATTGTGGTGCATGATATCATTTGCGAAAGGATCTGACAGTGCTGATGTTGATTCGACAAGCTGTGTGAGGCCATCCCTCAGCTGCATATCTTCTATGAGGACTGTGCGGCGCTCGAACGAGCGCCATGCTGAATGTGTGTTGAGTCTGAACAGCTTACCCCGTGCTCTGTTTGGGTTCTTTGCATCCACACCCTTCATGCACCATACACATTTTGTTTTGTCATGGAGAGGCCCACACACAGATGAACGCAGGCGCTTGGGTGGCAATGGTTCCTCTGTCTCATCATCACACAGAGCATTATTCGCTTGCATTTCAGAAGTTGATGTTCGACTGGGACACTGAGCAATGTCGGTTTCTTTGTTTTTGCGCTGTCTGGCTTTTTCAAGCTTGTCTGAAGACGAGATTGATATATAACATGTATGATGCATGAAATGATTCCTTGGCCCATCTTTCCATGAAGTGGTGATGTAAACATCACCAAATTTGTCATGTCCTGACCAGTTTTTGGCTTTTAATTGTAAACTGTCCCATTTACCTTGGCCAATGGTATCAGAGGATTTACATGGCTTGCCACATTGGAGTACACAGTCATAAGGCATTTTGCTTTAGGTAACAAACAAGCACTATAAGTGATCTATATACCACCACCAGTCTATACTTGTACTCTACATGATCAATTTCAAATGTCTTTCATGCTGCATTCATTCAACCTTGATCTTCAGTTCATGCTATCGAAGTATAGAGCAGCACACATGTAGGCCTGAAAAAATATTTAGACAAAATAAAGTTAAAATATGTGAACATGAGTACCACAATGAGGTTTCCAGGGCATGGATAAGTAATTACATCCCACATTACTGTGGGATGTCATTACTTATCCTTGCCCGAGCAGTTCTATCAATACAATGGAGAGCAATGGTTCGTTCCTCATCAACCACAAATGTTTACCTTTTTTAACCACTGAGATGACCTCTGTGCATTTACTTATAGTTCTACTGTCGATACCTCAACTCAGCATGAAAAGAGCTTTCATTAGAGCCTATTATGAAGGCTCTCGGACAACATTGAAAAATTGACCTTTCCCAGCTGAAAGTCAGCAGCCATCTTGTATTTGAAGGTCAAAAGTAGGTCAAATCATCAAACCAACATCAAATATGAATTCCTTGACCCAAAAAGTCCCAGAATACATATACTGTGTAGCATTGTAGGCCAAACCATTGAAAAGATGATTTCCAACATGGCCGACAGTGGCCATCTTGGATTTGGGGCTCTCACGGGGTTAGCCCGCATATTTGCGAGGGGCATGGGGGCTAAAAAAAAATTATTTAACCCTCATAGAAGACAAATCCACTGAGAAACGAACCTATGCTCTCTACGGTCACGGAATTGCTGTAAATGACCCTACTATACTGTTAAACTGCAGGATTGTTTTCCGATTAATGTTCAGAATATTACATTCAATTGATAGCAAGTTGGTCCTCCATCACGAAGCGGTGACGTCTGTAGACAAGAAGGGCAGACATGCAGACAGACAGACGTGAACCAAGTGCTTATTACTCCGCTTTTCGCTTCGCGTGCACAGGGTAAAATTACGACAGGTGCCACAAATTTCTGAAGAACCTTCGTTTTCCCAAAAATTGAACCAATTAATTATTATTTTTTCTCCAAAGCGGTGAAAATTAGGAGTTGATGTAAAACTGGAATTGGAGGCCAAACGATCAAAGAGGTAAACGGACACCAAAACGAGGACACACAGCAGTCCTTGGACGAACCAATCAGACAAACGTCGATTTTATGATTAAGGTTTCATTAATTGGTTCACGAGTCAGTAAGTGACCACTATATTCGTTATTGGTGTGTGTCTGTCTGTCTGTCTGTCTGTATGTCTGTCTGTATGTCTGTCTGTGTCTGTCCCGAGCATAGCAATGTGGGTTTTGATCCGATCCTGATAAAATTTTGGTGGGAGGTTTATATCATGATTTAGTTGTGTTTTCCTGAGAATGGGCGTGGTGCGCCCATTATGGGCGGAGCCATGCCAAAAAAAACGTGTTTTTAGGTGGTAGCCGATTTCAATTTACATCTTCCCCGAGGGGGTTTGTCTAATCTGGCAGGGGTTTCGGTATTTGGTTAGCCCAATGGCACCTGCATAGCCCCACGGAGCTCGATTTTTCATTTTCATCCCAAGCTCAAGGTCACAAGGTCACGAACTTAGAAAATTGCGAATTTTGACATAAAAATCATACGACCGCCCAAATTTGAGAGCTCGGTTTACAATATTTTTTATGCATAATCTTGAGGTCATTGCCCACCTAAAGTCTTGAAACCATTTTGCTCTATCTCGAACACCTTGCCCGTGGCGCCCCCTTCGTTTGTTTTTACACTGATTTCATCAAAGTATGGATAATCCGAAGAGTGCGAAATGCCATACAGCCTATATGACGTTATATTGCTCCTGGAATGTTCCAGAGGAAGTTTTACACCAAAGGTCATAATCCTTGACCTTTGACGTTTAAAGTTCACAAAGGCCAAATTTTCAAAGTTGTGAGAATCGAACCGGGTTTTTGACCTTCTTCGACGAACTAACTCCAATAAGCTATAGCACGTATCCTGTTTCCTTATTTTAATGTCCACAGCATTGTTTTTTGATCTTTAAAGGTTATGCAAAGGTCAAATTTTGAAAGTTGTTGAAAGAAACCAGGTTTTCGACATTTTTCAGCTAATAACCTGTCACTAGTACCACATCATGTTGATCATTTTTTATAACTTGGTCAATAATGATCACATTGTCTCATCCTTGACTTCTGAAACAATCTACATCGTCAAATACTGCTCGTGAATCATTGCCGTCTCCAGACTTGTTATTTTATTACTCAGGGTAATTAATCGTCGGTATTTAAAAGTTTTATGAAAAAATTTTTTTTTTATTTAATTCGTTCATCTGCAGCAGTCTTATCAATAGACTGAGGTGGTGGGGCCTGGAGGGAGAGGTTGTGGGGTCTGGAGGGAGAGGTTGTGGGGCCTGGAGGGAAAGGTTGTGGGGCCTGGAGGGAGAGGTGGTGGGGCCTGGAGGGAGAGGTTGTGGGGCCTAGAGGGAGAGGTGGTGGGGCCTGGAGGGATAGGTGGTGGGGCCTGGAGGGATAGGTGGTGGGGCCTGGAGGGATAGGTGGTGGGGCCTGGAGGGAGAGGTGGTGGGGTCGTCAGGGTGCATGAGAAGTTGTTTTTAATTGTGTACAGCTGATGGATGTCTGTACACGGTCCAGTGCGTCCCCCGTTGGAGAGATGCAGCTGTCCCTCGGTACACTGCGCCCTAATCCCTTCTTCCCTCAAGGCGTCCCGGGATGGGGCAGCTGCATCTCCAGACCCCAGCTGCGGCTGTATGGTGATCTGGAAGGCGCGCTGGCTTCACCTAACGCACAGTCACGAATCAAATACAGTCACAAATCGAAGACCTCTCTGCACATATCCACGGATAGCAATCCTCCTGTGGGGCTGTTGACCTTAATCCTTACCCAAGGTCCACCTTATCCGGTGATAGGTGAACCAGCACGTTGTACATCGAATCCAGGAGACAAGGGCTGCACTAGCTTTGCTCTGCCAAAGTACGGTTGTTCCTTTAAAATTAATGTTTAAAAGCGTTGGCAAGTAATAAATGCTCAAAATCGAGTGCGAATTGCGCTCTTTAACTGATATCGGTCCACGATGACACGATCGAACACCGGCTGATCGATTCATCACCGAGTTCGTGATGCCAGGTGAAAGTATCGCCTCAGCTTGAACAAATATTCGTTTGTACCAGTCATTAAATCCCCCCCCCCACCCCAGTCAGACTTCGCATCACAATTTAGCTTTGATCACACCAACAATTCTCGTTATTCTCCCCATTTCTTATAATTCGTGCCAGCTGTTGCTGACTTCTCACAATTTCTCGCCTTGTGCCGTTTGATCGCTGAGGCGGTGTTGCAGCTGTTGGCATCACAGGTGGTGTATAATCGGCGTGAGGATTGCAAGCTTTTTAGGCATTGAAAATTTTTTTTCGGTAAAATAAACAAAATTACAGGACGACGAACATGTGGGTTATGTATGCACAAGGTAAATAAATATAGCACCGTGATTTTACATTTCGGAGTCGGAATGAAAGTAATTTAGAGTTCAGTTATCGCGAGATCTTGAAATGAATAATTTATTTCCCATGAGCACGCAGTTATCGCGAGATTTCGCGTCGTCATGGCGGCTCCCGGCCGCACGAGTTTTCAGAAGTCTCGGATCAAAATTGCTCAAATTCCAGGAACGAGACCTTCTTTGCAAAACAGTCAACTCCTCGTGTCAACTGGAGTCCCTTCGTTAGATTACCTGTTAGGTGGCATTTCACATGAGCACGCAGTTACTGAAGAAAAAAAAATATATATATATATATATATTTAGGTTTTGTGTGCGGATCGTGCCTTTGGTTTATCGATTTGATGTTTTGGGTTTTCGGTCAATCGAAGCTTTGAACTTAACACAGTTTGTGTTTTCTCAGGTGGGGGCCTAGCTGTGGGAACGCTGCTGCTTATAGGTCGGTGAAATCTTCAAACATCATCATTTATCCTGAGGTTGACTAATCCTTGTGGTGGTGGTGGTGCATTTGGGATGCATTGTGGGATGCATTGTGGGTATCACGTGACCTTTCCCCCTGAACTTGTGTTGTTTTTTTTTCCACTTCAGGATATGTAACACGATCATGGGTACCTGGCCTTGCCCAGTGCGATTCTAATCCTAATGTCATTTTGAAGAAATCAAAAAAAAAATATATTTTTTTTTTGGGGCCTAAATCCACTTCCCCACACCCACTAAGGAATGGGTTCACGGATCATTTAATATTGTTACGAATCTGGAAGCCATGAGCACTCAACATACAGGTCCTATAGAACAGTTATATCGGTAAGTATGTGTTTTTTTTAGTTGGGGTCCCCGTCCCTCGTTTAATGGGTGAATAAATGTACATGCGCTGTGAGTTATTTTGATAGTCAGGATTTTTACATCACTCACAACAACAACTACAGCTACTACATCTACAACAACAACGCCATCTTCGCTCTCACAGCAACAACCCTCTGCTCCCGGCATTCTCCGCGTGCTCGCTGGTATGCGGGTGTGTTTGGAATTCGTTTGGGGATGGAATTCCATTTCCAAATATGGTCATGAACCGGTTCGCTTGGCTGCGCACCAAATAAGGGAATGCGTCGTGTCCCACCCAATGAGAGCGTGGGCCACGATGAGCGGACCGAGAGCGACAAAAGGAATGGAGAGCAAATAATCGGGTGGATCTGCTCGAGCGGGTCGGAAAGCATTTGCACCCCGTCTTCACAAGCGCGTGTTCTGGTTCCCGGCGGATCCTGTCACCGGCGTGCTCTGGTTCCCGGGTCATCTCGTCACTGGCGTGGCCTGCGTCGGCTGCCCTTGGTCCTTTCGTGCCGACTGGTGCTCCAGGAAGGTTTGGACGTCGAGCCGTGCGCTCACGGCCAGGTAGCCAGCGACTTTATCGTCCCTCAGCTCGACTTCCCTCCAAGCTGAAGGGATAATAAAGACCATTTTGCGTCCGTTTCTTTTGGGTGTGCTTCTGTCTGTGGGCTCGTCTTTAAGTAGGAATTGTTTAAGTGCTTGTGTGTAAATTTGCATTCTCCATTAGTCGTGATAACTCTGCCCTTACGTGCTTTCCTCGTTTCCCCGATTACTGTGAATAAATACTCCATTTGTTAATTGTATCAGCTCGGTTCTGTGTTTCTTCCATTGGCTTAGCATGGTGCGTGTTGGTGAATTACAAAGGCTGTTGCCGCTGTAAATGTACATTTGGACCGACGGTACTTCGGCAACCATACGCACGGGTCGGACACGCTAACGGCTCGACTCGACGAGTGCCGTCGAAGGTGTGAATACTCGGTAGCTTTGTCCGCGTGGGTAATTAGGTATATTGAAGTTTGGCAATTAACCCTACCCCATGCAGTCAAATTATTGACTATTCACGGTCCGGAGAGGGACCCGTACCCTCGGAGTTTTCCGGGTGTCCGGTCGCGTCAACCCTACTGCTCCACCTAGCGGTCGTGCTCGCAACCGATACCCGGCTCTGCAACAATATTACCTCTCACTTCGCCACAAAGGCTTTGGTACTTTCAAGAGATTAAAAAAATATATATTTATATACAAGTTATATTTTTATTTCGATTTTTTTTTTTTTCCTGAAACACTCCCTGATGAACCTCTGAAAGTTTGACAAATATCTGTTTGGTCATCTCTGAGAAAATGGTATCACACACACACACACACACGCTCCATTCCACCTTCTGAAACCCATATATGGAGAAGACAACGAAAATGCGCACACGCACACCTCTTTTATCGTGTGGATCAGTTCGCTTACAAGGAACTTTGAAGCAGGAGGAGGCCATGAGGCCCATCAGAGTCCGTGCTATTATTACCAACCGATGGTTGCTTGTCTGTGTTTTTTATCCTTTTTAATTGCTGAGTATCAAGGAAGGAAGCAGCATGTACAATGTCTAAGTCCTTGGTATGAGTCAGACGGGGTTCCAACTGTTGACCTCCCAGACTTAAAGCAGACCCTCAAACCATTCCACCACTGAAACTGGTAAAAAAGGATGAATGTATTTGTGTGTAGTTTCTCAAAGAACACCACTTCCTGTATGTTATACATCATAGGTGTTTGTAAGTTTCTCATTTGCCTCGTATCCCAATTTTTAAACTTTTTTATTTATTTATTGATCTACTTCCAATATGGTTTCTGACCTTAAGCCAGGGTAATCTCAAGACGAAGTAACTTCATTGTAAAATGTTATTTTTTTTTTTTGGTAAATGTTCTTCTGTGGCAACGGAGCATTTTACTAACTTGTACTTTTATTCTTGGCATGTCAGGGTTAATGATATGGTGTGTAGCGAACCTGAAGTTAATCTCACATGCGTTGGAAGTCGGTGTTTCCTGCACAAAATAACTTGCTATGTGTTCATCTTGTGTGCTGCTTGCAGAAGAAGATGCTTTTGGAAACTACTCTCGTGTGTTGTTGAAGTATTTCTTGGCTGAAGGAGTGGTGTCACACCACGGTCTCTTTGTGGCCTCCGTGGATTTGCATCCGGATGAGATTTGCCAGGTTTGTGTTGACACCAAGCAGGACGTTTGAAGTGGGGATCGATGGACAAACCAACGATGAGCATGTATGGAAATGGTGTTAGCTTGGCTTGTTCTTATCGGAGCACATGGTTAAAGATGTTGAAATGCTGGGTTCAAATCCCGTATATACTGTGTTGATATAGCCATTGCCTTCTAATGTTCTCATTATTGATGTAAAAGTACAGTGATGTCCTTGCATTACATATATATATATATATATATATATATATATATATATATATATATATATATATATATATATATAATATATATATATATATTGTTGTGGGCTGGGGGTCGGTGGTGAGAACGACCACAAGGTGGGGAAAGCTTGCGTCGTCTCCCACCAAACTCCCCGGAATTGTAGGCCGTCACTCGGATAACTCTGTGAGCCGGCGGGTCGTTTAACCAACCGTGGTCGCCAATATCTCAACCGCGTAGCGTAGGGTCTATTTGTCTCTAACCAATTTACCTAATTAACTATCTTTTAATTAATTTACCTAATTAATTAACTAATTTACCTAACTAATTAATAACTAATTTACCTGCTCTTCTGCTCTTGCTCACCCTCTCTCTGTTCTATTCACCCTCTCATTTGCCCAAGGTCATCTGCCATCTGCTTGGAAATCTGCTAACATCACTGCCCTGCATAAAAAAGGTGCAAAAACAGATCCCTATAACTACAGACCAATCAGCCTTCTCCCAATCATCAGCAAGGTGATGGAATCCATCATTGCTTCAGATATGAAATCCTTCCTCTTCTCCAATGGCTTGATTTCCAATCATCAATTTGGTTTCAGACCAGGTCACTCTACCCTGGATATGCTGCTTCTGCTCTCCCATCAATGGATGGAGGTCCTCAATGCCAGACAAGAAATCCGAGCCGTATCCCTGGACATATCACGTGCTTTTGACACAGTCTGGCACCCTGCCCTACTCACCAAACTCTCTTCCCATGGTATTCAAGGCCATCTCCACTCGTGGCTCGCAGACTTCCTCTCCTGTCGCAGTCAACGTGTGGCCCTAAATGGAGTTCTTTCATCCCCTCTTCCTGTGCAGGCTGGAGTTCCTCAAGGTAGCGTTCTGGGCCCTGTTCTTTTTCTGGTTTTCATCAATGATCTCTCGGACTCTTTGGAAAATCCTCTATTTCTCTTTGCCGACGACTCCACCCTCTGCCGTACCATCTGTCATCCCTCAGACCGGCAAGCAGCAGCTTCTTCGCTCACTGCAGATCTGGATAAAATCACAAACTGGTCCAACACGTGGAACATGTCTTTCAATCCAGACAAATCTCACACTCTCACTATGTCTCTTCGAAAGGACCGTTTACAAAACACCCCCATCCACTTTCTCAACAATCCTCTGGAAGAAGTCTTTTCTTTCAAGCTTCTAGGTCTCACTATCTGCCATGACCTTTCCTGGGAAAGTCACATTTCCAACCTCGCCTCAAAAGCCAGTCGCCGACTGGGAATCCTCCGTCGTGCTAAGTCCTTCCTCGGCCCTCTTGAGCTCCTGACCACTTACAAAGGTTTTGTCCGTAGCCTGATGGAGTACTGCTCTCCCCTCTGGGCTGGTGCTCCTGCCTCCCACCTTTCTCGGCTTAACGCTGTCGAAACCAGGGCATTTAAGATCATCGGCATCTCCCGCAATGAAGCTGAGTCTTTGGGCCTCTCACTCAATCACCGCAGGTTGGTCGGTGGTCTTTCTGTCTTCGACCGACTCCTCTCCAGCCTTGCCCCCCCTGCTCTCTCTGCGATTTGTCCCCACCACATTTCCACAGGACGCTCAAGGTCCGCCAACAACCCCCTTCTGGTAAAACTACCAAAATCACGAATCACTGCTCATCTTCACTCTTTCATTCCTCTTTTTTCCCGCCTTTGGAATAAACTTCCTCACTCTATTCTTTCCCATTCTTCCCTCCAGGCTTTCAAAACAGCTGTTCACCACCACCTCTTATCTTCCCCCATCCAAATCCTCGATCTTTTCTACCCCCGATAATCCACCCAAGCCCACTTCCTTCATTTCTCCTGCTTTCCTTCCTGAAAGTCCCTGAAATGTCCATCTTCTCTTCGCCATGTTCCCCGTCCCATCCCCATCCCTCTCCCTTCCACAGTTCACCTAATGTGTCTGTTCCCCACTGTTTTGTCCCTTCCACTCCCGCCCCTCTTGTCTCATGCCTCCTTGCTGTGAGTTGTGTGTTTGCTCTCATACGAGCCTCGACCAAGGTACACAAAAAAAACAAAACAAAACTATGCGGTTTCGACTACGGGGGAACCACACCCTCGGTACACCTTTCCCGAACCGGATCACTCCACCAACTACAGTAGAGTACCAACTGCCAACTCTGGATCGGATGCAGCCGAGTGGAACTGCCAAAGATGTACCGGCTAGAATGAACAGATTATCGGGGATAAAGACCTGGCTAAATTCAGATCCGAACCATGCTGGACCAATGAAGGAAAGGACAAAAACTAACTGGGAACATTTCTCCAATAATTTATTTACACTAAGCGAGGAAATTCATGTGGTACAGGAACAGGTTTATCGGTGTGTTATGCAGGAGACAGAAGAGAGATGTAGTGCGACAATTTTACAGCAACTTACAAAAGAGGACACAGAGCAGACTTGTCACGACAATAATACAGGCAATATTTACAATGATCAAATAACTTATACAATGCTACTTATAAGACAGGCGCCACACACTCAGACACACACTCGGACAAAATAAACCTTGTTGAATGGCAAAGGACATTTGCAGCCACGGAGGGAGGGAGCTGAGATCGCAGTTCTTTAGGTACCTGAACGTTCCGAGATAAGGGACGCTCCGTGGTGTGGCACCCGACGGAGGTCGTGCAGTTTGGCCCACAGCCGCAAATGTGGAGACTGTGTCTGCAAAGGAGCCTGGGTGGAGAGTGCAGAGTCCAAGGTAGAACAGGGCAGCAGACAGGACCCAACGAGAGACCCGGTCAAGGTCGGGTGTACTCGGACCAGCACAACAGACGGGCTGCCGAGGTGAGACGTGGGCAGTCCCTCTGTGATCACGACCTTCCTCCTTCAACTAACAACCAAGGGACCAACTCAACCGCCCAACTAACGACCTTCCTTCTTTCTTTGCAACCAGCCAACGAACCCACCGAACTCTCTCACTCAACCAACAATGAACTCTCTGACTCTCTCAGCACTACCAACAACGAACTCTCCGACTCTCTCAGCACTACCAACAACGAACTCTCCGACTTTCTCAGCACTACCAACAACGAACTCTCCGACTCTCTTAACACTACCAACAACGAACTCTCCGACTCTCTCAGCACGACCAACAACGAACTCTCCGACTCTCTCAGCACGACCAACAACGAACTCTCCGACTCTCTCAGCACGACCAACAACGAACTCTCCGACTCTCTCAGCACTACCAACAACGAACTCTCCGACTCTCTCAACACTCTACTCTGAGGATGGTGTCGTAATTTATAGATCCCCAAGGTCAGAGAGGGGCCCTTGCGAAGCTGACGTCACCGTCCGCCCTGATTGGACAGGGCCTTCATGGGGTCCGCCCTTTCTGGGTGGGATTTCGGCCAGGCCGGGAAAGCCCGCCCACTCAACGCGTGTCTGGACCCGTCAAGAAGGAATTGGAACGTTTGGGGAAGCCGAAAAGGAACTGCGGCCGTGAAGATTCTGCCTCGGAAAAACGAGGCTCCAGAGACGCAGGTGGACAATGGTGCGCTGTGGCCAGCGAACCGAGGGCTGCAAGCGCTATGGTACCGTGGATCGTAATGGAGGGGATATAAAGATTTATTAATCTCACTAAAAAACAGATCGCAACACACCCCCTTTTGCTTTCCCACGACACACAAGGAGGGGTTCTATCTGCACATAATCTTAATGGCATAACTAACTTCGGGACAACTGTATGTTTGTATGCATACGGTTCCTAGAACCGTAACAATATATATATATATATATATATATATATATATATATATATATATATATATATATATATATATATATATATATATATATATATATATATATATATATATATATATATAATATATGCACCAGCTGTTTCACGAGCCTGAACTGCTGGAGGAAAACAGCCAAACAATTTGCTTTCAATTATTTATTTATACTATAGGTATAATCATTAAATTTGAGTCCCACCAAGGAAAGGTAGTCGCTCATTTGGGCTGCATTGACGTACAGTGAACACCATTTGAAGCGTTAGTAGGGAACTTTTGAAATGACTTATTCGGCTCCAGAATACATGGTGCGCATGCGTCGAAACCCCAGGAAACGGGGGTGTTCGAGCGGACATATAAAGTACTGTGTATCGTGTGTGGGAGATGAGGATTGTTACTTGGAATGGCTCACTAAGCTTCTGAAAGAAGCTGAAAATACTTGGAAAAGTACCTGAGAGAAAGGACTGTGCTTCTGCACAACAAAGGATTTGGAGAACTTTCTCAGCTCGCTGAATGGGCACCCATCCTGCAAACTCCCAACCAGGTGGGCCAGTCAAGGCTCGAATGAATGGGCATGCACGACACGAATCTCCGACGGATCACGACCCGTGAATGGACTGTTTATCTGGTTAGGTTCTTCTGAACAACGATGGGAAGGACCTACTGGAGGCTGGTGCATGTACAGGGTAAGTTTAAATAGATGACATTTACCATTAATCATGGGAGGGGTTGAGGTGGTAGCTTCATGAGTTTTGGGGGCTCATAAATATATTGTTTGGTTTCATAGCCAAAAGAGAAATTATACGATATATTAGAAGGAGAAGATGAGTGTGTGTGTTGTGTTGTGTTTTGAAATTGCCACTCTTTTGTCTAAATGTTGAAAATTATGTTTAAAAGACAATTTGAATTGCAAATTTCATGTTAGCCATGTCAAGTTATATTAAAAGAGCCCAGTGAGTAGAACTGAGTCAGGTGAATTGAGGAGATTAAAGGGGAAGTGCTTTCGGCCCCCACAAAAAAAAATACAGAAAATCTGCAAATGTGATACAGTGCTACAAATTCATGTGATACAGAAAATCTGCAAATTAGGGAATGATAATCCACTCAACAGAAGATTTTCTGCACAGGGTTCTTTGAGATGGCGAGCTGAGTTTGCTTTAAGTGCTATTCCCACTACCGGATAAGCTTCTCCAATCAATGCTGGCTGTCTATACCTGCAGAAGTAGATTCATGGAAACCACAGTGACAGCATTAAGTTTTTTTTTTTTTTTTTTTTTTTTTTTTTTTTTTTTTTTCCCCTCCCCCATCGAACCACTTCTGTTTGAGGAATTTTGTCCAGATAAGTTTCGTACTGACATCCCTTTAAATCTGCTGAACCTTCCATGCAGATTCAGTTGCCTTTGTGTCCAATTTGTCGTGTGTTCTGGCAGTCTCTGCCTGCTGTGATCCTTGAAGAACCCTTGGCGCAAGGAGATCGAAATGCACCACAGTTTGGAAGGTCATGTGCTCAACCACAAGTGGAACCTCCAACTCCGGTTCAGACGCTCAGCACCGAGAAGGAGGAGATGCGTATAGCCTGGCGTTATCAAAACCTTCCCAAAGTGCAGGTATGTAATTAATTTAATTACTCCATTAGCCTTTGACATACCTTTGGAGTCCTCACACTAAAGCCTGATGTTGCCTTCATGTAGCCCAGTTTAAACATGTTTAATATGTCTACATGTTGATGTTCAGTTTATGGCGTGATTATTTTGCTCTTTTTCTTGTTAGGAATGTCGTACGTTTGTGTTGTGAATTTTATGTCATGAATGTGGTTTTTTGCTCTGCCAAATGTCATTTTCTGTCGATTTTATGGCTTTTAAAGTATCTAGCAATATTTGACGAGAGCGAAGTCCGTGGCACGCCATCGCAAATCCCCACACTTCCCACCAAAAGCAAGGTTGAAAGGTGGCAAAAAGTTCCACCAGGAATGACCCACTATCAAATTTTCAGTTAAAAGAAGTTCTCTTTTGATCCCTGTGACCTTAAGTCACAGGGATTTCTGATCTCTGGGATATGAACCGGGGTTCAAATCAAAAAATTGTTCCATATTTCGTACGTCCCCCAATCTTGATTGCATACACAAGGGTTCATCAAAACAATGTTTAAACATCGGGGCAATACGGCTGGGTGCTCACCTGGTAGCAGCTGGATAAGATAACCCCAGGACTGGATAAGAACCACTGGTTGGCATGGATGACCCACAGAATATATAATGCAGAAGAAAGTAAATACCTATGGATATATATATTTTTTTGTCGTGAATAAATTTTAGTGCATCGCGGGTGATGAAGGTTGTGGTCAAGTTTCATCAAAATCGTGTGTGTAGTTTCAGAGAAAAAAAGCAAATACCCTTTTGGGGGGCAACCCCCCCCGCAGACTCCCATAGACCCCAATTTTTATTCTATTTTTATTTTTATTATTTTTCATGCGATGAACAATCTTTGGTACATCACGTGATTTTATTTTTTTGTATACCTTGTCGAGGCTCATTTGAGAGCTAACACACAATGCACAGCAAAGGGTGAGAGGGGGAAGGACAAAACAGAGAGGAATAGAGACATTAGAAGATCTGTGGAAGGGAGAGGGATGGGGTGGGGTGGAGAACATGGGGTATAAAGATGGACATTACAGGGACTTTCAGGAAGGAAAGCAGGGAACTTGAAGAGGGTGGGTTTGGGGTGGATTAACGGGGGTAGAAAAGATCAAGGTTTTGGATGGGGGAAGATAAGAGGTGGTGGTGAACACCTGTTTTGAAGGTCTGGAGAGAAGAATGGGTTTGAACAGAGTGAGGGAGATTATTCCAAAGGTGGGGGAAAAGAGGAATGAAAGAGTGAAGGTGAGCAGTGATTCGTGATTTTGGTAGTTTTACAGGAAGGGGGTTGTTGGCGGACCTTGAGCGTCCTGCGGAAATATGGAGGGGACATATCACAGAAGAGCAAGGGGGGGGGCACGATGCTGGAGAGGAGACTGGAAGACAGAAAGACCACCGACCTGCCTGCGGTGAAAGAGTGTAAGGGCCAAAGACTCAGCCTCATCGTGGGAGATACCAATGATCCGAAATGCCTTGGTTTCCACAGCGTAAAGCCGAGAAAGGTGAGAGGCAGGAGCACCAGCCCTGAGGGGAGAGGTGTACTCCATCAGACTGCAGGCAAAAGCTTTGTATGTGGTTAGCAGCTCAGGTGGGCCGAGGAAGGACTTTGCACGATGGAGGATTCCCAGTCAGCGACTGGCTTTGGAGGTGAGGTTGGAAATGTAGCTTTCCCAGGAAAGATCATGGCAGATAGTGAGACTCAGAAGCTTGAATGAAAGGACTTCTTCCCGATGGGGATGGGGTTTCCAAAAAAAAGGGGGTTTCCAGATGGGAGGGTTGTGATGAAGGTTTTAGTCAAGTTTCATCAGAACTGTGAGTAGTTGCTGAGAAGAAAGCAAATATCTTTTTTGGAGGGGGGGGGAATCCCCCCCCCCTGTAAACTCGCATCATAGATCCCCTCAAACCCCAATATAATTTTTTTCAATATTTATTATTAATATATATATATATATTTTAATGGTGTGAACAAACTTTGGCACATCACAGGTGATGAAGGTTGTGGTCAAGTTTCATCAGAATTGTTGGTGTAGTTTGTGAGAAGAAAGCAAATACCTGTTTTTGGGGGCAACCCCCGTAAACCCTCTCAGGGCCCTATTGTTTTTTTTTATTTTATATTTTAAATAATGCCATGAACAAACTTTGGTACATACACGGTGATGCACGTTTTGGTAAAGTTTCATCGAAATCGTATGTGCAGTTTCAGAGAAGAAGTTGAAAGTATATGTGGATAAACGGATGGACTGACTGATGGACAGATGGACTGACTGACAGACTGTCTGACTGATGGACAGACAGACAGACTGACTGACGGACAGACGGCGCGCCATACCATAAGCTCCCCAGAACTACGTTCCAGGTGAGCTAAAATGTGCCTGAAATTGCAATTTTTTTTTTTGTATTTGACCTTTTGACCAAGTAAGTCCAGAGCCCCAGGGAACGGGACTAAAATGACACTGATCTCACACCTTCATGCCAGGTGGTGATCATAACCAAGTTTCGTGAATTTCTGCACAACCGTTTAGGAGTAGATAGTGTGACGGACGGATAGACGGACAAACAGAGCCGATAGCAATATGCCCCTTGTTTTTTTTCAAAAAGTGTGGGGATAATGATGTCTCGGCTCTTTGACTCCCTTTATTTTTCCCATCAATTTCCTTACCTTTTTCCTCCTTTCATTCTATTTTGTGATGCCGGTTATTTTTGGCTTCACAAATGTGGTTTGGTACACAATGATGGGTGGTGTATATTAGCAGTTCCATTCAACATAGCCATTCATTTCCATTACCTCCTGTATTTGTGTATCGAGGGGTCACTGAGATTATGCTGCACTTCCTGAAGCAAACGAAGCATGTCGTTGCATATTTTCACGTGTGTGTACGTGCAGAACGCTCTGAGGTCCGATACGCGATTTGGCCATAATTATGACTTTTCACATACAATGGAGAAAGAGCGCCTGCAAGCCATTCCGTGCTGCACATTTTACCCACCTGACTTGTCCATATCATCCGGCAGTTCAACACTGTGAGTGCAACACCTTACCCTCCATTGCACATACTGACGCACTGTTCCAGCTTTTCCAACACTGTACTTTTAGCCCACTTCTATAATCAGCTCATATCGTACAATATGGCAACAAATACAAGTCGGTTGTTTGTGCTTAAAATTGCACGTCTTATCTTTATGACTGCAGAATACGTTATTTGCAGCAAATGTATTTTCAATATAAGCTTAAAGATTTTGTTTAAAATTGCAAAATATAACTGTGTTAGTGGGGATGTACAGAGTATTGTGACACGTTATGTAAGGAAAATGGCAGCAGTTGGTAATGCATCCTGATAGATGTTGTACGGATGGAAGCAGGGGTGGGGTGTACAGACAGAAGCAGGGTTGGGGTGTGCGGACGGAAGCAGGGTTGGGGTGTGCGGACGGAAGCAGGGTTGGGGTGTGCGGACGGAAGCAGGGTTGGGGTGTGCGGACGGAAGCAGGGTTGGGGTGTGCGGACGGAAGCAGGGTTGGGGTGTGCGGACGGAAGCAGGGTTGGGGTGTGCGGACGGAAGCAGGGTTGGGGTGTGCGGACGGAAGCAGGGTTGGGGTGTGAGGACGGAAGCAGGGTTGGGGTGTGCGGACGGAAGCTGGGTTGGGGTGTGCGGACGGAAGCAGGGTTGGGGTGTGCGGACGGAAGCAGGGTGGGGGTGTGCGGACGGAAGCAGGGTTGGGGTGTGCGGACGGAAGCAGGGTTGGGGTGTCCGGACGGAAGCAGGGTTGGGGTGTGCGGACGGAAGCAGGGTTGGGGCGTGCGGACGGAAGCAGGGTTGGGGTGTGCGGACGGAAGCAGGGTTGGGGTGTGCGGACGGAAGCAGGGTTGGGGTGTGCGGACGGAAGCAGGGTTGGGGTGTGCGGACGAAGCAGGGTTGGGGTGTGCGGACGGAAGCAGGGTTGGGGTGTGCGGACGGAAGCAGGGTTGGGGTGTGCGGACGGAAGCAGGGTTGGGGTGTGCGGACGGAAGCAGGGTTGGGGTGTGCGGACGGAAGCAGGGTTGGGGTGTGCGGACGGAAGCAGGGTTGGGGTGTGCGGGACGGAAGCAGGGTTGGGGTGTGCGGACGGAAGCAGGGTTGGGGTGTGCGGACGGAAGCAGGGTTGGGGTGTGCGGACGGAAGCAGGGTTGGGGTGTGCGGACGGAAGCAGGGTTGGGGTGTGCGGACGGAAGCAGGGTTGGGGTGTGCGGACGGAAGCAGGGTTGGGGTGTGCGGACGGAAGCAGGGTTGGGGTGTGCGGACGGAAGCAGGGTTGGGGTGTGCGGACGGAAGCAGGGTTGGGGTGTGCGGACGGAAGCAGGGTTGGGGTGTGCGGACGGAAGCAGGGTTGGGGTGTGCGGACGGAAGCAGGGCTGGGGTGTGCGGACGGAAGCAGGGTTGGGGTGTGCGGACGGAAGCAGGGTTGGGGTGTGCGGACGGAAGCAGGGTTGGGGTGTGCGGACGGAAGCAGGGTTGGGGTGTGCGGACGGAAGCAGGGTTGGGGTGTGCGGACGGAAGCAGGGTTGGGGTGTGCGGACGGAAGCAGGGTTGGGGTGTGCGGACGGAAGCAGGGTTGGGGTGTGCGGACGGAAGCAGGGTTGGGGTGTGCGGACGGAAGCAGGGTTGGGGTGTGCGGACGGAAGCAGGGTTGGGGTGTGCGGACGGAAGCAGGGTTGGGGTGTGCGGACGGAAGCAGGGTTGGGGTGTGCGGACGGAAGCAGGGTTGGGGTGTGCGGACGGAAGCAGGGTTGGGGTGTGCGGACGGAAGCAGGGTTGGGGTGTGCGGACGGAAGCAGGGTTGGGGTGTGCGGACGGAAGCAGGGTTGGGGTGTGCGGACGGAAGCAGGGTTGGGGTGTGCGGACGGAAGCAGGGTTGGGGGTGTGCGGACGGAAGCAGGGTTGGGGTGTGCGGACGGAAGCAGGGGTTGGGGTGTGCGGACGGAAGCAGGGTTGGGGTGTGCGGACGGAAGCAGGGTTGGGGTGTGCGGACGGAAGCAGGGTTGGGGTGTGCGGACGGAAGCAGGGTTGGGGTGTGCGGACGGAAGCAGGGTTGGGGTGTGCGGACGGAAGCAGGGTTGGGGTGTGCGGACGGAAGCAGGGTTGGGGTGTGCGGACGGAAGCAGGGTTGGGTGTGTGCGGACGGAAGCAGGGTTGGGGTGTGCGGACGGGAAGCAGGGTTGGGGTGTGCCGACGGAAGCAGGGTTGGGGTGTGCCGACGGAAGCAGGGTTGGGGTGTGCCGACGGAAGCAGGGTTGGGGTGTGCCGACGGAAGCAGGGTTGGGGTGTGCCGACGGAAGCAGGGTTGGGGTGTGCCGACGGAAGCAGGGTTGGGGTGTGCCGACGGAAGCAGGGTTGGGGTGTGCCGACGGAAGCAGGGTTGGGGTGTGCCGACGAAGCAGGGTTGGGGTGTGCCGACGGAAGCAGGGTTGGGGTGTGCCGACGGAAGCAGGGTTGGGGTGTGCCGACGGAAGCAGGGTTGGGGTGTGCCGACGGAAGCAGGGTTGGGGTGTGCCGACGGAAGCAGGGTTGGGGTGTGCCGACGGAAGCAGGGTTGGGGTGTGCGGACGGAAGCAGGGTTGGGGTGTGCGGACGGAAGCAGGGTTGGGGTGTGCCGACGGAAGCAGGGTTGGGGTGTGCCGACGGAAGCAGGGTTGGGGTGTGCCGACGGAAGCAGGGTTGGGGTGTGCGGACGGAAGCAGGGGTGGGGTGTGCGGACGGAAGCAGGGGTGGGGTGTGCGGACGGAAGCAGGGGTGGGGTGTGCGGACGGAAGCAGGGGTGGGGTGTGCGGACGGAAGCAGGGTTGGGGTGTGCGGACGGAAGCAGGGTTGGGGTGTGCGGACGGAAGCAGGGTTGGGGTGTGCGGACGGAAGCAGGGTTGGGGTGTGCGGACGGAAGCAGGGTTGGGGTGTGCGGACGGAAGCAGGGTTGGGGTGTGCGGACGGAAGCAGGGTTGGGGTGTGCGGACGGAAGCAGGGTTGGGGTGTGCGGACGGAAGCAGGGTTGGGGTGTGCGGACGGAAGCAGGGTTGGGGTGTGCGGACGGAAGCAGGGTTGGGGTGTGCGGACGGAAGCAGGGTTGGGGTGTGCGGACGGAAGCAGGGTTGGGGTGTGCGGACGGAAGCAGGGTTGGGGTGTGCGGACGGAAGCAGGGTTGGGGTGTGCCGACGGAAGCAGGGTTGGGGTGTGCCGACGGAAGCAGGGTTGGGGTGTGCCGACGGAAGCAGGGTTGGGGTGTGCCGACGGAAGCAGGGTTGGGGTGTGCCGACGGAAGCAGGGTTGGGGTGTGCCGACGGAAGCAGGGTTGGGGTGTGCCGTCGGAAGCAGGGTTGGGGTGTGCCGACGGAAGCAGGGTTGGGGTGTGCCGCCGGAAGCAGGGTTGGGGTGTGCCGACGGAAGCAGGGTTGGGGTGTGCCGACGGAAGCAGGGTTGGGGTGTGCCGACGGAAGCAGGGTTGGGGTGTGCCGACGCAAGCAGGCTTGGGGTGTGCCGACGGAAGCAGGGTTGGGGTGTGCCGACGGAAGCAGGGTTGGGGTGTGCCGACGGAAGCAGGGTTGGGGTGGGCCGACGGACGCAGGGTTGGGGTGTGCCGACGGAAGCAGGGTTGGGGTGTGCCGAGGGAAGCAGGGTTGGGGTGTGCCGACGGAAGCAGGGTTGGGGTGTGCCGACGGAAGCAGGGTTGGGGTGTGCCGACGGAAGCAGGGTTGGGGTGTGCCGACGGAAGCAGGGTTGGGGTGTGGCGGCGGAAGCAGGGGTGGGGTGTGCCCCCGGAAGCAGGGTTGGGGTGGGCGGTGGGGAGCAGGGTTGGGGTGTGCGGACGGAAGCAGGGGTGGGGTGTGCGGACGGAAGCAGGGGTGGGGTGTGCGGACGGAAGCAGGGGTGGGGTGTGCGGACGGAAGCAGGGGTGGGGTGTGCGGACGGAAGCAGGGTTGGGGTGTGCGGACGGAAGCAGGGTTGGGGTGTGCGGACGGAAGCAGGGTTGGGGTGTGCGGACGGAAGCAGGGTTGGGGTGTGCGGACGGAAGCAGGGTTGGGGTGTGCGGACGGAAGCAGGGTTGGGGTGTGCCGACGGAAGCAGGGTTGGGGTTTGCGGACGGAAGCAGGGTTGACAGGAAAATGTGTTGATTTCAAGCCCCATTGACATGAGGATGGATCGGGCAGAATAATTGATGGATGGCTACGTGCAGAGCGATGTATTTATGGATGGGTACATACAGGCAGACGGGTTGTGTGATTGATTCATTTTCCATTGCAGGGGGATGTTGGCCTTTGTAAATGTTTCAGACACTGATTGGTTCATTAAAATTGTGTGAATCGCTCTTTTGTATACCAGGGACACCAGTGCTTTGTACCAGCCATTGCTTCGTGCAATCCACAGCTGTGTTCTGGATGGTGGCTACGATGGCTCTCAAGGTCAGGTGAGCTTCTCATCCAGGTTTGGGGTTTGGGATTTGCATTCAGTTGTCAATTAACTCATGATAACTAAATGAGTTATTTTGATTCAAGCAAGATCTTGTGTTTCGCACCAAGCTCATACCTTCTTCCTGCCTTCTCTGTCCTTTGCATCTTTTCTTCATCTTCTTACATATCTCCCCTCATCCCAACCCATCCACTGTTTACAGCCGAAAAATGTACTTCGTTTGGGCCTTCTCTCCTTGGGTACCGGACTGTGGGGAGATGGCGTCGTATGTAGCAAAGACCCCAGTGCAACGGCTCCTCTTACTCGCTTTCTGCTTGCGTTGCGTGCCGTCCTCCGCTCTTCGCTTTCTGTTGCCTTGGTGACGGTGCCTGCACATCTGTTCCAGGTGGGTTTCTTGTAAATGCAACATGCTCACATTTGAGACCTTAACACCTGTTGCATCACTGTGAAAACGAAGTTGTTGATAAGTAATTAGGCCAGACTAGCAATACTACAGTTGATCGATGGATGAACATGATTTGTTTGACTTTGCACATTCTGTCGTTCTGTTGGTCTTGCTGCGACAGCCCTGGAAATATGAGTTCTGGAAGGAGTTTCGAAAGCAGCTCTATGTCTGATTTATTCACATTCCACACAAAGTTAAGTTATATGTTGTAATAAAAAGCAAATCTCACTTGGAATGTTCTCCCCATATGCTCATTAGATCCTCATTTAAAAGCACCCTCATTCAAACGAAATGGTGTTAGATGGGTTCTGTCGTCCCTGAAAGTTCCAATGATCTTGGGCAGATGTAAATTGTGACCTGGCACCACAAAACGAGTAGGAAGTTCGAATAAAATCTTTTTGCGATATCCACATTTCCTAGGTCTGCAGAAAATGAGCTTTAAAACAATGCAAGTACATGATAATAGCATCGGCAGGTCTCGAGTATTGTTCAAATACATTGGGGGTAGTCTGTTAGCAATGTCATTCTGAGACATTCAGCACTGAAGATGAGTTGCTGTTTTTGTCGAGACGTGACATATTTATGACAGAGACGCACACAGGCATGCACAGACACGCACAGTCAGACACATATACACACACACACAGACACACAGACACACGGAACGCGCGTGCTTTAAAAATATATATTCTTTCGTAGAAGAAGGCCATTAACATGAAACATGCGAAGCACCTGGTTATGTTCGTTGTGTCGAAGCTATTGCCCAGACAACAACAACACACTGACGTAGCAAGTGGTGTGACTTCATGTCAAGGAACCTCAAATAAGGGAACCCACTTGCTCTCCAGAATCCAAGCAGGAATTTGTAATTTGTTCAGGTTGTCGGCAGTAACTCACGTACTCATCGACAACAACACTACGGGATCTTTAACATCCACCAACGAATACCGACAGAAGGGACGCCCAATTTAACGTCCATCCGACGGACGGCACACACATTGACGGATCACCTTGCCTGAAAAACACCTGGATGTGAGTTTATAGCTGGGTCGGGATTCAAACCCAGGATGGACGGTTTCGGGTCGAGTGTTCATATCTCTAGGTTATCCTGCCAGCCTAATGTGTTATTATTATTATTATTATTATTATTATTATTATTATTTTTAATTCCATTTTTTTTTACTGCAGGTAGAATTAATACCTCATTTCTGTGTGTACTGCGATCAACGAGATTTCTTTGCCGATTAGCATCATTGATTCACTTGTGATGCTTGCCAAAACAGGAATGACATTACATTTCGCTCCTTTTCATCTCAAAGATCATTCTTTTTGTACTTACGACCTTCAAATTCAAGGCAAAAGATGACAAGCTATAAAAATAGAAAACTTCAACGTTACCTTCTTCACCCTGCTATCCTTGGCAGGCCCAGTTTTGTTAATATCTATATTTTAGGATTTCCATCAACACAAGAGAGACTGGGCATTTCATTGTTGCTTCCATTCATTACGACTTTCACGGTCAGATGGCAAGTGTTCAATAAAGTAAGGGGCTGACAGGTGACCTAGAATTACGCACACTCGCCTCTAAGCTGGACAGCCTGGGTTTGAATCCCGACCCAGCTGGAAACTGTCATCCCGGTGTTTCGCAGGCAGGGTGATTCATCGATGTGTGTGCTATCCCTCCGATGGACATTAAACCGGGTGTCCCGTCTACCGACATCAGTTGGTAGACGTTGAAGATCCCCACGGTGTACTTCGCGAAGACGAGGCAAGCGACACCAGCACCATGAACAAATTACAAATTCCTGCCATACCCAGCAGAGGGCACTGCATCAGCGGCTTCGCCGCACCCTCAGCCAATGATGCTACCCCGCAGCTTTGTGCTGCATACAAACGTAGAAGAATAAAGCAATTGGTGATTTACCAAGTTAAAACTCCTGACCTCGTTCAAGGTTCCATTCTCCAAGGTTCCAACGTCATACTTGTGTCTGGTCAATAACAGGTTAATTTACCTGGAAACAAACTCGTTGATCTTGAGAGTGAAGGTAAATAAACAAGCTGGAAAATTTGAATCCTTGTTGATTCAACAGCAGTTGTGACACATTTAAAATCTTTTGTGAGCTTTGTAAGACTGTCCTGCTTTCCCCAAATCCAGTCGTTGGTGCTAATAATGCGATGCTTGAAAGTGTAAAATGTCCAACACGATGATGTGTAACCAAACCAAACGTTAAGACCTCTTTACTTGCGGGGTTTCAAAAGGAGAGCTATCAACTCCTTCCTCTGACTGCACCCATCTATTTCTCTTCGTCTGTTGAGACAAACAACATTTCCACTGAAATTAAAGTTTAAAACCCCCCAAATAATGAGAAACTAGAAAATAATTGAAGTTTGCTCTTTTTTTTTTTTTCTTTCCTTCCAGCCATGTCTGGCTAGGCCTCTAGTGAGTTTTAATTGATAGGTACTGGAAGCTGTATGGTACAAACTGTATATGGAATCAGATACCGTGTTTAAAAACCGCTGTTCGTTTGTCGTCTTTCCATTATAGTGAGATATCGAATTGCTCTTAATGCGAAACATTTCCTTGACGAGACAAATCCCCATCTTTGTGAGCATTCTGGCACCTCAATAACGGAGTTGGTAGTGACTTCAAGTTCAGTTAACTTTCTTTACAGGATTAATAAAATGCATGATTAGCAGCTGCCTTTAATTATCTGCTTGGTTTCTTTGACAGTCGAGTGGATTTAGGATGTTTTAAAGGTGAATCTTCCATTTCTGGATACCGATATCTCTCACATATCCCCTCTTACACCTCCTCCACCCCCCCTCCCCCGCCCACAACGACACAATGCTAAACCTGGCTGTTGCCGGTGTTATTCAAACACCTTGTGGCTAGCAGCTGGCAAGGTGGTCACCCTGCAGCTCCTCATGTCCTCGGCCTGAGAAACGGGAGCAATTGCTCGTAGCAGATGCTCGGTCACCACTCGATGTGTTTGCGCTTCGGCCGAACGCTTCACTTAGCGCAGCCGTGCGTGTGGGCACGAAGATTAATGAATCGTTGTTATCTTGTGTAAACGCCGCAACACGGCGCATTAGCCCCGCCGAGGACTGCACTCCGCATCGGGGCGGACTGTGTAATGGTTTGGCTGAAAACGAATTTGACTTGGCGCCGTTTCTTTTGTGCATTGATCATAAACACGCTTCACATGTGGAACCTGCAGGCCATACATTGATCGCTATTTGCTGTTGTAACATTATTCTTTTGTGTTGTATTGGGTGTTTACCACTGAGCTGTCACACTCCTCACTCCTCCCCTTCCTTCTCCCCACCCCCTCCCTCTCTCTCTCTCTTGTATTAATATTTCGGGGTTATAGCGGAGTTCCCCTGTGGTTTTCAAATGTCTCTCAATTATAATAATTTTCCTTCTTTCAGTGTCGATTGCTGCCAATGGACTCTGTGAATTCTCCATATTATTTGATGATGTAATATGGAGAATTAATATGTAGATGTCATGTTGTTTTACATAGATGATGTAATATTGTTACATAATTTGCAGCAATTTGAATGTTGTCAGTCCTGTAATATTTACCTCCGCCACCGAAAGTGGACGGAAGTTGTGTTTTCCCGTCTGTCCGTCTGTGTCTATTTGTGCGAGTAGGATATCTTAAAAAGTTGTGGACAGATTCGGATTAAATTTGGTGGACAGGTTGAGTGTAGCAAGGATGAATTGATTAGATTTTGGTGACGATTCAGATCTGGGAACTAATTTTTTTTTTTAAGTGATTCTTAACCATTGAGAGATAGTGCCAAAAACAAGATAGAGACAGTGGATGAGTTGGGTAGGTAATAGGGACAAATTGATTTGATTTTGGTAAAGATCTGGATGCAGATCCGGCTTATTAGTGGGATAAAAAAAACAAATGTTTCAGCCTGGCAGAGGTATGCGCTCTACCGATTGCCGTTATTGTTCCTGCTGGGACATCCATCACACAACATTGTTGTTGTTTGCCAAATTAAAAACACTCGTCTTCTATCATAGTGACTTTTTACAAGCAAAAATATCCACCTAATATAGTTACCTGCTTTATCTCGGGTTTGTCAACGAGTTATCGTGTTTTTAAATCAACATCTTATCAATTGTTATTTTATAAACATTTCACGGAACACGTCAAACTTACTGCATGTATAAAGTTATATGGCGAGTTAACCTTTTTGAGATGTCCTGTTGCACGTAGTTTTTAGCCCCATCTCTCAATTGTGAAGAATCTCTTTAAAAAAAAGAAAAAAAAAATTGAGATTCTTGGATCCGTATCTGGATTTTCCTCAAAATCTAATAAATTCATCCTTTTCACACACCCAACCTGTCCTCCAAGTTTTGTCCGAACCCGTACAACAATTTTTTGAGATATCCTGTTCACAAACAAGCATACATATACAAATAGGCGTGAAAAGCATAACCTCCATAACACCTTCGTTGGCGGAGGTAATGAGATGTCATTGTGCATGCATCTCTCTTACATTGGCTGAAGTACAAGAAAGTTAACGCTTAACTTGGAAAAAGGATTTTAAAATGGACCTATTGATGAGAATACAGAACATGAAAGAACATACGCCGTAGTTATTGATCTGCATACTGTGTAGCCCAGGAGCTTCTAATGAGGAAAGCAGGACGGATTTGGAGACCTGTGGACAGGAAGTGTTTGTTTACATCTGAACACTTGCTGCATGGTCAAATGACTGCTTAATACAGGTTTTAATGGCACATCTGCAGGGTTTTGATCTGAGCAAGGTATTTTGACTCCGTGAGTGGTTGCATAATATATACATGCTGTGCTGTGCAACAGAATAGTGCAGAAGGAGCACATTTTTCTTCGTGCTGTCTCGCCTGGGTTTGATTCCCGACCCGACTATGAACTGTCGGATTGGTGTTGCGGTGGCAGGATGTTGCATCACAAAGCGCGCCATCCCTTGAATGTGTGAGACGGCACCAGACTTTATTTCAGATGAACATGGCCACTGAGCTGAGGGGAAGTGCAATTACTTTCCAGAGCACTCGGGTATCAGCGACACCATCTTTGACGTAGCTTTTCTCTCCGCACTCAGCGTGGCAATTGAGCAGGGTTTTCCTCCTCCCCATGGATTGCCAACCTCTGGGGTTTGTCCACGCTCTATCCTTTAAAACGCTGAGCATCAAGCAAGGAAGCAGCACGTATCACTTTTATATTCTTTGGTACAACTCAGCCATGGTCGGAATCGAGCTGCCGACCTTCCAGACTCTTCTCGACCTTCTAGAACAGATGCTCCAACTATTATGCTACCGATCCTGGTGTTAAGCCAGGTGTTTCATCTGCTCATATTATTTGATGGACGGTAAAGATCTCGCGCTGTCTTTGATGAATAGTGAGTTGTACCTGGCACCCGGAACACGTTACAACTTCCTGCCTAAACTGTGGTTTGAAGTTGTCTGGTCTTCTCAGAATTTCCTTGACATCAGGCTATGCTGCATGCTATTTCAGAGCATGGTTGCTCTGTAGGTTGCAGGCTTACAGCTTGCAGGTTTGACAACTAGGTGTTCACGTGATCAACAACAATGGTACTGCTTTGCATTGGCTAGGCTTTTGTCTTTCAACACTATATTTAACACGGTTCATCTATTCGACGTCGTTTAACTTGGTTGCCACCCACAGACCATTTCTCCAGCCATACATTGCACCCTCATTGACGGTTTACACCTTCATTATGAACATACAATGCCTTCAGAAAGTATTCACACCCCTTGACTTTTTTCACATTTTGTTGTGTAACATTCAGAATTTAAAATGGATTATATTTTAATTTTTTGGCTGGATGGATTATATTTTAAAAAGGCTCCAATTATTAGTGCATTCCTGCTATTGCACACATCGCTGCGTGATGATGTTATGTGTTGGGACGTCTCTTTTTTTTTTTTAATCATTTGCACGGAAGCAAACACAGGATATTTTTGCTTGAAACAGTCATTGCAAATTTTGGGGAAGCAAATATTGAGTTAGAAGCAGCACGTTTCTGTCTCGCAGACAGAAAGTAACTGCATTTTTTAAAGTCTCTCAAAGGTTTTTTTTTTAAATGAAATATCATTATGTTCTTTCCTCTGCATAATATGAGAATTAACGTCCCTTCATTGGGCGGTGTATATTAGACAGCTGTCAAGATCGCTGCAGACAAAACATGAATTGCCTTGTTTAAGTTGTAATCAAAATGTTACTTTTTTCCCCTCAAAACGGTATCTTCATGTAGTGATAGAAGATGCGTGGTTCAGTCTTCATATGTACATGATACCTTGAAAACAATCTGAGCTACGTGGAGAGAAAAAGATGGTGGCGATTTGTGGACGGCTGGAGGGCGTGGCCTGTAGAATGGGTGGTGCTGTATGACCCACAGACACGACTCAGATATATATATATATATATATATATATATATATATATATATATATATATATATATATATATATATATATATACATGTGTGTATGTATATGTATGTGTATATGTATGTATATATATATATATATATATATATATATATATATATATATATATGTATATATATATATATATATATATATATATATATATATATATATATATATATATATATATATATATATATATATATATATATATATATATACATGTGTGTATGTATATGTATGTGTATATGTATGTATATATATATATATATATGAGGCGCCGCGAGGAGGAGTGATGTAAGGGCCACGTCGGCCATTTTTGAGTTAATGCCATATAGGACTTCTAACCCTTCCCTTATTATCCGAGCCTATCATCATCATATCATTAAAAAATGTCGCTTACATCACTCCTCACCGGGCCTCTCATATATATATATATATATATATATATATATATATATATATATATATATATATATATATATATATATATATATATATATATATATGTATATGTATATGTATATGTATATGTATATGTATATGTATATGTATATGTATATGTATATGTATATGTATATGTATATATATTATATATATATATTACTAAAACTCTCATCTTGTATGTATGTTCCTGAAATCCAGCCAAAACAGTACACGATAGCACAAAAATTTTAGGGCCACCTTACTCGCCATTCTCCTGCGGTGTGCAGTATCAAGTTGCATTCAAATCGGGCAACGAAAAAAATATTAAAAAACCAATTCCCGATTCAGTCAAGTACTCTTCAGGAGTATTTGATCAATGCAAACAACCTCAGCGGTATAGTTCGCTGGAGCTATCTTTTTTTTTTTTTCTTTTTTTGAAATGATTTTTTTTTCTCAACCGCCGTCACAACGGGAACCCAAGGGGTTCACGGGTCATATAGTATATTAGGTGAATGCACCCGGTGCTGCCCGGGTTCTTTTTGAATGAATTTAATCTTCTATACATATGTCTGACGCGAGCACAGTATCAGTTCCCTATTGGGCCATTGCAGTCATCGGCTAAGGGGGTTGGTGAGGGGGAAACACCCCCCCCCCCCAGCCAAGGGGCCTTGCCACATAGCCTATAACCTTCCTGGGACCCATCCCAACATTTTTTGTTTCAGTGGTTAGCTCCTATCTTTCACCTTTCAGGAGATTAGTGCCTGCAGACAAACAAACAAACAGACAAACAAAAACTTAAAATCGTATGTTAGATATATTGTATATGGCGTTGGCCCCATCTCAATCGGCTGAACTTGAAAAATGAACGTTACGAAATCAGGTGATGACGTCATAATTCGGAAACCGGAAATACAATTCTTTGACATCGGGACACTCCCGGGTACATGTTCTGTCAGCATGTGAAGTTTGGTGAGGATCAGTCCAGTACTTTTCGCGTGCATAGGTCACAGAGAAACACACGCACACTTTCAACTATATATTTATATATATATATATATATATATATATATATATATATATATATATATATATATATATATATATATATATTGTTACGTTTCTCAGAACCATATGCAGATAACATACAGTTGTCCTGTCAGTTATTCCATTAATATACGTGTTGTTAGGTCCCTACCTTTTGTCTCGTGGGAAGACAAGGGAGTGTGTTGCGATGGGCTATTAATTAGGTTATTAAATCATTTCCCACTTTTATTTTATTCCTCATTTCGCTGGCCACAGCGTACCGCCATCGACCCGGACTCTCGCTTTCTGAGTCAAAATCCCAATGTTCGGCTGGACAAACGCTATAGCTGTACCACATCCACCTGCCAAAGGCCAGACATGCGTGGCGTGGGCAGACCATACTGGAATATGGCTGAAACCCAGCCCAGAAAGGCGGACCACGTGAAGGGCCGGTCCAATCGGGATGCTCGGATCGGACAATGACGTCGGTTTAGAAATGGCTCCTCCCCAAACTCCGGGCTCTATAAATTACGGAGCAATCCTCAGAGAGTGGTCGAAGTTGGTCGGTTGAAGTGGTTGCGAAGGCAGTTGGGTTGGTTGGAAGGAGAATTGCAGATGAGAATTGGGAGAGAATTGAAGAGTGAAGGAATTGAAAGGGGTTTGAGTATTTGTGAGTGAGTGTTCCTGCTACTCGTCTCCATCCACACGACGTCGAACCGCCCCTTGCTTCTCTACCAAGCCTCCTGTCTGGCCCCGCTTTCTGTTCCTTATCTCCGACCTCACGACCTCGACGAACGGCCTCTTGCCTGGTCTTACCTGCTGCTCATCTCTCACCCCCTTTGGACTCCACTCTTCTCCACTCAAGCCCCTCCTGCAGACACGATCTCCACACGTACGGTTGTGGGCAAACAACTCAACCGCTGTCGTGTGCCGCACCACGGAGCATCCCTCCCCCGAAACGCTCAGGTACCGCGAAACTGTAACCTCAACTCCTTTCCTTCCTGGCTGCAAAAGTCCCTTTCACAATTGGGTTTACTTTGTCTGAGTGTGTGTCTGAGAGTGTTGGCGCCTGTCCGTTAAGTAAGCCTGTATAAGATCTTTTCTTGTTGTGATTGTTGCTTTTATGCATCTCATGTCAAGTCTGCACTGTCTGCTTTGTAAGTTGCTTGTAAAATTGCCGCACCCCACACCTCTCTCATCTTTCCCTGCATTACACCCCCAATAAACCTTTGTTGTGCCACATGCTTTTCCTCGCTTATTGTAAATAAATAATAGTTGTAGAAATGTTCCCAGCTCGACTTTGTCTTTTATCCCATTGGTCCAACATGGTTCGAATCTAAGTTTATCCGGGTCTTTATTCCCAACATTCTGTTCCTTCGAGCTGGTACGTCCTTGGCAGTGCTTCTCGGCTGCATCCGATCCGGAAGGGAGATCCGATCCGGTAGAGTGATCCGGTTCGGACAAGGCTTACCGAGGGCGTGGTTCCCCGGTGGTTAATTCGGTAACCCGATTCACCCATAGGCGGGAGGACCCGAGGCCACGCGGTTGAGTTATAGCCGTTCACGATCGGTAGAGTGACCCGTCGCGTCTCGGAATTATCCGTGAGCGACGGCCTACGATTCCGGGGAGTCTGGTGGGAATCGACGTAGCTTCCCCCATCTAGTGGTCTTCTCACCCGACCCTGCCAGCCCGCAACAATATTTACAGGGTGTCGCAAAAGTCACCTAGAGATTTAGAAATTAAATATCATTTCTGTTTTTTAATAATTTGTTTTTCTTTTCTTTTCAGAATTTAGATTAACATTTGGAAATTACCCATGAAAAAATTCACAACTGAACAAAGAACCAAAATCGTGGAATTTTATTTTAAATTTCATCGATCAATTATTCTCACCCAAATAGCATGGACACAGATTAATTTTGTTTGGACACAGATGGACACAGATTATTTGCCATCACGTTCTCCTGATTTGACGCCTCCCGGTTATTTTCTTTGGGCTTACCTAAATGAACATGTGCACATCAATAAGCCCCATACAATTCAGCAGCTCAAGGCCAACATCTGTGCAGAAATTTGAGGGCTGCAGCCAGTTATTGTCCGCTGTTATGGAAAATGCTGTTGAAAGAGCCCGTCTCTGCGAAGCCAAAAATGGAGGACGTCGAAGCTGCATCATTTTTCAGAAATAAAGCAAATTTATCTCCATTTTGTAAATTTTCTTTTGTTATAAAAATAATCATAAATTATTCAAAAAAACATCAGTTATTTAATTTCTAAATCCCTCGCTGACTTTTGGGACACCATATATATATATCTATATATCTATATATCTATCTATATATATCTATCTCTATCTCTATCTCTATCTCTATCTCTATATACATATATACATATATACATATATACATATATCTCTCTATCTCTCTATCTCTCTATCTCTCTCTAACTCTCACTATCTCTCTCTATCTCTCTCTATCTCTCTCTATCTCTCTCTATCTCTCTCTATCTCTCTATATCTCTCTATATCTCTCTATATCTCTCTATATATCTCTCTATATATCTCTATATATCTCTATATATATCTCTATATATATATATATATATATATCTCTATATATATATCTCTATATATATATATATATCTCTATATATATATATATCTCTATATATATATCTCTATATATATATCTCTATATATATATCTCTATATATATATATCTCTATATATATATCTCTATATATATATATCTCTATATATATATATCTCTATATATATATATATCTCTATATATATATATCTCTATATATATATCTCTATATATATATCTCTATATATATATATCTCTTTATATATATATATCTCTTTATATATATATATATATATATATCTCTATATATATATATATCTCTATATATATATATATCTCTATATATATATATCTCTATATATATATATATCTCTATATATATATATATATATCTCTATATATATATATATATATATATATATATATATATATATATATATATATATATATATATATATATATATATATATATATATATATATATATCTATATATATATATATATATATATATATATATATATATATATATATATATATATATATATATATATATATATATATATATATATATATATCTCTATATATATATATATATATATCTATATATATATATATATATATATATATATATATATATATATATATATCTCTATATATATATATATATATATCTCTATATATATATATATATATATATATATATCTCTATATATATATATATATATATCTCTATATATATATATATATATATATATATATATATATATATATATATATATATATATATATATATATATATATATATATATATATATCTCTATATATATATATATATATATATATATATCTCTATATATATATATCTCTATATATATATATCTCTATATATATATATCTCTATATATATATATCTCTATATATATATATATCTCTATATATATATATATATATATATATCTCTATATATATTGTTGCGGTCTTCGCGCCCGCCGGCGTGCTGACGGCCACGTAACTCGAATCGCGGCACGTCGCCCACCGGACGGACAATCCAGTCGTGACCCTCTCGGACTAACGCCGGGAACCAGTCACGGGTGGACCTTTCGGTCTCACCGCGATCGAGCCAATCAGCCCCGCGTGGGATAGGGTTGCTCGCCAAATTCGAACTACCTAAGTACCCACGCGGAGGGTAGACCGGGCGATCGCACCTCGCCGCAGGTCGACTTCGGACACGGGCCACTTAAGCGACCCGTTCCGTACTATCAGAATAACCGAGCGGTGTTATCGTCGACCTCGACGGTTCGATTAATTATCGGGCGTACTCAGCCCACTACCAACCCTTTACGTGAAGCAAGATGAGGGTTCAATGGGGGAAAAGACGAAGCGAAGCGGGAGAAC
>NC_140965.1:14808356-14815856 GCF_056783735.1 Eptatretus burgeri | reverse complement strand
CCCGACCAGCCGATGTGTGTATGCGGGTTTCGCCGGGGCTTCTGTCCTGCCGAACCGATGCATGTAATGCATCGAGTCCGTCCGTGAAGGAGTTCATATGCAAATTTGAGGATCACAAACGGGTTTGGAGGCGGGGCCACACCACCTGATGCTCAGCCATTGGACGGATGAAAAGTGGGCGTGTATGATTCCTGATCCGACTTCTCCTTCAAAAGGATCCCATTCACAACCAATGGCACGACGTTCAGTAACTTGTTCTATTACTCCGTTCAAATAATGTCTGGACATGGTAAAAATCACTGAACGGGCTTTGGACAGCGCGACTTCGGTGTTGACTCTGGGACGAAGGCGACTTCTTGTTTGCGGGTGGTGTTTGTTGATGGTAGTGGAGGGAGAAAGGCGAATGTGGTGGGGGTTTGCTGTGGTGGTTTGATGATGGTGTTTGTGGTGGCGATCTGGTTGTTGGGGGATGATTGGTCCAAAATAATGATAGAGAAAAGAAAAACGGCTAAATCAAAGGATCACAGCCCTGTGAACACGGAAATTCCCTTTAAACAACGGTGGGGAAATCTAACTACACATATACTTATCGGTATAACTGACCTGAGATCCTTCATGGTGTAGTGCCAATTTCCACGGCCGCAACACTGTATATGTATAATGTGGGCCGGGGGTTGGTGGTAAGAACGACCACAAGGTGGGGAAAGCTTGCGTCGTCTCCCATCAAACTCCCCGGAATTGTCGGCCGTCGCTCTGATAACTCCGCAAGCCGGCGGGTTGTCTAACCGACCGTGGACGCCAATATCTCAACCGCGTAGCCTAGGGTCTATTTGTCTATAACCAATTTACCTAATTAACTATGCGATTTCGACTACCGGGGAAACCACGCCCTCGGCACGTCTTGCTCAAACCGGGTCACTCTACCGACTGCGACAGAACTCCAACCACCGAATACCAACTCCGGTTCGGGTGCAGTCGAGCGGAAACTGCCAAAGCCGTGCCGGCTGGAATGAACGGATTATTGGGGATAAAACCCTGCCTAAACTCAGATCCGAACCATGCTGGACCAATACAAGAAGGGACGGAAACGAATTTGGAACATTTCTAACAAGTTTTATTTTCAGTAAATTAAGACACAAAGTAAGACAACGCGAATATGCAAGAAGTACTGTATTTACAATGATCCAAAAACACTTATTCAGTTCTACTTAAAGACGGGCCCACATGCAGACACACACAAAATGAAAAGAAACCCAGAGTTCTTTATTGGACCCTCGCAGCCGTGGAGAGAGACAAGCTGGGGGCCAGAGTTCGGTTGGGTAGCTGACCGTCGGAGGAAGTGGGTGCTCCGTGATGCGGCACCTGACAATGGTCGCTGGTTTGGTCCCCAGTTGTACGTGTGGGACTCGAGGTTCGTGGTAGGGGGGGGGGGTCGGGGTCGCTCTTCCCGTCCTCGTAGAGGGCCAGCAGAGACACGTTCGCCGCCTCAACGCCCACCAAAAACTCTTCAAAAGAATTTTTAAAAGACTCTCCAAGACCTCAAAAAGACCCTCCAAGACTTCAAAAAGACCACCTGCCTCAGAGAGTGCTCTGGAATTTATCGACCTCCCTCAGCGGGGAGGGGCCTTGGTAAACACACCTCAATGTCCGCCTCTGATTGGATAGGTCTTATGGCCCACTTTTCCGGAGCAGGGCCTTGGCCCCCGCCGGGAAACCCCAGCCACTCCTCCATGCGGGCCCACACTCTGAGTAACAGTAGCAACGCTGCGACGGCCTCTGCCGGGAAACCCCAGCCAGTCTTCCATGCGGGTTCATACTTGACGAGTAACAGTATCAATGTTGCACAGGCCGTCGTGCAAGAGGTACAACGTTTGTGGAAGGAACGTTGGTCGAAGCAGCAAGGGACGGCTGCAAGACCCTGCCTTGGCAAGTCAGAGTGCTTGTAGACAGCGGGTGGGTCGTGGATCGTGATGGGGAATGGAATGGTTGTTCGTTGGAGGGTTTGTTTGATGTAAAGATTTAATAACCTAACTAAAAAGAAATCGCAATGCACGCCTTTGATTCTCCCACTCGACAAAAGGAAAGGGATCTGACTACACACATACTTTACGACATAACTGACTTTTGGGACATCTGTATGTTGAATGCTTATGGTTTCCAGATCCGTAACTATATAAATATATATAATGTGTCTGTGTGTTTGCATTTTCAATTTCAAGTTTTGATGAGTCTCATCAGGTTAAACTCTGTGCCTGTAACATGCAGAGTGCTGCAGCCCTGCGACGTGTCCGGCATCTCTCAGACTATGTGCTGACTCTTCAGTCATTTGTTGGCTCTGGCATGGATGCAAACCCTCTATACCACGACTACCATGGTGAGTATGCAGGTGTGGGGAGGTGTGTGTGTGTGTCATTACAGTGGTTTTTGCTGCAGGTTCTGCTGTTTAAGATTGCAAATTTGTATCTAGCCTAATCTTTTTGCCTGTTTGGATTTGTGGTTGTGCTTGTAAAGTCTTCTTGCATTGCCCTCACTGTTGATTTAATTCCCATATCCACTCAGCCGAGGATTCCTCACCCCAACACGATTTACAATGTATGATATAGATAAAGCATACCTCGTTGGGGCTTCATGTATATGCGATACAACATGGCAGGAGTATTGTAAATCACAGTCCTTATGCGGTATAAACTCAAACCCACTACTCTGTTCCTGGAATTTATTCATTAATTAATTACACAGTTATATACTAAAACGGTCTGACTACTATTTGAACGGCTCCAACTCTTCCCACCTCCTTGTGTGATCGGCCGGCGACAGTTTTTTTTTTTTTGTCCAATGTGTTTCTTGAACCGATGTTCGACCGAAGGTTATTTGGGCAGGAATTTGCAATTTTGATTTTTTTAAGGTACCGGCGATAACTCGCCGAGTCTTCGTGAAAGACACCGTGGGATCTTTAACATTCACCAAGCAATGCCAGCATGCCGGACAGCTAACTTAACATCCATCCCAGGGACGGCACACTATGTGATGCAACACCCTGCCTGCGAAGCACAAATTGAACAGTTTGCAGTCTCGTCGGAAATTGAACCCATCGTAGACAACTCAAAGGTAGGTGTGCTACCTCGATCTGCACTATCCTGTCAGACTGTTACATGCTGGACAGTGAAAGCAATCAAACAAATCGCTCGGACTGTTTGAATTCATCATCATTTGTATGATGATATTATTTAAATCACTGTAACCCCCCTCCCCCCCCTTCCCGTACCCACTCACTTTTGTGCTTCCAATGCCTCCATGATGCTTCCCACATACATACCACAAACCCAGACATTCACCCTGGAACCTTGACCGTTATAGTTGAGCATCACTAAATGATTGTCATTATGTATGAAGGAGCTCGCAGGATTACTTGTAGGTGTGTGCATGAATTAGCCTTTGAGCTGTTTTGCCTGGGTTTGAATCCCGACCCAGCTATAAACATGTCACCCTGGTGTTTTTTAGCCAGGGCAATACATCAATGTGTGCACCGTCCATTGGAAGGACATTAAGCCAGAGGACTCGTCTGCCAACACCGGTCATTGGTGGATGTCAAAGATCTGACGAATCTTTTGCGAAAAGTAGACGAGTGATCGCTGGCACCCTGAACAAATTACAAAGTCCCCTCTTAATGTACAGGGGGTACTGCATCAGTACTAACAGCTGCACTCCTTTTATTGATGTGAACCAGCAGCCATGCGCAGCACACAAAATGGATGAATTGTGCATGAAAGAGTGCAATGACTTTATTAATATTAGTGATGGTCGGACACATCTTAGACAATGACGAGTTTGTTTCCTCGAATCGCTCAAATGGATGACAGTTTCAGTGTGATTGTACAGGCCTCCTCCACGTGAACAAGACTCCTCGACTGAACTCCTTTGTTCCTGTCGTGCCTGATGTGCAAGACCTCGCCTTCAAACTCCGCCGGAAAAAATTCACAATTGAGGTGTGTGCAGAGGATTGCGTGGTTTTGCTCACATGCGTAATCCTGATATTAGTCGTTTGTGCTTTACGGTGGAGTTTCGTTCTAATTAAGGAATCTCGTCACAATGAGGTTAAAAAGTAAAAATGCTGAAGTGGAATTTTATTAATGTAGTTTACGATGCCAACAGGGCTGGTGGAATGGCCTATTGATACGCACACTCACCTCTGAGCTATCTAGCCTGGGTTTGAATCCCGACCCAGCAATAAACTGTCATCCCGGTGTGTCACAGGCAGGGTGGTTCATCAATGCGTGTGCCGTGCTTCGGATGGATATTAAACTGGGTGTCCCGTCTGCTGGCAATAGTTGGTGGACATGAAAGATCCCACGGTGTCCTTCGTAAAGAGTAGGTGAGATGTCGCCGGCACCGTGAACAAATTCCGAATTCCTGCCCTAACCTTAATCGAACATCAGGCCTGGCCAGCCGTTTTGTGAAAGACACGGGCCAATCTTTCTCCGGCCAACCCCAAAAGAACGTGGGAATAATTGTGGTCGTTAAATAAGAAGAAGAAAAAAGTTTATTGTGCAAATTGAAGGAGAAATTTTGAAACATTCTTGTGATGATGATGACAACAACCAAACGGTGAGAGCAAAACTGACTGTTGGAAGGGTTCAATCTCAAGCTATTATGAATGGCTCAAGCTCAAAACGTTGCTTGAGCTTTTCTCATGGTGGTTCGCATACCTCTCTCAACATAAATTGGTTTATAAAATTAATTAATAGCAAGCTTGCTTGGTTTGTCGTGCAATACCAATCTGAGGCAGAGGTTTGTTCCACGAGACATTGCTAATGTGTAGGTAGTGGTACCGGGTTAGAGATAAGTAAACTTGATCCAGTGCCAGCCAGCGCTTTCATTTGGAACCTCGATACGGTGCTGGGATGTATCTCTTTACCCCAATGCAATGTCAGGGTGTTTGTTTGTTGGTTATTACGTGCCAAAGCATGGGTGACTACAATGATCTTTCTGAGAAAATCTTGTTCAAGGCCTGATCGGATGGCCTGTGACATCACTGCATGCCCCCGTGAGCGTTTCCGGCAATGTGGATTTCCCCATTTTCTGCTCGTTTGGCCACATGGAATTGTGGCAATACACTGTGCCTCGGGCTTCTCCATTCTGCATTTGCTCGGTGGGTTTTGTTTCCCATGCCATGAAAAGCCATCGCTGCCTTTGTTTGTCCACCTCCGACCCAAATGCTTTTCACGATTATGATCTGATGTGGCAATTTAATGTTGTCGACACACTTTTTGCTGTTGTGGGAAGGTGTTTGGTAATGTTTTTAGATTCTGTCGTGCTTTGGATTTGCTTGTGGAATTAAATGAAAATTTGTCGTTTATAGGAAATTTTAAATGTTAAAAAATTTTTTTTTTTTAAACCCTCCAAAAAACAACCTTCCTTGCTTTTGACATCCTTTCAACAGCTTGATCCATTAATCTCCATCCTTGCCCTTCTCTCCATCCTGCCTGCCTTGTGCTTTCTCTCCCTTCTCCTCCCCGTTGCTGCAATGCTACGGAGTCTATTAATTTATTTTCTACAGCTGCTCGTTGGGCCGTAATGATGCCCTGCGACACATCTTCCCCTTTGCTCAGCAACCATGGTTTTCCTGCCTTATCTGCATGGCTGCCCTGCTGCACACCCTCATGAAAGGGCAGCTTTTCAGCACCATCAGTGCAGCTTATAGCTCAGACATTGCAATTCACCGGTGCACAAATTTTGGAGCCAAGTAGGCAGGTAGCCTCAGCTACATGTTTGTTGCAAATGTCACGTGTTCAATGTATTAACGTCACTTTAGGTTCCCTTTCATCGACCGTAACCCTCATTGTTGTCCGTTTGAATTTGCTTGCATCCCGTTTGGTTTGAACATTTTTGTTTCCCGGCTCTCAAGACCTGATTTTCTGCCATGCTCTCTTTGCCGTGCCAATATGGATACAGAAGGTAAGTGTTGTGTTAAATTTACCATTACAGTGCGACTCGTACATGGGAATGAAGCCGTTAAATTTTTTTGTGATTGTGTTGCCATTCTTAGTTAGCCCGTCCACCCACACAAGTGTGTGTGTGTGTGTGTGTGTGTGTGTGTGTGTGTGTGTGTGTGTGTGTGTGTGTGTGTGTGTGTGTGTGTGTGTGTGTGTGTGTGTGTGTGTGTGTGTGTGTGTGTGTGTGTGTGTCCGTCCACGTGCAGGCCATAATTGATTTATTTATTGTTTGAGCTTTTTATCAAATTTTCAACAAACCTTTATTGTGTAAATATGGAGAAGACTAATTAATAAATTGTCACAAAGTCAAAGGGCAAAGTCACAGTGAGTAGACATCGGCCTTATTTGCCCATCCGCCGCCATGCAGCACGAGACAGCCGTTTTTTTTTTCCCTCGCTTCCGTGTTTCTTTATTTTGTTCATATTTTGACATGCTTCCTTGTTTACTATTTGAGATTTTTTTCATAAATTTTTCAACAAATCTTTATTTTGAGAATATGGGAAAACACTAATTAATCAAAATCTATTTTTTTTTTTAAAGCTGTTGTCAAGTTTAGTTTGAGTACAAAGCGGACGCTGATGGGCTTTGCATTTTTGGAAGCTTTGTCGTTTTTTTCCTATTTTCCATTTTGTGTTTAACATTGAGCAGCGATGATGCAATCTGCTCTGTATCTCCGAATGTCTTTGGCCCCGGCTGATTCCTCTTGTCCTAGTGTTGCCGTTACCATTTTGAAATTTGTTTTGTGCAAAAATAGATGTACTCACCAAAACTCGCACATCCTCTTCCGATGCTCTGATATACAGTGATGACAAATCTGCTCAATTTGTTGAACATTACAAAGCTCCGGCTGAAAGCGATAAGCCAAAGACAAGAAAAGGGCGCCATGATTGCGCAAGGCAAGTTTTTGTCCCTCCACTTCTGAAAGCAAACATGGTGAAGAGTGTGAGTGCCTTCACGTATTACTTCAAGTGAAACGTATCTGCCAACCTTTCGGAACCTAATGAGCACCCGGAGATGCGCGGCATGTTTTCGGCCGTCTCCTTGTGTTCTCGGGGCGGATGCACCCCCATTTTCCGATCCTTGATCGTTGTCGGTATCGTTGTACACCGGAAGCTCGGGAATCTTCAGGTCGAGCCGGTGGAAAGCTGACGATTGGCGACTGCATTCCAAAGCTGTCGTCTTCGCTCCCACCTTCGACCTGTGATCTGAACAAAAAATTAAGAAAGTACCAAACGTGCCACATTTTGTTGTGGGAGAGTCGTGACATGCCTGCAAGTTACCGCGAACATTGTTCCTGAAATAAAAGTGTCCTTTTTGAAGTACCATATTGCTGTGTTGAACAGAGGTTTTTTGTGGATAAATTTATCTGTTTGTGGATAATAACCCCTTTTTTATTATTATTATTATTATTAGCTTTTTGCTACTTCCAAATTACTTTGGGTTGAGTCATTGCAATGGGATTGTGCAATGTGCAAGGAACTTGACTTAATTTATTTGATCATTAGTT
>NC_140965.1:14770856-14803356 GCF_056783735.1 Eptatretus burgeri | reverse complement strand
CTGCCAGACAGGCAAACAGATTGAAAAAAAAAAAAACTCACTCCTCTCTGCGCTTGCGTGATCGGCACGAATTCAGAGGCAAAGTATGGTAAAACTTCAGGTTCGTCTTCTGATTCTTGTTCAAAATATAACATTCAATTGAAATTCCATTGTTCCTCGGTCATACACTGACGTTTTCAAACAGAGAGACAAAGTGAATCAAGTGCTTAACCCCACTTTTCACTGTGTGCCCACGGGGTAACAACAAAGCTCGATGTGTCGACTCGACTGGTTTCTTGATTTTGAGGAGACACTAAAGCTCTCTAAGGGCTGCCCACTGTCATAAGAAAATAACTCTGATTGCACATTTTCCATTTCATCCACTTTTACCTTCCATTGTACTTTTTGCTGCCTACTTTGCCAAACAGTGGATTGAACTGCGTACGTACATGTTGAGCATCAAAGTGATACTGAGAAGCAGGTTGTATTCAGACCAGGTCGTGATTTATTAGAAACCAATGCTTCTGAAGGTATTTACAAACCGGAGCTACATCGACGCTTGTCAGTCACAGCCACAGGGGGGCAAATCTATTGAGTACAATGTTCAGGGTTAATAATTCGGAACGGCAAACAAGACACTGATAGACAAAAGGGAAATTCACGGCTGTGTTGGGTAATGATGCGGGGTTTGAACACCAAAAGGAACACTTGTAACATTGCATTTCTCACCCAAACAAGCCCCTGCTTTTCTCGTGTACATACCAAGAATACCAGAACAAGTCGTTAAAACACTCTGTACAGTTTAAATATCTCGGATTGCTTTTATTCTTATTTTCCTTTGTGATTCAACGTAGGAATGTACTTCCTTGGAAAACTTATTTTTCTGAAGGGACAAAATTGATTCCCAGTTCATTCTTCATTTTATTTTATTTTTTACCCTGGACTGGGTCATTGTTCACCTTTTACCCTGTAACCGGGTCATTGTTCACCTTTTGCCATGGACCGGGTCATTCTTCACCTTTTGCCGTGAACCGGGTCATTGTTCACCTTTTGCTGTGGACCGGGTCATTCTTCACCTTTTGCCGTGGACTGGGTCATTGTTCACCTTTTGCCATGGACCGGGTCATTGTTCACCTTTTGCCATGGACCGGGTCATTGTTCACCTTTTGCCATGGACCGGGTCATTGTTCACCTTTTGCCATGGACCGGGTCATTGTTCACCTTTTGCCATGGACCGGGTCATTGTTCACCTTTTGCCATGGACCGGGTCATTGTTCACCTTTTGCCATGGACCGGGTCATTGTTCACCTTTTACCCTGTAACCGGGTCATTTGCCATTTACCCTGGACCGGGCCATTCTTTACCTTTTACCTTGGACCGGTCATTCACCTCTGATACTGGACCGGGTCGTTCTTCACCTCATGCTGGGCTGGGTCATTCATCACCTTTCACCAGGTCATTGTTCACCTTTTACCCTGTAACTGGGTCATTCTTCATCATTTACCCTGAATTGGGTCTTTTTTTTTTTCAACCATTCACCCTCGAGTAGGTCATTCTTTACTATTTACTTCGGACCGGGTCCCTATTCATCAATTGTACCCGTAACTCTTTGTCATTCCAACTTCCAAGTCACATACATATCCACTAGTGCAGCGAACCAGCAATCAATCCATGCAATTTATGGACTGTGCAAAGTGGAAGTCTTTTTTTTTTCTTCTTTTGGACTTGCTGATCTTTTAGGGTGTTCTGAATGAGAATGTGGTCTTGGATTTTAACTGCAGCAGACATGAAAGTGTAACATGAGGGGAAAATGTTCCAGAACTCGTACGTACAGAGCCTGGTAAAATAAGGTGCAGTTTTTGAAGGTTGGTACCATGAAAGATTGGTTAGGCAGGTAAAGGAGAGGTTCTGAAGAAGTCTTTTTTTTCTTTGAGTTGATTCGGTCACTCTCCAGAGTTGAAGCAAAATCAGTGATGCCATGATTGAAACAGCCCAGTAACCGAGGATTAGAGCAAGTTCCTCAAGGTTGCTTGTCCACAGAACGAGAGAACTTTACATCAGTTTGAAAGATGCCAAGTTTAAATGATGCAGGTTTCTGACATGTTCCCCACATCCCCGAATCAAACGGCGTTTTCACTCTCGTTGGAAGATGCAGGGTGAGACTCCGCTCATTGCGTTACTGCAACCTCGGCCAAAACTGTGGCAGGTCTTGCTCGGTGCCTGGGACTTGAACTGGGACGGAGATGCCGGGGGAGATGAGTCCTGAGAAAGAGTGATGGTTGGGAGGAGACTTGATATCGGGCTCAATAGGCACGTGAAATACGAACACTTGTTTCACCGGCAGTTTTTGCTGGTGTTGCCGTTGCAGTGGTATTCCAATTGTTTGGGTTTGGGGGACAAGTGCACGACTGGTTTTGGTGCAAGGTGGTTACAGCTGGAGCGGTACAGCTTGTTAGGATAGTCCAGTAGTTTCGGTGTAGTTTTAAACTTTTGTTCCTATTTTTGGTTTAATCTTTTTATGCGCCACAGGTGTGCAAGTACCTTTGCACCAATTGCTGCCGACTGTTTCCTCACAAAAAAATGCTGCAATCGATGCATGAGGAAAGGTCTGCCGTTTTAACCGTCATTTGTGATCCGGTTCTCGAGCCAATGGTGCATTTGGAACACTGCTTCGGCAGCTCGTCTAATTTCTCTACCTTCTTCCGGCCAATGATGGAATGTCAAGATCTAACGAGCTGCCTTTCCCGCCCCTGAGAGTTCAATAACTCTAAGAGAGAAACAAATAACAACAGCAAGCTGCATGATTGCACTTCAGTGTGGTCAGGCAGCCATTACCCGTGGAAGCTGCGGAGGTCATATGCGGGGGCTGCACGTGTGGTGGCGTGTAAGTCTCATAGTTGCGGGGATTCAGCACTGGATTTGAGGGCAGCATGCAGGAATACGATGCAGATTGGCTTGGCATGGCCTGCTGGGACAAAGGCAGTTTGGGAAGTGTGTGTCGATGAAAATGAAGTTTCATTGTATAAACCCGACCTTAAAAACAAAACAAAAAATACGAGTGCTACCTTATGGGCACATGTTCCTGGCATGGCCATTTACATGTTTAAATATATCTTCACTCTTTTATAAGAATATTTTTTTTGTGATCTAAGGCTCATGGAGTAGCGTGTATGTGTATCACATGTCAAACAAAGTTACAAGGATGTTAGTAGACCATGAGCAAATGTGAGATTTCAACCTGGTTCATATTGGTTTGAATGCAAATAACAGCTCCAACAGGATTTTCTGCAAAAACTGAATACTTATACATTTGGACAGTCAGACACGACGATGAACTGTATGTGATTACCAAAATTTTCATTACATAACTCAGGTTATCACCATCCCGATTGGCCACCTCAACCATATCTAGTTCCGGTGTTTGTCCTGAAATCATTGCTGCTGTGATACTTTAAGCAAGAGCTGCTTTGTAAGAAGGAAGAGTGAAGATGGACACCATTATCCAGCATGTTCAATGCACGGAAGGGAATAGGATTAGCAGATTAGGCAAAACGAAAGAGCGTTTGGTGAGATTGGTCTCACTAAGGACTTTTCCCGATGACCTTGATGATAGGTGGAATAAAAGTTTCATTAATATCCATAGGTGTTGCAGTAACTGCGTTTAATCACTTTATCGAGTCAAATTGGAAAAGTGCACTTTCAACAAAGTTTTCTCATGTCTTACTCTCCATTTACATCAGCTTCCATGGCATGGTCTACTGAAAGGACTGGAAAAGCACCTGCACATGTGGATAATACCTGTACGGGCAGGTTGTTTGCCATGGAGAAGTTAGGAATGTGTGGGAGGGAGTTGTACACATTTGTCAGAACTGCGTCGTTCCGCCCCAGCATGGAACCTTTTTGGAAACAAGAGGGAGAGCGGTGAGAAAAAGTCAAAATTGCACATTGAGGATAGTCATCTCAGATTCTGCAAGATGTCAACCCTCCACCTGCTGAGCTGGGTTTGAGAGTTTTTGGACCCTGGTACATTCACTTCGCCAGCAAGACTCGATGTGTTTCACAAACGCCTTTTATAGTCTGTTCCTTTTGCCAAATGTAATCATCATCATCATGTACCATTTTATGCAGAGCGTTTCTGCTGCCAAAGCAGTTGCTAGGCTACAATCCTGGTCGGGTCGCCACTCCGGCTCAGGAAATCAGGGCAGGAGTTTGAAAATTGTTTGGGGTGCGGGCGATAGCTCGCTAACTCTTAACGAAGGACACCGTGGAATCGTTAACATTCACCAACTAATGCCCAGTTTAAGGTCCATCCGAGGGATGGCACCACACATTGATGAATCACCCTGACTGTGAAACACTGGGATGACAGTTTACAGCTGGGTGTGGATTTGAACCCAGACGAGGCAGGTAAGAGGTGAGTGTGCATACCTCCAGGCTACCCCTTTTAACCCCCAAACATAATCCCATGAGGTTTCCTCCAAAATCCTGGTTTGAAAGACATTTTTGAGCTGGTGGTGATTTTGGTTTTGATCAGGCAAGTTTGGCCACTTGGTGTATGGATCAATCTCCACCTGCCTCAGTACCTTCTTTTTTCAATCCTTTGATGCACCCAAAAGTCGTCACTCTGACGGCCGCCATTGGTTTATTTGATTGAACTTTCCACCTCCAGATAACCCTATCGTACTTTGTGTTGATCAGGGCTATACCAGTGGGTGGAATGGGGGTAATGCTGCATCTTTGTTGGCTTATTAGGAGAGCAAAATAATTATCATGTGGACCAAAACATTCAACCCAAAAGGTCTCTCATCTTCATTCTATCACAAGACCAGCAGATAGATCTGGACCATAAAACAGCAAGATTTCGTACTGAATTATTTTCCTGAACTCCATGACCAATTCATGGCATTCATTGTGAAAAGTAGGTTCTATCCGAGTATAGTTTACCAAGCACGATCCTTTTCAACACCTTTCCCTTCTCATAGCAAAGGAAACACGACTGTGAACATGGATCCTTGTATCGTCCATGACACCCATGGACATCTTTGCCATTTATTCCTAAAAGGCCTGATCCATCCTTTATTTTGGTGGTCATGTTGGTGGCGCCTTGGTCTTCCATCATCAGCAAGTACAACGATTATACTGTACAAGTAAACTTCGACACAGGTGGAGGTCCTTTGGCTGGCCCATCGTGCATGTGCCATGTACACTCACCATTAATTTCCTCCACCACCGAAGGTGGACGAAGATTATATTTTCACCCCTGTTTGTCCATCTGTCTGTCTGTCAGGATGATATCTCAAAAAGTTATGGACGGATTCGGCCAAAACTTGGTGGATGAGTTGGATAGGTGACGAGGACAAGCCGATGAGATTTTGGTTAAGGTACGATACAGATCCGGCCTATCAGTGGGATGCAAAACGTAAACTGTTCAACCTGGCTGAGATATGCGCTCTACCGAATGCCGTTCTAGTTTGATTTATCAATTTATTTATCTTTTATGTGCAGTACTAACCAAATTCTTAAATTAACTTAATTTAACATCCATGTCGCTTGAACAAGGTCTTGCATATCCCATTACAATTCTCGGCCAATCAAGCCAACGTATGCCTATTCTTTTTCACTAAATATCATGGAATCTTTGAAGTCCACAACCTAAATACAAACGGGACAGGAACTTTACGTACCCATCCAAAGGATAGCGTGGTCCTGTGCTGGCCCCTCTCCAGTGCGGCAGTTTTTCTCTTGCCTGATTACACTCCACAAGGGAACAAATCCATGACCATACAGCTGTAGGTCAAGCATGTTAAGAACTGAGCTCATTTGGTGTGCTTTTAGCGAGATAACCGATGTATTTTCTGAATTGTAAATTGTACCTGAAATAAGGAGGTGACATGGATTACCTTTACCATCATTTTGGTTGTTGAAGGTATCGGAGAAAATGTTCAGCCCTGTGGGGGCCTCTGGTCTGCACTGACTCTGAGTGATCTCTAGTAGGGTGAAAACAGAATGTACCATGCCCTGTGGGGATGATGCCTTGGTGCAGTTTTCCTAAGATTGTGTGCTGTGTGCTTGCTGATGTAAACGCCATATTGTGCTTACTGATGTCATGCTATCTGGCTGAGCTATCTACCTCTGATGGTCCAGCTCCAACTGCTTGATTCCAGATCTATCTGCTTTTGATGGTCCAGATATAGCTTCTTTATGGTCCAGATCTAGCATATTAACTTCAGATGATGCTGCTTGATGGACCTGTTTAAATGCTTGACGATCCACATGAAATTGCTTTAGGGTCCAGATGATGCTTCTTGATTGTCAAAATGATGATGCTTGATGGTCCAGATCTAGCTTAATGGTCAAGATCTAGCTTGTTGATGGTCCAGATCTAGCTCCTTGATGGTCCAGATCTAGCTCCTTGATGGTCCAGATCTAGCTCATTGATGGTCCAGATCTAGCTCATTGATGGTCCACATCTAGCTCATTGATGGTCCACATCTAGCTCCGTGATGGTCCAGATGATGCTTCACGGTCCAGATCTAGCTCCTCAATGGTCCAGATCTAGCTCCTCGATGGTCCAGATCTAGCTCCTTGATGGTCCAGATGATGCTTCATGGTCCAAATCTAGTTTCTTAATGGTCAAGATAATGCTGCTTGATGGTTCAGGTTTTTCTGCTTCATGGTCCAGTTCTAACTTCTTGATGATCTTCATCTAATTGCTTGATGGTCCAGATCTAGCTGCTTTTGATGGTCCAGATCTAGCTGCTTGACAATCTTTCGGTATATTCCTTCATGTTGCTTTATTCTAAACAAGATTGATAAATGATAAGGTATTTCCTCTCCTCGTCTAGTTTTATATTTTAGTACTTTCTGAACATGGTGTGTATGTGGTAAACTGCTAACCAATCACAATCAAATATAACCAGTGAATCTCAATAGCTTTTTTTCTCGAACCAATAGCTTTTTGGTCGAATTTCAAAGTGGCTGCTTTTGCACATCACTTTTCTCAAGCTGCAGTTTGGATTAAAAAAAGTAATGTTTTGTGTTTTCCATGCCTGTTATTAAACCAATTATATAATACCAAACAGGTTTGTACAGGATATTGGGCAAACCAAAAGATAAAACTTGTTTAAATCACAGCCATCCATCTCAAATCTCTAAGACTCTGTGTTGAAGGTTTTTTTGTTTTGTTTTTTACTGTGTGTAGGTATAAGATAACCGCTTTGTGCTGCGTGATCAGGATGCTTTCTCCTCTTCCTTTTTAACAATCATAATTATTCCCACCTTGTGTGGTCGGCCTGGGGGGAACTGTTCCAGCGCAAATCTTTCTGAAACTGACTGGCTCGGCCTGACCAGATGCTCAACTGTCGCAGGAGTTAGTAGGTTTGTTCAGGGTGTCGTGCCAGCCCTCAGGATGGTTTCTATAAAAACCTAAGTTTTAAGTCTTCACTCCAGTTATCATAATACTTCCCAAAACTGCAGAGAAAAGGGATGGATGACTTAAGTGAGGCCCATGTGTCCAAATGGTATCCACAATTGTTGTGCTGGTGACTAACTGAGGGATTGTGGTGAAATAATTTTCCAGATGGTAATCTTTCCGAGGAAAGTGTTCTTTCCAATACCCCCTGAATATTCCATCGTATCATAATGAAAATAATGGTTTATAATGAGATAGATTGCGCACTTGTATATAATCTGTTTACCAACGAGCCGTCCAGCTACTATCGACCATTGTTGTGCCTGTAAACAACATTTATAAAAACCGTGCTCACTCCTTATGGGAAATCTCCATAAGCAGGCCCACACGAGCTCCTCCACGAGCCTCGACTTTGTATCCATCAAATTTATTGTGAACCTACACCTTCCGCTTTGGGCAACGTGCACATGGCTCCCTTGGACACCGTGTACAGCTGAAATTTTTAGCTGGATGTTTGGGCAGTGTGGGATGGCCCACCATTTAACATGCTGTGTTTCAGGACTCAAGCCCTTATCAACAAGACCAAGCAGTTGATACAGACCTCTTGGCTTAATAGCGAAATGGAGACCTTTTAAAAGGGTCGGCAGAGACCAAGATACACAGACAATGAAGCATAGGAAAGATGATTACATCTGTCTCTAGTGAAATGGTGTTAGGTGGTTTTACCAGGTGGGGGTGGTTGAGGTAATGCTTGGTACACAGTGGAGCTGAAGTTAGTGCTAATAGGTATGTGGTTGGGCGCCGAGCCAGGCTGACGTCGCTGGTTCCTTAGCTTTTCCTCGCGGCGCCATTTTGCCCGCCTGTTTGAGAACCACACCTGGAGCGGGCATTGTGAAAGGAAAAAGGTAGAAGCACAACGGACATAACGCGAGATTATCATTGCATGCTTTCGGGTCAGGACGTCGTGGGAAAACATAAACGGTTTTTTTGAGTGGAAATGACCTTTGTACCACGAATGTTCATACATGATACCATTAACATTTAAAATGTAAACTCAGAGAAAAACTAAACTAATTCGAGAACGAAAACATGATAGAATAGCAGAGGTTTGTTCCAATCTCTTTTAAACTTGCATACTATGCTTTGTAGTTGGGTCGAGATCCGAGCTAAGTCGAGACAACTTATCAGTTGGATACTCTTTGCGGAGGGAAGGTGGGCAGTGACGTCATTGCAAAACATATTGATATATGAAGGTGTCACTAACAATTAAGGAGGCAGATCTCAAAAAGCTTGAGCAATTTCGATCTCAAAATACAAAATAACTGACACTAAAATTATTAATTACATTACAATGCCCTCGTTGACATTTCGCTCACGTGGTTGCAGAATCTGCAAGCGAGCACAGACAATTTACATGACCGAGACCCCGAGTTGTGCTTATTGTCTGATGCCATTTGTGATGACACACTTTCTATATAAAGGGTACATGAGTCACTCATCAAAATATGGGGTGGAATAGTAGACAACACCTTCATCTCGATATGAGAGTTCACTACATGCTTTACCTGTATATGAGGGTACACTACACTCTTTCATCTCGATACAAGAGTTCACGACATGCTTTACCTGTATATGACAGTACACTATACACTTTCATCTCGATATGAGAGTTCACTACATGCTTTACCTGTATATGACAGTACACTATACAGTTTCATCTCTATATGAGGGTATACTACACACATCCAGGTCAATATGGAGGTACATTACACACATCCAGGTCAATATGGAGGTACATTACACACATCCAGGTCAATATGGAGGTACATTACACACATCCAGGTCAATATGGAGGTACACTACACACATCCAGGTCAATATGGAGGTACACTACACACATCCAGGTCAATATGGAGGTACATTACACACATCCAGGTCAATATGGAGGTACACTACACACATCCAGGTCAATATGGAGGTACATTACACACATCCAGGTCAATATGGAGGTACATTACACACATCCAGGTCAATATGGAGGTACATTACACACATCCAGGTCAATATGGAGGTACACTACACACATCCAGGTCAATATGGAGGTACATTACACACATCCAGGTCAATATGGAGGTACATTACACACATCCAGGTCAATATGGAGGTACATTACACACATCCAGGTCAATATGGAGGTACACTACACACATCCAGGTCAATATGGAGGTACACTACACACATCCAGGTCAATATGGAGGTACACTACACACATCCAGGTCAATATGGAGGTACACTACACACATCCAGGTCAATATGGAGGTACACTACACACATCCAGGTCAATATGGAGGTACATTACACACATCCAGGTCAATATGGAGGTACACTACACACATCCAGGTCAATATGGAGGTACATTACACACATCCAGGTCAATATGGAGGCACATTACACACATCCAGGTCAATATGGAGGTACACTACACACATCCAGGTCAATATGGAGGTACATTACACACATCCAGGTCAATATGGAGGTACATTACACACATCCAGGTCAATATGGAGGTACATTACACACATCCAGGTCTATATGAGCGTACACTCCACAAATCCAGCTCTATTTGAGGGTATACTACATACAACCAGCTCTATATGGGTACATTACACACATCCAGGTCTATATGAGCGTACACTCCACATATCCAGCTCTATTTGAGGGTACACTACACACATCCAGCTCTATACGAGGGTACATTACACATCCAGCTCTATATGAGGGTAGACTACACATATCTAGCTCTATATGAGGGTAGACTACACATATCTAACTCTATATGAGGGTAGACTACACATATCTAACTCTATATGAGGGTAGACTACACATATCTAGCTCTATATGAGGGTAGACTACACATATCTAGCTCTATATGAGGGTAGACTACACATATCTAGCTCTATATGAGGGTAGACTACACATATCTAGCTCTATATGAGGGTAGACTACACATATCTAGCTCTATATGAGGGTAGACTACACATATCTAGCTCTATATGAGGGTAGACTACACATATCTAGCTCTATATGAGGGTAGACTACACATATCTAGCTCTATATGAGGGTAGACTACACATATCTAGCTCTATATGAGGGTAGACTACACACATCCAGCTCTGTGTGAGGGTACATTACACACATCCAGCTCTTTGTGAGGGTACACTACACACATCCAGCTCTATGTGAGGGTACACTCCAGACTTCTGTGTGTGTGTGTGTGTGTGTGTGTGTGTGTGTGTGTGTGTGTGTGTGTGTGTGTGTGTGTGTGTGTGTGTGTGTGTGTGTGTGTGTGTGTGTGTGTGTGTGTGTGTGTGTGTGTGTGTATATATATATATTTTTTTTCTTTCAAGATTATAATCAGGGTTAGACAACACACTCTCAGTTCTACTCTCGTGTCGATTAGACATACTTAAGCACATGCTTTGGCTGAATTAAAGTCCAAAGTATTGGATTTCTCTGATAGTTGCTTGTTCTGCCATTTGAAACTAGTTTTGTTATGATGATACCACAACGTTTTGAAATATTATGCTGTGTCTCGTTTTTGGCCCCATCTCTCAATAGTGAAATTGGACTTAAAAAAATGATCGTATCCGGATTCGCATCTTCACCAAAACTGAATCAATTCGTCCTTGTCAAACACTCAACCTGCCCACCAAATTTCATTCGAATCCACACACAACTTTTTTGAGATATCAAGGGAGGTGCAAAGCACCACTCCCTTTATATGGGACAGTTTCCCTGTATGCAACTTTAACACAGGGCCTGACAATTAGTTACTCGGCTTCAACTGGCCAAAATCGGATGCAAGTTTCAGAAGTAAAGCCTTTGTACATCGACGTCATTCCAAATTTCAGCAACTTCTATTTTCACAACCTTGATCTTTTTTTAACGAAAACTCTCGAAATTAACCTTGGTGTCTGTCTTTGTCTGTCTGCCTGAAATGTGTTAGCACTCATATATCAAAGGCCATATATTGAAACGTGCTGAAACTCGGAACATGCATCGGACAATACGTCTAATTAATGGCTTTTGAAACAAATGCCACTGAGCTGCCATAGTTTTTGCTTTTTTGAAAGTTTTTTTTTTTTCTCTCAGAGGTGAACTCCAAAAACTTGGACATAGAAAAATTCCGACTCCGGTCGTAAAATAGTCAAATGTGAGGGCTCATAACTTATGAACTGTTCGACGAAAGTTTGTGAAATCTTGAATATGAATCGAGGGACACTTGTTGAGACTTCGAAGTAACCCGCAGCCGCATAATTAGGGGCAAAGCAAAAATTAGGGACACCGTAAAAGTGAACTTTGGAAAAAAAATATCAGTTTTTCAGGTGTTCTATTTCTCGAAGAAAACTGGCTGAACCATGGAATGTAATACAGAGAAAATGCTGTATTATGTATGTAATACAGAGCTGTATTATGAAACCATCATGTATGGTTTCATCATGTATGGCTGTATGTAATACAGAGAAACCATCCCATTTTTGGGAAAAATGCCAAGGGCATCAAAAATACCCCTTTACATGGTGTGTGCCATGTGGCAAACTATCAAAAAGAGGGGACATTCAATGGCTTGTGGAAAATTCCAGCCGACAGCAAAGATGGGACATTCAAAAGATCTGGTGTCCATGCTGTCCGTAATACAGAGGAACCCTCATGTTGAGCTTGTGGTCTTAGGAGGAACCAAGTAATGCTCCTGAAAAGTTCATATAAAGGGGCGCCTTACATAATAGGGTAAACCCCATCATTACGTAAAGTTTTTTTTTTTTTTTTTTTTTTTTTTTGTGTACCTTCAAAACGAAAACACATGAGATAATGTGCATGTATGTGATTGAATTTGTTTTAAAAATTGGCGCCTCTTGATATGAACTTTTCTACAGCGTTACTTGGTTCCTCCTAAGACCACAAGGGTAGTACAGCATGCACACGAGATTTTTTGGAATGTGCCATCTTTTCTATCGTCTGGAATTTTCCACAAGTCCCTTTTTGTCTGGTCCCTTTTTTTTTTCGATACTTTGCCACATGGCGCATACCATATGAAGAGGCTTTTTCTATGCCCCTGGCTTTTTCTCCAAGAATCGTGTAATGTATCGTTTTCGCCCCATCACTCAATGGTGTGGGTAAATCATCACTTTAATCATTTTCGTGTCTGTATCTGGATCTTCCCCAAAATCGAATCAAATCGTCCTTAACACACACCCAACCTACCCACGAAATTTCGTCCGAATCGGTCTTCAACTTTTTGAGATATCCTGTTCACAGACATAAACAGACAGACAGACGGGGGTGAAAACACAACTTCAGTCCACCTTAGGTGGAGGATGTAATAATAGCGTAAGTGTGTGACTATAATCCAGTCCTCTAACAATGAGTATGGTGGAGTGGGTTCTCTCGAGGCGATGCTTGCCGGTGAAACGTACCTGGATTCTGGCTTCAGGAAGGTCGATTTTAGATGCCAGCCTCTCTCTTGCAAACACGTCTGGATAATGGGTTCGCTCAAACTCTGCATGGAGGGGAAACAAGGCTGTGAATAAAGTCAATTACCCAAAAATGCGATCGTGGTGCATACATATGGTAAAAGTATTTACACGAGAGGCCAAGGCAGGTTATTAACATTGTGTGATAGTTTGAGATGTATAAACATATTCAATCTATTATTGATAAAACGGGACGGATCTATGGTTTGTCGTGTTTTGGATACACGTTCTCGACTAACATTATCTTCTATTCACACTGAATCGAACTCTCTTGCTCTCCTAAACTCCATGCTCTGCACTTGTTCTGGGAGAGTCATCCTTTCACATGATTGGTCAATCCAATAACTGACGTGCCAATGGCAATGATGTCACAGTTTATCGGTTTATTTGCTGATGATGCATTTTCTCCTCTTTTTTTTTTACCTGCGCCACTGAAGGTGGACAGATGTTGTGTTTTCACCACCACCTGTCCATGAGCAGTACATCTCAAAAAGATTCGGACGAAATTTGGTGGAGGAGGTTGGTGTGTGACAAGGACGAACTGATTAGATTTTGGTGAAGATAGAGATACGGATCCGACGACTAGAATTTTTATATTTTTAAGTGATTCTTCACCATTGAGCGAAAAAAAAAAAAAAATTTGTATACACAGTCGAGGCTCATGGAAGAGCTGGTACACTGAATGGGTCAAGACGTAACAGACAAAAAGAGGACGCAAAATACTCAAACATGGAGAATGAAACTCCGAGGAAAAGCTGTAAAATTAGGAGGGATTTGGGTGGGGTTAACGGGGATAGAAAAAATCATGGTTTTGGATCAAGGACGATCTGAGATGGTGGTGAACAGCTGTCTTGACCTGGAAGGAAGAATGAGATTGAAGAGGATGTGGAAGTTGATTCCACAGGTGGGACAAAAGAGGAACAACAAAATGCAGGTGAGCAGTGATACTGGATTTAGGTAGTTTTATCAGGAGATTGATGGTGGACCGTGTGAGCCCTGCAGCAATCTGATTGGGGGGGGGGGGGCAAGGAACGGAAAGAGCAGAGGGTGCAAGACCAGAAAGGAGGTGGTAGAAGACAAAGACCCCCGACCTGTCTGTGATGGTGAAGTGATAGGCCCGTAGACTCAGCTCCATCGTGGGAGATTCCAATGATCTTGAATGCCTTGTTTTCCACAGCGTCAAGGTCAGCAAGATGTGAAGCAGGGGTGCCAGCCCAAAGGGGAGAGAAGTACTCGATCAAGCTGCGGATGAAGGCCTTGTTGGTGGATAGGAGTTCAGGTATGCCAAGGAAGGACTTTGTACAATGGAGGATGCCCAGTCAGTGGCTGGCTTTGGAGGCCAACATGAAAATGTTGTTTGTCCAAGAAAGATCATGGCTGATAGGGAGACCCAAGACTTTGAATGACTGAACCTCCTCAAGAGGATTGTTCAGAAAGTACATGGGGCAGGGGAATGGAAGTGGGGTTGCCAGACGGTCCTTTCTGAGTGAGAGAGAGATATAGATATGTAAGAATTGAAAGAAATATTCCAAGTGTTTGACCAGCTTGTGATTGTTTTTCAAGATCTGAAGGGGGGAAGAGGCTGCAGCCCACCTGTCTGAAGGATGAGGGATGTCAGCAGAGGGTGAAGTCCTCAGCAAATAGATAACGATGATTTCCCAGAGATTCAGAGAGATCATTGATGAAGATCAGGAATAGGACTGGGAAAGAACACCGCCTCGGGGCAGTGAATGGAGATGAAAGGATTCCGTTGAGAGCCACACATTGGCTATGAGTGTAGAGGAAGTCAGTAATCCATGTGTGGAGTCGACCTTCAATGCCATAGGCAGAGTTTGGAGAGCAAGGCAGGATGCCAGACGAGATATGTCCAGAGAGATGGCCCTGAACTCGTGTCTGACATTGAGGGCCTCCATCCATTGTTGAGTGAATAGAAGCAGCATTTTCAAGGTGGATTGACCAGACCTGAAACTAAATTGGTGATCTGAGATGAGGTTGTTGGAGAAAAGGAAGTTTTTCATATCAACTGTGATGAAGGATTCCATGGCCTTGCTGATGATTGGAAGTAAGCTAATAGGTCTGCAGTTGAGGGGATCGGTTTTTGCACATTTTTGTTATGTTATGCAATAATGTTGGTGGATTTCCAAATAGATGAAAGATGACGAAGTGCAACAGTGTGAAAAGAGTAGAGGGAGGATGTGCAAAACTTGCAGAGCAGGTTGACAGGTCACGTGAGCTGATGCCGTCTGGTCCAGTAGCAGAGTCAAGCATTGAAAAGACCTTCTCCACATTCTCAGTTTCAAAAGACAGAGTTCAAGAGCAGTTGGGGATGACAGGGAAGGATGGGAACCGAGGCTGAGGGGTTAGATGTCCAAGATTTGGAAGCAAACATAGAATTGAGGCATTCGGCCTTCAAACAAGTGGAGTCTGCTGTGGTGCCATTCGAAGAGAGGGAAGGAATGGAAGGGGAGCATATACCAGAGACAGACTTAATATGGTGCCACCAGACTTTAGAAGAGGTAGACAAGTTTGAAAGTTCATTCTTGAGATTGAACAGATGTTGTTTTCTCGCTTTCCTGAGAGTGGACACACACTTGTTGCGGGCACTGTGGAATGATGTGAGATTGCCTTCAGTCGGATTTGCCTTCCAGGAAGAGAAGGCGAGTTGTTGCAGAGCAACTGCCTCACCACAGGATTCAGTGTACCATTGGCGAGAAGGTTAGGACACAAGGACATGAGGAAATTGGACGCACGTGAAGGCCATTCGGCCCATCGTGCCCGCGCCACACCAACACCACACCAATTTATCAACAGATCAAATCAAGATAAATGCAAAAATAAAAATTTATATTTTTATTTTTTGTATTTTTTTTCTTTTCTTTACTTTCCAGGGGAGGGGTAATGGGCAAAGACAGTCTTGGGTAAACACACACATCAACCACAAAATACCCCTTGACGAGACCCCCACCAACAACACTGCACACATGCACATCCGTCTGTTTGTTTGTATGTAATGGACATCTCTGGAGGCCAGAGGAGTCTACCGATTTTGATGAAACTTGACTGGTAGGTTCATACCAGGATCTAGTTGTATACTTTTGAGCACCGTTGCTATGGACGCCACCGTTGCCTAGCAACAGGACTTTGAATTTTTTGAAAAAAATCCGAAAAATATTTATATGTATATTTTTTTCGAAAATCAAAAATCGGCTTCCGCACTTTTATGCGCACTATAATCAACATCTTTGTCAAAAATTTTCAGCCTGATCCGTCAAAAACTGTATGACTAGTATGCAATTATATTACTATATGCTTTCACCCCAAAGTTCGCGTTGGGATTCCCTAACGTAGGGTGAGGGAATCGAACACAAATGATGAATGGACAGTTGCTCGACATGTTCCTATATGGAACAACGAACAGCAAAAATGCTATCTGATGTTCTTTTATCTACATATTTCAAATTCGCCTTAGTCTAGCGACCACCCATGTCGCCTACTGGCTTGTGTGTTTGTTTGTTTGTCTGTCCGCTCGCCTCCAGCCAAAACCACTCAACTGATCACTATGAAATTTTCATAGATTAATGTCACCAACCCTGCGATGGCTCCGCATTGAAGTTTCATAAAATTTGGTCGACCGAAAAGGTCTACATAGGCCAATTTGAGCCAAATTTTCTAAAATTCTCAAATTTCATCTGATTGAATTGCAATTTGAACAGGATTGGAACATCAGGTCAGTGAATTCAACCACCTATTACCTTTGAGGTTATCTTAGGTCAAAATGTCAACATCGGCCATAAGGTCAACCCAAAATTGGCGGTTTTTATATTTTTTTTTTTTTTTTTTTTATTGTTCCTAAAATTGTCAATTTTCATCAGATTGACTTGAAATTTGTAGACCGTTTGCATGTCAGGTCGATGAATTTAACCACTTATTAATTTTGAGATCAACATCGGCCAAAAGACCAAATTGGGCCAGATTTTCTAAAATCCTCAATTTTAATCCAATTAACTTGAAATTTGAAGAGCATTTGCATATCAAGTCACTGAATTCAACTACCTAATAATTTTGAGGTAAACATCGGCCAAAAGGTCGACATTGGCCAATTTAGGCCAAATTTTCTGAAATCCTCAATTTTCATCAGATTGATTTGAAATTTGAAAAGCATTTCCTTGTCAGGTCGCTGAATTCAACTACCAATTCATTTTAAGGTCAAAAGTTCAACACAGGCCTAATCTCTAAAATTGATAGAGAGGACCAAAAAACAAAATAAATCACTATAATATCTCAAAAAGTTGTGGATGAGTTATGACAAAACAAGGTGGATGAGTTGAATTGGTGACAAGAACAAGAGGATTGGATTTTAGTTCAGATCCAGCCAATCAGTGGGATACAAAAGGTTAACCGTTCCACCTGGCAGAGGTATGTGCTCTCGCGAGTGCCATTCTACTTTGTGCCGTTTTGCCAAGTTGTCACTCTGTGAGTGATTTTTCATTTGTTTGTTTGTTTGTGTGTTTGTCTGTCTGCTCGCCTCCAGCCCAAACCACTCAACCGACCATTCTAAAACTTTCAGAGATTAATGTCACCGACCTTTCAACTGTCCCGCATTGGAGTTTCGTAAAATTTGGTCGACCGAAAAGGTCTACATCAGCCAATCGGCCAATTTGAGCCAAATTTTCTAAAATCCTCAAATTTCATCTGATTGACTTGAAATTTGAACAGGATTTGTATATCAGGTCAAAAATTCAACCACCAATTACTTTTGATATCTTATTTCAAAAGGTCAACATAGGCCATAAGGTCAACCCAAAATAGGCCAATTTTTTAAATTGTTTCTAAAATCCTCAATTTTCATCCGATTGACTTGAAATTTGAAGATCATTTGCATATGAAGTCGTTAACTCAACCACCTATCAATTTTGAGGTAAAAATAGACCAAATGTCAACATAGGCCTAATTTTAAAAACTCTCAATTTTCACCCGATTGACTTAAAATTCAACCACCTATTAATTTTGAGGTAAACATAGGCCAAAAGGTCAACATAGGCCGAATTTCTAAGATCCTCAATTTTAATCCAATCAACTTGAAATTTGAACAGCATGTGTAAATCAGGTCACTGAAATCAACCACCTATTAATTGTCAGGTAAACATAGGCCAAAAGGTTAAAAAAAAAAGGCCAATTTGGCCCAAATTTTCAAAATCCTCAATTTTCATCCGATTGAGTTGAAATTTGAAAAGGATTTACATATCAGGTCACTGAATTTAACCACCTATTATTTTTTATGGTCACCATCGGCAAAAAGGTCAACATAGGCCAAATTTCTAAAATTCTCAATTTTAATACAATTAACTTGAAATTTGAAGAGCATTTTCATGTCAGGTCGCTGAATTCAACTACTAATTAATTTTAAGATCAAAGGTCAACACTGGCCTAACTTCTAAAATTGAGAGGGTTAAAAACTAAATATATCACTATATCTCAAAAAATTATGGATGAGTAATGACAAAACAAGGTGGATGAGTTGAATGGGTGAGAAGAACAAGCGGATTGGATTTTGGTTCGGATCCAGCCCATCAGTGGGATACAAAAGGTGTACCATTCCACCTGGCAGGTATGCACTCTACCGAGTGCCATTCTACTTTGTGCTGTTTTGCCAAGTTGTCGCTCTATGAATAATTTTTCATTTGTTTGTTTGTATGTATGTTTGTTTGTTTGTCTGTCTGTGAACAGGATATCTCAAAAAGTTGTGGATGGATTTGGATGAAACTTCGTGTGTGTGTGTGTGTGTGTGTGTGTGTGTGTGTGTGTGTGTGTGTGTGTGTGTGTGTGTGTGTGTGTGTGTGTGTGTGTGTGTGTGTGTGTGTGTGTGTGTGTGTGTGTGTGTGTGTGTGTGTTTTCTCCACAACTCCAAAACCATGAAACCCAACAGCCTGAAGCTTTGCATATATACGAAGGGAACACCATTGAAGATTATCAAGTCATCTCATCATGAAAAAACAGGCTTATTCTTGGTCAGCCCACTCCACCTCGCAGGGGTTTTAATCCGCAATTTGTTTTTGCCTGCTCAAAAAGGCCTTACCTTGGCACCACAATCGATGTACTTTCACGGAAAAATTTTATTTTAAAAGTTTTTAATTGAAATTTGTCTTCCGATTTGAGGATCGGATCATGTGGACGAATTGAACGTCAAAATCTCCGGAGTTAGGAAGGCAAAATAAATCTAATTAAAGATCGAATTAAAATAACAATCAATATAATGGGAGGATTAGAATTGGTAAAACAACGGGACAAGTGAACTTCAAATTCAAGAGAGAATTGGAAAAATATTGTAATAATATATTAATATATTTACTCTTTGAAAAATTTCCACTCAATTTTTGAGGCGTTGTTGTCCCCCACCCCACCCCCACCCCCACCTTCCTCGTCCCCCCCTCTTCCTCGCTCCTCTCCTCTCTCCCCCTTCTTTCGCTTCCACCTTCCTCTTCGCACCCTTTCCCTCCCGGAGTGTATAGCAATGAGTGGTGATGCATCGCTCTCCCCCCTCTTCCTCCCTTTCCCCCCTTCCTAACCCCTATTCGCATCCCCCTAACCCCCCAATCCAAAGCTGCCCCTCCTCACTCACCTCCCCTCTCCCTTCTTCACTCTCCTTCTCCTCACACTCCCCTCACCCTCCTCACTCCCCCACCATCCCTTCCTCGCTCTTTTTCTCGCTCCCACCTCCTCCTTGCCCCCTTCATTGCTCTCCTCCCTTCCTCGCTACCTCTTAACCCCCTACCCCTTCTCTCTCTCTTCTCCTATCCTCTCTCTCCTCCCCCCTCTCTCTCTCTCTCTCCTCCCCCCTCTCTCTCTCTCTCTCTTCTCCTATCCTCTCTCTCCTCCCCCCTCTCTCTCTCTCTCTCCTCCCCCTCTCTCTCTCTCTCTCTCTCCCCCCTCTCTCTCTCTCTCTCCTTCCCCCTCTCTCTCTCTCTCCTTCCCCCTCTCTCTCTCTCTCTCCTTCCCCCCTCTCTCTCTCCTTCCCCCCTCTCTCTCTCCTCCCCCTCCTATCCTCTCTCTCTCCTCCCCTCCTATCCTCTCTCTCCTCCCCCTCCTATCCTCTCTCTCCTCCCCTCCTATCCTCTCTCTCCTCCCCCTCCTATCCTCTCTCTCCTCCCCCTCCTATCCTCTCTCTCCTCCCCATCCTATCCTCTCTCTCCTCCCCATCCTATCCTCTCTCTCCTCCCCATCCTATCCTCTCTCTCCTCCCTATCCTATCCACTCTCACCTCCCCATCCTATCCTCTCACTCCTCCCCTTCCTATCCTCTCACTCCTCCCCCTCCTATCCACTCTCTTATCCCCCATCCTCTCTCTCTCTCTCTCCTTCCCCCTCTCTCTCTCCTTCCCCCTCTCTCTCTCCTCCCCCTCTCTCTCTCTCTCCTCCCTCTCTCTCTCTCTCTCCTCCACCCCTCTCTCTCTCCTCCACCCCCTCTCTCTCTCTCTCTCTCCTCCACCCCCTCTCTCTCTCTCTCTCCTCCACCCTCTCTCTCCTCCCCTCCTATCCTCTCTCTCATCCCACATCCTCTCTCTCTCTCTCTCTCTCTCTCTCTCTCTCTCTCTCTCTCTCTCTCTCTCTCTCTCTCTCTCTCTCTCTCTCTCCCCTCCCCCACCGCTCTCTCTCCTCCCCCTCTCTCCTCCCCCCCTCTCTCTCTCCTCCCCCCCCCTCTCTCTCTCCTTCCCCCTCCCCCCTCTCTCTCTGCTATCTCATTCTCTCCCCCTTCTTTCTCTCTCCCTCTTCTCTTCGTATTCCCATCAAAGAAGTGACGGGTAATGTTTGTTTCCAAATATGTGCTTAATTATTGTGATCCAATACATGTACGTTGGATCACGGGAAATATCAGGTACCGTTGCGGGTGGAGAGAGGGAAAGGTTGGAGGTGGGAGGAGGGAGGGAAAGGTTGGAGGTTGGAGATGGGAGGAGGGAGGGAAAGGTTGGAGGTTGGAGATGGGAGGAGGGAGGGAAAGGTTGGAGATGGGAGGAGGGAGGGAAAGGTTGGAGATGGGAGGAGGGAGGGAAAGGTTGGAGATGGGAGGAGGGAGGGAAAGGTTGGAGATGGGAGGAGGGAGGGAAAGGTTGGAGATGGGAGGAGGGAGGGAAAGGTTGGAGATGGGAGGAGGGAGGGAAAGGTTGGAGATGGGAGGAGGGAGGGAAAGGTTGGAGATGGGAGGAGGGAGGGAAAGGTTGGAGATGGGAGGAGGGAGGGAAAGGTTGGAGATGGGAGGAGGGAGGGAAAGGTTGGAGATGGGAGGAGGGAGGAAAGGTTGGAGATGGGAGGAGGGAGGGAAAGGTTGGAGATGGGAGGAGGGAGGGAAAGGTTGGAGATGGGAGGAGGGAGGGAAAGGTTGGAGATGGGAGGAGGGAGGGAAAGGTTGGAGATTGGAGAAGGGAGGGAAAGGTTGGAGGTGGGAATCTGGAGGGAGGGGTGGGAGGAGGGAGAGGAAGGCGTGGAAGGAGGTACCCGACGTTTCCCGGCAACGCTGGGTACCTTTGTTTGTTATAAATATATACCTGGTCAATATGAATATTCATTGTTCCCAAAATATTACTGCATGGTGTGTATTAGCAATAGGTCACAATCTGACACTGCATTCCCATCTCCAGAATTTACAATCCTGTTATACCCCCTCTTCCCCCCCCTCCCCATATTCCAGAGCTGAGTGCACAATCCCACTCCCTGCCCCCTTCCCTCCAGTTCCAGAATTCACTCTCAGTCTCACTTCCATCCACTCCCCCCACCCACCAGCTACAGAGTTCACAATCCCACTCTCAAACCTTTCTCCAAAGCTTCAATCTGCTCTGGCGTGAAAGAAGTCCGGTTTCTCTGGAGCTTTCTTTTGAGTTGGAGCCTGATTTGGGCCTCGTCTGATTCATCACTGGCGGTGCTACCACCACCACCACCACCACTCTCACGAGCCAACTTGGCTGCTTGGCCACAGCTCTCTGAGTTGGCACAGGAAGCCGGAGGAAGAGAGAAGGGGAGAGGTTGGGGATGGGGAGAGGGGATGGAGAATTAACAAAAAACAGTGGAATTGTGAGGCGACATTTGAAAAACATCTCATAAATGGTGATGAGGGTCTTATCATGTTCAAGTCGGTCCTGTTCAGATGTAAGGATGATATTTTGTGAAAGCAATTATGTGAACATTGCAACCACGCTCTGCGTTGGAGCCTGGATTGGGTAGGCCGGAGTGTTGAGGGGCGTCTCACATCGCTCTTATAACTATCCTTGGCTCTATGGGTAGTAATTTTGTGGAGCACCAACGGATAATTTAGCAAGCACAGTGTAGGGAACAGCACAGATGGCAACCGTGGGAACAGCCGTGGGATTTTGGACACTAGGCATTAATTCGAACAAGAGCACGAGGCGGACATTGACAAAAAAACCCCACGTGTTTCAATAACTGGAACAAAGCTCTGGAATTCATATCGTGTCCCAGGGTACTTTCAATGGATACAAGTACTCATACACTCGGTAGATGTCTTTACCTCAATCATGATGAGATTATGGAATTAATTCGATACAAGTCAGGATTTCATCGACTATTGTCCTATCCACCAGCAAAGCATGAAATCAAAAACTCTCTAGAGTTACTTCGGAAACACGTTTTGGCCACAGAATGGCCTTCATCGAACAATATCAAGACTGTTTCATTTATGCTTCATGGAATCAAGGGTCTTGACCATGGGTCTCTCATGCCTTGACTTATTGGCATGATTTTCATGTGGATATGAGGCAACGTCTGGACAACAATAAAGTACCACCGGGAAAGGGTTGTAAGAAGGGTTTCCACAGAATCACTAAAATAGGCCATTTATGACAGTTCCATGGAGTAAATACAAATTCCAGCCTCCTCGCCAGGAACGCGACTCAGTTGTGGGTCAACACATCTCTGTTCCTCCAGAATTTGACAGGTAACGGATGAGTAGCTCTGTTGGTGTAATTGCAAGATGTTCTGCATGTACTGGAACTCTTTCACACCGCTGAGCCTCCTCCTGGCTAGGTGTTTCATTGGATGTGTCGAGCAAAAGATTCACAAATGCTGTTGATACTAACTCGGTGTGATTCAAGTGAAGTTGGGACCTGGAGGGTCCAGATAATAAATCTGTGAAGGAGAGCATCCCCCTCCCCAGCGACATGTACTTTGTGTTCCATATGTACTATCTATGCTATATATACCATGTGTTCGATATGTAATTTGTGTTCTATACCAGTGCGTACTATGTGGTCTATACCAGTACGTACTATGTGTTCTATACCAGTACGTACTGCGTGTTCTATACCAGTACGTACTATGTGTTCTATATGTCCAATGTGTTTTATATGTACTATGTGTTTTAGATGAACTATGTGTTCTATATTTAAGATGTGTCTATATGTATTATGTGTTCTATGTGTTCTATACATACGATGTGTTCTGCATGTACCATGTGTTCTATATTTACTATGTGTTCCATGTGTTCTACATGTACTATGTGTTCTATATTTATTATGTGTTCTATACGTACTATGTGTTTTACTCTATTCTTTCTTTCTTTCCCATTCCCTCACTCTATTCTTTCCCATTCTTCCCTCCAGGCTTTCAAAACAGCTGTTCACCACCACCTCTTATGTGTTCTACATCCAAATCCTCGATGTGTTCTACCCCGATAATCCACCCAAGCCCACTTCCTTCAATTCTCCTGCTTTCCTACATGAAAGTCCCTTTAATGTCCATCTTCCCCTCGCCATGTTCCCCGTCCCATCCCCATCCCTCTCCCTTCCACAGTTCACCATGTGTTCTGTATCCCCAATGTTTTGTCCCTTCCACTCCCGCCCCTCTTGTCTCATGCCTCCTTGCTGTGAGTTGTGTGTTAGCTCTCATACGAGCCTCGACCAAGGTATACAAAAAAAAAAAAAAAAAAAAAAAAAAAAAAAAAGTGTTCTATATTTATTATGTGTTCTACGTGTTCTATATGTACTGTGTTCTATATTTATTGTGTTCTATACGTACTATGTGTTCTACATGTATCATGTGTTCTATGTGTTCTATACGTACTATGTGTTCTATACGTACTATGTGTTCTATACGTACTATGTGTTCTACATGTAAGTGCTGTTCTATGTGTTCTACATGTTCTATACGTACTATGTGTTCTATACGTACTATGTGTTCTATACGTACTATGTGTTCTACATGTAAGTGCTGTTCTATGTGTTCTACATGTACTATATGTTCTAAATGTACCATGTGTTTTATACATACTATGTGTTCTAAACGTACAGTATTATGTGTTCTATATGTACTATGGGTTCTACATGTACGATGTGTTCTTCATATACCATGTGTTCTATGTGTTCTACATGTACTATGTGTTCTAAATGTACCATGTGTTTTATACATACTATGTGTTCTATTGTTGCGAATCTGGAAGCCATGAGCACACAGACATTCAGGTTCCTATAGCTTAGTTATTTCGATAAGTATGTTTTCTAGTTAGAATCCATCCCCTAGTCTAATGGGTGAATAAATGTAAATGCGCTGTGAAGTTATTTTAATAGTCAGGTTTTCTTTTATTTAAGAACACCAACGAACCAACACCAACGATAACAACGACTCTGAGAAATGGGTTGCGACAGCCCCCACCCAACGCTGAACAACTGAATTGCATGCCCTAATATGGACATAAATCGGCTCGCGTGGGGGACTCCGAGAAATGGGTTGTGACAGCCCCACCGATGGCGAATGAGTCATGCCGGAAGCGAGCCGCGCCCGAGAGGGATAAGAAGGGAAGAGAGAGACAGATATTGGTTGTTGTTGTTCTTCTTCTTCTGAGTCCTCCTTGGTTCTTGTTCGTGGGTCTTTTTCGCCCTGTTCTGGTTCGGTTCTTTTGCTCTTCTTGGTTGGTGGTTCTTTGGGGGAATCGACGCAGCGGACTAGGAAGGATCGGTGCCTCGTCTCACCAGCGCGTGTTCCGGAGTGCGAGGGAGTCCGCCGGATCTCGGAAAGCTGATCGCGGCTCGCGGTGGTTGGATTTAGCTCACTCTCGCTGGTGCCCGGTCCGAACAACTCAAAGACCACACGAGGTGGGCAGGTCCGAGGCAGAATCTGGTCTTCAGCCCGACTGTCCTCCGGGCTGCAGGTCCTAATAAAGACCATTGGTCTGATTATTTGGGTGTGTGTGTGTGTGTGTTTGTGGTGCCAGTAGAGTAAGTAGTGAACTGTATAAGTGCTCTTGTTGTATATACTGTTACGGCTGTGGAAATTCGCAATACACTATAAAGGTTCCCAGCTCAGTTATGATGCTAAGTTTATGTGCAGATAGGTCCCCACCGTTGTTTAAAGGGATTTATTTGTGTTCACCGGGCTGCGACCCTTTGAGATAGCTGTTTTTCTTTCGCTATCGTTATTTTGGCCAGACAGAGCACGCTACGACCCTTTCCACCGCAAAAACGTCGAGCGAAGGCCCAGTGAAAAGAACTGGGATGACGCGCGAGTTTTCCCGCCGTTTTTGCGCCGCCAAGGCTGGCACGAGAAGCGGCGAGGAGCTCGCTCGCGATTGGTGGACACGGGGTGTGAGGCGGTCGGAGTGAGGGCACACCCCTTTTCGAGAAGCTTCTCGAAGGGAGGCGGAGCTGAAAACGGGGAGGAGCGAAGGGCAGAGCCCCGCGCGATATAAGGCGGACCGCACGCGGGGGCTCTCTCTCACTCTCTTGGTGGTCGGGGTCGAGCTCTCTTCTCTTGGCGGTTCGCGCAGCTCGTGTTCAGTTCAGTTTGTGGTGGCTGCTCGTCGAGCTCGCAGCTCGTGTTCAGTTCAGTTCGTGGTGGTTCTTCTCCTTTGAGCAGCTAGTTTGTGACCTCGGGCTTCTTCTTTTCTTGGGACACGGGCGGGAGGCGCCGCTTTGCCAGCTCGGGCGAGCAAGCCTGCGCACACGAGAGGAGAGTGCCGGAGAGAGCTCGCCGACCGTCGCACCACGAGGATGCAGGTAACCAGCGTCGGTCTCGTGGGCCCATTCGGTCATCCACGGCCCACGGCCATAAAGGTTTATGAACGCCGTCTACCCCTTGCCTATGAGGGGGTGATTTCTTTTGTTCTGTGTGAATGATGTGGCGCCGTGTCCCTAAGTAGAACCTGTTTAAGTGACTGCACACTATAAGCATATTCGGTGGTATTGCTTTTGTTTCCATGCTTTTTCTGTATATTGCATGACTGCCTTGGCTGTACATACGTGCTGTATAAATAAATGTGCTTTGTTTGAATGTATCCCGTTCGTCGTGTCCTATTTCCCCTTTGAAAGTGCCATCTTACTTCGTGGAATAATTGGTAGTGGGGTTTGAACACCCGAGTAAAGAAGAATCACTGAACCGTCGAGGTCGGCGGTAACACCGCTCGGTTATCCCTGTATCGGTTAACCGTTTAAGCGGTTCGTGTCCTAAGCCGACCTGCGGCGTGGTGCAACCCCTCGGTAGGTTACCCGCGCGGGTATTTAGGTATATCGACATTTGGCGATTCACCCTATTTCGCGCGGGTAGTATGCAGACTGGGTTGTGGTGAGGTTAAACCCCCACCCGTGACTGGCTCCTGGCAGTAGTTCCAAGGAGGGTCACAACTGAATTGGCCGTCCGGTGGGCGAGCTGCTACTATTAGTGGAAAGCGGCAGTTCGCACGCCAGGCGGGCCAGAATTCGTAACAATATCTTGCATACGTGCTTAGTAATATTCGGTTTTGCTCTGCCCTTATGTGCTCCCCTCATCCCCAAATGTGAATAAACACCCCGATTGTTAAATGTTTCAGCTCGTTCGTGTCTATTCTTTCATTGACTGAGCATGCTGCGTGTTGGAAAGTTCGCCAGGCCGTTGTGCCGTTGTAACAGGGTATTCGGGACCGACGGAACTCGGCGATCAAACCGCTCAGATCGCACACGGAACGAGTACGTTGCGCAGCTTGTTCCGTACGGGTGCCGTCGAGGGTGTGGAGACTCAGTAAATCGCCACGTGGTCTCTTGGTATTTTGAAAATTGGCGAATAACCCTGTACCACGTGGTAGAAATATTGACCCTTCACGGTCCAAAAAGGGACCCGTACTTTTCCGAAGTTTTCCGAAGAAGTACGATCTGAATCGGTCGAGCCGATTCAGATCGGTCGAGCCGACTCTGCAGCTCCATCTCATAGTCATGCTCGCGGCCGACGTCCGGCCCCGCAACACAATATGTACTTTGTGTTCTGAATGTATTATGTGTTATATATGTACTATGTGTTCTATACGTACTATGTGTATGATGTGTTCTCCATGTACTATGTGTTCTCTATGTACTATGTGTATGTGTTGCATATGTACTATGTGTTTTATACATACTGCAATATGTGTTCTGTATGTATTATTGGTTCACGAGTCAGTAAGTGACCACTATATTCGTTATGGGTGTGTCTGTCAGTGTGTCTGTCCTGCGAATAGCTCTGTGGGTTTTGATCCGATCCTGATAAAATTTGGTTGGGAGGTTTATATCATGATCTAGTTGTTTACCTGAGAATGGGCGTGGTGCGCCATTATGGGCGGAGCCACGCCCAAAGAACATGCGTTTTTCGGGGGTAGCCGATTTCAAGTTACATCTTCTCCAAGGGGGTTTGAGGAATCTGGCAGGGGTTTTCGGTATTTGGTTAGCCCAATGGCACCTGCATAGCCCCATGGAGCTCGATTTTTTTTTTTTCATTTTCGTCCCAAGGTCAAGGTCACAAGGTCAAAAACTTAGAAAATTGCGAATTTTGATATAAAAATTATACGACTGCCAAAACTTTGAGAGCGAGGATGACAATATTTTTTATGCATAATCTTGAGGTCATTCCCCACCTAAAGTCTTGAAATCATTTTGCTCTATCTCGAACACCTTGCCCGTGGCGGCCTCTTCAAGTTTGTTTTTACGCTGATTTCATCAAAGTATGGATAATCCGAGGAGTGCGAAATGCCATATAGCCTATATGACGTTATATTGTTTCTGGAATGTTCCAGAGGAAGTTTTGCACCAAAGGTCATAATCCTTGACCTTTGACCTTTAAAGTTCACAAAGATCAAACTTTCAAAGTTGTGGGAATCGAACCGGGTTTTTGATCTTCTTCGACGAACTAATTCCAATACGTGATAGCACGTATCCTGTTTCCTTATTTTAATGTCCACAACATTGTTTTGTGACCTTTAAAGGTAATGCAAAGGTCAAATTTTGAAAGTTGTTGAACGAAACCGGGTTTTCGACATTTTGCAGCTCATAACCTGTCACTCGTACCACATCATGTTGATCATTTTTATAACTTGGTCAAACATTATCACATTGTCTCATCCTTGACTTCTGAAACAATCTACATCGTCAAATACCGCTTGTGAACCATTCTCGTCTTCAGACTTGTGTGTTCTATATTTACTGTGTGTTCCAAATGTATGACATGTTCTCTCTGTACTTTGTGTTCTCTTTGTACTTTGTGTTCTATCGGTTCACGAGTCAGTAAGTGACCACTATATTCATTATGTGTGTGTGTCTGTCTGTCTGTCTGTCTGTCTGTCTGTCTGTCTGTCTGTCTGTCTGTCTGTCTGTCTGTCCCGAGCATAGCTCCGTGGGTTTTGATCCGATCCTGATAAAATTTTGGTGGGAGGTTTATATCATGATCTAGTTGTGTTTTCCTGAGAATGGGCGTGCTGCGCCCATTATGGGCGTAGCCACGCCCAAAAAACGTGTTTTTAGGTGGTAGCCGATTTCAAGTTACATCTTCTCCGAGGGGGTTTGTCGAATCTGGCAGTAGTTTCGGTATTTGGTTAGCCCAATGGCACCTGCATAACCCCACGGAGCTCGATTTTTCATTTTCGTCCCAAGGTCAAGGTCACAAGGTCACGAACTTAGAAAATGTCAAAAAAATCAATAAATTGGGCATTGACCTCCTTGGGTTTTTAACTGTTTCGAATGAAAGTTGGTATGCAAGTAGTGCTCTTCGAGCACTACAACTTTCATCATTTACGTTTTTCCTGATTCCCGCCAGTTTGCCTGTGGCGTCCCCTCGAAGGTCAAAAAATAAAAAGGCGAACCGTGTACATTGCTCGTGAACCATCACTGTCTCCAGCCTTGTGTGTTCTATATTTACCATGTGTTCCAAATGCATTACATGTTCTCTATGTACTATGCGTTATAAATGTATTGTGTGTTCTATATTTACTGTGTTCTCCAAATGTATTACGTGTTCTATATGTACTCTAAATGTAAAATGTGTTTTCTACGTACTATGTGTTCTAAATGTATTATGTGTTCTATATTTACGATGTGTTCTGTATGTGCTATGTGTTCTTTATGTTCCATGTGTTTAATATTTACGATGTGTTCTATATGTGCTAAATGTTCTACATGTACTGTGTATGCTATTATACTATCTATGCTATGTATACTCCATGTACTATATGTACTATATATGCTATATGTATATTCTACATATATGTACTATAATATGCTATATATACAATGTGTACTATATGTAGTACTGCATATGTTCTATTTGTACTATGTGTGTGACATATACTAAATGTAATATGTGTGCTCTATGTACTATATTTATTATGTTTACAATATATGCTATATATACTATGTGTACTATTGTATGATATGTACTATGTGTACTGTAGGTAATATTGTTACGGATTTGGAAACATTGTGCACACAAACAGCCAGAGTCCCCGTAGCTTAGTTATTTCGATAAGTATGTGTTTATAGTTAGAATCCCTCCTTCTGTCTCATGGGAATTTCGTGTGTATGCTACGAGTTATTTTTAGTTCGGTTTTTACAACGACAACAACTACAACAACAACAACGCCACCGTCCCTTGCTCGACCCAGTCGCCATTGCCCACGTGTTTTTGGCTGAGGGCGTGGGCGGAGCCTCCATCGCTTCGGATTGAGGCTCCGCTCCAAGGAAGGGCATGGACCGTTTCCTCCAGCCAATGAGTGAAGGGCGAGCTCCACACGCACGCCCCAGCCAATCGGGAGGCTGACCACGAGTCGTCCGACAACCCCTTGTCCAATCAGGAGGCGAGTGGCGAGGAAAGAAACCCCTCCTACCTCAAGAGAGAAAAAGAGACGAGGACGACAGACAGGAGTCTTTGTGGAGATTGCGGCATGGTCTGTGGTCGTGGTTGAGCAGACTGCAGTCTTGGTGGCGATTGCGGCGCGGTCTGCGGTCATGGTGCTGACAACGACAAGGTCGTGGGTTCGAGTCCCACCGTGGTGGTTTGGGTCGGTGTGACCGCACGAGGCGCGACAGGTACCCCGGCCCGGCTCTACCGACTAAATACCCACGGGGTCCAGTTTCTTTTGGGTGTGTGTGTGTCCGTGGGCCCAGTCTGTAAGTCGAATCATTAAGTGCCTTGTTCATTGTACATTACATTTCTTTATTCGTGATAACTCTGCTCTTTGTGTGCTTCCCCTCCCCGGTTATTGTTATAAATAAACCCCTGTTGAATGTTCCAGTTCGTTATTTGTGTTTTCTGTCATTGGCCTAGCAAGGTGCATATTGAGAAATAGTAAGGCCGTTTGGGCCGGTAAGTTGCCATTTGGACCGACCGATCTTGGTAATCCCCGCTCGGTTTACAACCGGATCGGGCTCGGTAAACGGTCCGTTCCGCCCAAGGTCTGACGAGGGTGTGGTTTTCCCCGGTAGTTGGACGACGTGGGTATTTAGGTATATTGAAATTAGGCAATTAACCCTACCCCATGCCGTCAAAATATTGGCGACCACGGTCCGCTAAGGGACCCGTGAACTCTCGGACCTAAATTCCAGGTGTTCGGTGGGAGATGACTCCACTGCTCCACCTCGTGGTCGTTTATCGCCACCGACCCCCGGCCCACAACAATATGTGTGCTATATGTTCTATATTTTTTATGTTTACAGTATATGCTGTATGTACTATGTGTACTTTTGTATTATGTGTACTATGCGTACTGTATGTGTTATGTGTACTATATGTTCTATGTGTACGATTTATTTATGCAATATATGCTATGTGTAGTTTGTGTGAAACATGTACTCTTCAGTATGTACTTTATATCTATCTATAATTCCAGCTGTGTGTGTGTGTGTGTGTGTGTGTGTGTGTGTGTGTGTGTGTGTGTGTGTGTGTGTGTGTGTGTGTGTGTGTGTGTGTGTGTGTGTGTGTGTGTGTGTGTGTGTGTGTGTGTGTGTGTGTGAGTGACCGCTGTTTCTCGACAACCACTGGTCCGATCTAATTGAAACTTGCCAGCGATATTGCTGGGGACCGGAGTATGTGCCTTTTCAAGGTTTGATATTAATCGGACAAGTGCTTCCCAAGTTATGGCCATTCATTTACCAAACCAATGACAAGACACGTTTCTGCGTAGGCCGGTGCGTGGCCGGCCGACGATGACGTCACGGGCTGTGCCGGTTACGATGGGCAAAGGGTGCCTTAGTTACCGTGGCGTAGGAGTGGCAATGATCAATGGCAGCGAATGGCAAGGCAAAGACAGGAAGGTAAACTTGATTTTAATGTGAAATTTAATTAACTCTGTGTGTAAGTATCACAGCAGTTATTACTTCAATGCAAGCGATAATTCGTGGAATGCATGTGAACATTCCGTACGGGCACACACCACTTCCGGATAGTGATGACTTACTCTATTCTAATAATTTCTCGATTTCTTATGCGCATTTATGGATAAACACAATGCCCCAATCCAGTCATTTACAAGAGCGAAGGAACGGCCTGTGTAGTAGTTTGAAATTTTTTTTTTTTTTTTTTTTTTTGCACGTACGAGCACACGAGAGCGAAGGAACAGCCTGTGTGGTTGTTGTTTCTGGTTCGCGGTTTAAAAGTTATTTTATTTTATTTTTTTGGTTTTTTTTGCACGTACAGCCACGCACGTGTACGGGCACGTACTAGTATTAGTATTTTATAAATACGACATGTATTATGTTTACTACTGTTGGACTCCGCTACTCACCGGGGATACATTCCTGTAAAATGTTGCAAATGTCGAATCCACGAATGCCAGGATGTTATTTGAATGGAAAAAGGGGGGATAGATTCTTCCTTGGTTTGAGATTCATGAGGGAAAATCAAAAATCCTGTGAAACTGTGAATACGCCTGTGAAAAATCATGAAAAAACCCATGAAGACATGGAAAAACCACGAAAAGGGAAAAATAAGAATAAAAAACCCCACAAATACGCAAAGCACTGGGCTGCGAATGTAGAAGCAGGTCACATTTTACAAACCATGAATGGCGAATCCGCAAACAGCAGGGTCCGACAGTATATATGCCATATATATATATATATATATATATATATATATATATATATATATATATATATATATATATATATACATATATATATATATATATATATATATATATATATATATATATATATATATATATATATATATATATATATATATATATTTTGTTACGGCTATACCGGGCGTAGTGGCGTGCGCCTGTAATCCGGCTACTCGGAGGCTTGGGTTGGAGGATTGCTTGAGGACGGGGGCTCTGCACTGGGCAGGGTGTGGAGCAGCCCGGA